>NW_005842187.1:1837007-1863954 GCF_000455745.1 Alligator sinensis | reverse complement strand
ATTCCTGATGCTCCCAGCTATTGTTTGGAAGGACCAGTCTTGTGAACTGAAAGCCTCCATAATATCTGATTGTCCCACACACACACATATTAAAAAAACCCGAACAAAACAGCAGCAGCAAATTGCATGAAAGCAAAAGGAGGATAAAAACGCTCATTCATTTCCTGACTGCATCTCCAAGCTGTTTTCATCTTGCTGTTGTCAAACATCCATTCATGTGGGTACTGCTTTGATATGCATAGGCTGAATGTAAAGAGTTATTGTAGGGGGGCTCTACAGCGAGTCCTGCTTGGGTAATAAGCACTGAGTGCTTCTGATCTTCCGACTGTTTATCAAAGCAAGTGCATTAGTTTCCATGGATGTGATAATATCTTGTTCTTTTCATCACAGTATTTTGTGCAATACAATTTCTAAATCTAAACGAGGGTGCTTCCTTTTTTGCTTGCTTTAAATCACCCTGGAACGTTTCAATACCTCTGAGGACACAGAAGGAATTCTGAACTCCAAATAGACATAAGTAAACTTCAGTCTAAATACAGCCATCCATGGTATGAAAGAATGGCAGATTTCCCATTTGCTGTTGGATTGCCCACTAATCTTACTGAGACTGTTATGACAATTGTCTCAGTAGAAAGCAGTATATCCACTTCACTGACCGGTTGTTTTGCAGGAATACATCCACTCTATGCCATGAACTCCATGCCACTGGAGTCTGCCTAGTATTTGGCCTCTCACATAACACAGAAAGCTAGATCCTTCATCACCCTGCACTTTCAGTAGCTTACTACATTAGGACCGAATGAAGGCATTTGCAGAAGAAAGCTTGAGTGTGACTGGTTATCATTCTGGTTGAGTAGCATTTTGCATTGGTGTAAATGGCTGCATTAGGTACCTGACAGCAGAAAATCTGGCTCAGAGCTTCACAAACCTGTAATAGCAAAACCCTAATCGGTTCATATGTCCATGTCTGCTTATAGGATTTATGTGCAAAAGTTTGCATGAATAAACAAACCAAAAGCTTTAGCCCAAGAGTCATCCCCAGCGTAACTCCTTTTTAGCCAACGAGTTACATCAGGGATGAGTTTGGCTCCTACGCTGGAAAAGTAAAAAGAAGAAAGTGTTCACAGACTTTCCCACATGATACTCCTTGTGATTTTTCTTACCTCCAAGTTGTTGCTGGTAAAAGAAAATGTTTGTCCATGAGCCTACAGTTTTTTTCCACCATGACAGCCTATGATGAAACCATATAGCTGCTAATTTGAGTAAAAGCAGTCCTAATTGTGGAAACTTGGCTTTTGATACCCAGTCCTCATCCAGGACCAAGTGCAGGAGTCTCTTTGCTGAGAAACTGAAAGAGAGCTGCTACAGGGGGTTCTGTCCCCCGTATCCGTAGATTTTGGGAAAAACAAGTGCATGATGATAATGCTACATTTCACTTCCCTAGTGAAGGCCTTATAAACATATGTCAATTAATTATATGTTTATAAGCCTAGGGCCTTATAAACATATGTCAATTAATTAAGCTTTCTTAGTTACTCAAACAGTAACTACAAACAAAGTAGTTAAGACATGCCCTGTAAAGTATGTAAGTGGTATTAACCCAATTTTGCAGGTGTGTAAACTGAGACACAGAGAGGATAAGTAATATATAGCTTGTGGCAGGCACTACAGGAGGTCAAATAGAGAACAGGAAGCAGAGCAAAGGATATTCTGTTCCTTACTCTGACCTCTGTACACACTTACTTTTAATTTCCTCCAAAGTGTTCAGTGAACACATCCATTTGTTTACCTCTGTTGTTTAAAATGCGCATTATTTCTCCACAGAAATGAGCTTCTGGCATCATTGAAGTCAATGGACATAATATTGTTCCCATTGCTCCCAGAATTCACTCCAGGTCCTTCTTGCTGACAATTCCCCTTACAGCTTAATTAAAAAGCCAGAGGGAAAAAAAAAAAAAAGATTTGAAATCACTGGACATGGCTACATGAGACATTTACTGCGCAGTTGAATAATTAGCAGTAAATAGTGTGCCCAGGAGCAATAAGCTGCAGAGCAATAAGCTGTGCAGTTTATTGCTGTGCATTAATAGCATGTGTCGATACACCCACAATCTACAAATAAGTGTTGCTCTAAGATCCTACAGCAAACAGAGTGAATCTGGGTTTTCATCATTTAAAGAGAAGCCAGACCCCCATAAGAGGTCAAAGCCTGAATTCATATGTCTGAGGGCCCTTCCCTTCTTACCATTCTCAAAGAGCTCGGATATAGGATGACATTTCCTAGTTTTACAATAACTTCTAGCTGAGGATCCCAAAAGACCTGGCTAAAAACTGCACAAATAAGCCTCACAACTGGAGCCAGTCAAACTGTTAATCACTAAGAATTAGCATCTATTTGTGGTGATGAAATTTGGTTTTGAACCAATCCTGATTGATACCCATACATATCTGAGGCAGAATGCAAAGTAATTGTTTTATTTGGCTCTGCTACGCGTGTTGTGCCTTTGGTGCGCGCACGCTTTCTCAACAGACATGCAATAAATAGCAAATAGCAACTAGTGAATCTTTGGATGAATTATGGTGCACACTGACATTTGGGATGCTTCCAGGACTTGCAAATATTTTAATACATACTTCAAAGCGATGCGACTGCCAGGAGCATTGAATACTGGAACGAGTGGGTTAATGCCTCAGCAAAGGCTAATCAGTATGACTACTGCAGTCACTAGAACTGCACTAGTTCACATCAGTTGTACTTCTGGTCCCATGAATTTATTAGCAGTAATATTTGTGAATCAGTGGGTTGTTTTTTTTCCCCCATTGAACAAGCTGTGCTCACATTACTGTGTGGAAGGAACTCATGTTAACCATATTTTATACATGAGGAAACTGCAGCTCAGAGAGGTTAATGCCTTACCTCTGGTCATTAGTAGGGCCACAGCTTAGTCAAGAATAGAAATGAAATCTCCTGATGTCACTTTGTCTGCTTGAAGAACTAGACTGGGCATCTTCTCTCTCATCAGGGCTTGGTCCCCTTTTACTAAAGAAAAAATCAAACAACCCAGCATGGTTTTGCAAGTGCCTGGCCTCATACAGGTTTCCCTCACCAACTGCAGGGGTTAGGTTCCTGAAAGTTCCCGTGGTTGGAAAAATGGTGGTTCATAAGACCAAAAGGCTTATGGGAAAAATGGGGTTAGGGACTTGAATCTAAATAATAAAGGAACATACAGTATATAAAAATCATTTTTACATTCACCATACTCTCTCCATGTGCTAGACAACCCAACAACCTCAGTTTTGTTTCCAAGGACACCACTTTCCTTGCTCTCTTCACAAATTGCTCACCTTTACCACTCACTCGCCAAGAGGTCATAATTAAGGGTAACATGCAAAAATCACACAGAAATTGAGAGAAAAATGCAGAGCACCTGCAACTGGATGTTAACAGCGTGAAGCACAACGTGAGACTGAGTGTGCATGAGGAGATGGGAGTGCCATGGGTGGCTAGCAAGAGCATGGCAGGTGAAATGGCAGGTGGCTAGCTGATGCGTGGGCACCAAAAACCGTGGTTACTCAACACTGTATACCGTGGTAACCAAAATGGTGTATAGAATATTAAGCGTGGATACTCAAAACCGTGGTTGGCAAAACCTTGGTTGGCAAGAGAAACCTGTATATCCCACATGATCATTACATGGATGTAGACTTCATAGGCCATTATATTGAACCTTCAGAAGGCCAGAAAGTGTTCTTTGCCAGTGCCTCAAGGACAGAGAGTTAAGTCAAATTTAGTCTTGTTGCTTTTAGCATAGTTGAATAAGCAGCTCATTCAACTGTTACTAAGTTGGTGTGTTTTCCTGTTTTCCTGGCCTCCTAGAGAAGTGGGATCAGCATGCGATCTGTGTGTGGAAGGAAGAGTCCTGGTGCAATATGCCTTCAGTGCCTCCTCACCAATGCCATGTGACCCATCAGGACACTGGAGTCCAAGAGAAGCAGAAGGTGAGTAGTCAGGATGGAGGAGAGACGTTTTTGCTATAGAAACAAAAAGGTGGTATAGTGGTAGCAAAGGAGGAGAACAGCAAAGGACAGAGTGAGGTAAAACTGATTATCTCCACATGTAGTGCAATGCAAAATAAAGCTCCAGGAAATGTATAGGAGCAATTTCATCTTCAGAGTAACCCATTGACTGAAGACTCTCTGTTAACACACGTCTGTACAACTCCCATGTAAGTCAGTGAGAGATGAACATGCATTTCAAGAACAAGATGTTCCAGGAAACTGCTCGTTTAATTTATCAGGGCCCTGATTCTGTTACTTTTGCTATTACTGGGTGCAATAAACTCCAGAGCAGTTTGAGCAGGAGTAAACTAGTCCTGGGGACACCCAGGAAAGTAGCAATTTGAGCCAGGGTACAGCAGTTTATGACAAGGCCAGGGACACAGCGGGTCAGCCCCAGGCTCTGGGTGGCCGCATCGGGCAGGGGAGAGGCTGGCTAGGGCAAGAGGGTGGTAAAAGTGTGCAGCCGTGTGCCTAGGCAGCAGGAAGGAGTCTGCCCCCTTGCTGGCTGGGCTGACCAGGCATAATTTGTGCCTGCAGTCAGCACCTACATGTGCATTTAATTGCAGTTAATTATCTCACCATAAGATAGTGGGGACCCTGCTAGTCCCCGACAGTAGTATCTTCCAGTGGCATTAATTAGTTCACTGCATCTAACACCCCCTACCCAGCCCAGGGGCACAGCCCTGCACTTCTACCCCCACAGCTGCCAGGCAGGCATGGGGTGTGTTGCCAGGGCAGTGCAGGCTTGCAGAGGTTGCAAGGAGCTTCCCTGCCTGGCTCTACTCTGCCCACCAGGCCATGGAGGCCCCAGGGGGAGAGGCAAGGAGCCTAAACCTGCAGTGGGCAGCCTGCCCCTGCCCCTGCCCTGCACACAACCTGGGGGGCACGGGTTCCCCCCTATCCCCTTGGGAGTGCATGCAGCAGCAGGGAGCCTCCCCCTGCCCACAGCCCCATCCTGCTGCCCACTGGGGCCCTGAGGCCATGCATTCCAGCCCTGGGCTCCAAGCTCCATGCACTACGTGGCTGGGCAGCAGCCCCAGCCCCAGCCCTGCCCGGCCTCCCTCCCTCCCTATAGGGGCCTCAATCCCACCCCCACTTACCTGTAGGAGCTGCTCTCCAGGGTGCCTGGCAGCCATGTGCATGTACCTACCCCCTGTCTGACCACCCCACTCCCACTCCCCCTAGCCCCTTGCATGCTGGAACTCTGCCAGCCTGTACAGAGCTCTGTACAAAAGAGCACAATCCACGTGTTTCTCTATTAAAATGAAAAATCCACATTTTTCTACAGCAGAAGTGAAAATTCTGCCGTTTTTCCATTTTTCCATGGGAAACGGAAAACCCAGATCCCTGATCGTGAGTAATTGTAAAAGATTAGGCCCCAGATAAATGAATGGATTGACTTAAAGTTATTGCACCTATTCCTTGGGGTACTTTTGCAACTCATCCTTATTGCTTTTCTCTAAAGCATTTTGAAAGGAGAATGAGGGGGATGGGCTGAAGAATTTATTCTAAGATGCTGTCCTCTTTTATTAGATCTCTTCTATATGTGTATGCGCTTTTTATTATAATTATATGTGTATGTGTGTACCATGCCATATGCTACTGTTTCTATTCTATGGCAGGGTTAGTGTAACTATTATAATGCAAAAGAAGGCATAAAGAAATCACTGTCTTAAGGAAATGTTTTAGGGAGAGGGAGCAGAAAAACAAGTATAGAGTATTTGGGGTCACTTGAAATAGAAGTGTATAAAGAATGAAAATTTAATTTAGCAAAGGTTTTTTATATCTGGCTTCATTTTGAATCAGAATGAAAATCAGCATGTTTAAGTTCTCATCTAAGGATTATTCTAACAACAGCAACAACGAATCGAAACCTTTTAAAGTTGATCAATATATTTTAATTTATTCAATGCATAGTATTTGTCCTTTTTAAACTCTGCATTATAGCATACAATATAGCAAAATATTTTTTAAAAGAAATTAAAATGAGTCTTTTAAAAATGGACAGTCACAATGTTGTGTCAAAACAGGGCATTTCAACATTACTAAAAACATCTTCCCAGTTTTCCTTTAAGATTCCTTAAGTTTTCCTTTAAGATTCTGCCACAATCTACCTAATTTTTGCAAAGCCTTGTGAGTTTGGTGGAATGGCATATTCCCGTGAAATATGTAATTCCATCAAAATTTCTCCAGCAAGCTCTAATTTGAAACCTTTTCCTTCTAGATCTCACACGCCTGGCCATAGGCATTATTCCTAGAAAAACTAGGCTACTGTAAGATTTATTAGCCGGCTGTAGAGTTTACATTTAATTTCCTTTTCTCACAGTGAGTGTGCCTGCATATTCTTAACTATGAAGGGTGCAGTCAGATCCTTATCTGTCTCATTCAATTGCTGCTGTGCTCTAGCTCTGGTAAAGGGTTTTGGGAACACTGTCCAGCTACTATGTTAATAATTTCTCTCCCCAAGCATATATAAGATATACCACATGTGTGGTGTTTTTGCTTTGTAATTCTCTGTCATTCTTACAATCAGGAACTGTGTTTGTGTACTTAGTCCTAGTTACAAATAGTCCAGTTAGGTCATTGTCTGGCTTTTTAAATTGCCTGTCTGTAAGACCCCCTGAATGCAATCTTATTAAAGTTCACGTTTGCAAGCATTCATTTGAGTAAATCTCCATTTCTTGAACATTCACAGAAAGCAAAAGAGCCACAAGCATGGCCAAAATGAACTAACATTAGCATTTGAGATAATACTTGTGGAAAATAGTCAAAGTCCTCATTCAGCTTCTTACCAGACAGCTACACCTCTCATCTACCTCAAAACCTTCTACTAATTGAATGGGTGCATTTTTAAACCTTAAGTGCTCTTAGCTACACCTACACTGCACGGCTAACCCAGGTGGCAGCTAAGTCAAAGAACCAGGGTTAGCCTAGGCTGGATGTGAATACCTGTTCTGCAGAGCCATGCTTCTGTTATTGCATCCTCACTATTTCTTCACCCACCATGTATATAAGGATAGTATGCCTTGGTCCTTTACACTGAGGCACTTCAGTCAGTTTATTAGTTGCAGGAGAATCTTTTTTATTTCGGGGCAGTTGTGAGGTGGCATTGATGGACTATCCACTCTTTAATGATTTAGCTTACATCCTCACTGCAGAGTGGGCAGTTCCAGCCTGGGCTCTTACTCTCAACGCCAGGTGAATAAATAAAAGTACTTAAAAGCTTGAGTCAGAGGTATTTGTGACAGGGAGGTTAATACTCAAACCTGAGTAATAGCTATAGCTAACTATACTGTGTGGACTTAAGTCCATCGTGTGTGTGCGTTGTGGCTTCCTGCATTGTATTGACTAACCCAGCAGCTGATACAGAAACAGGAGAAAGGTGGTGCAGCCCTCCAACTTTTGGCTGTGTCATGCATATGCAGTAAGCTCACTGCCCGGTCAGTGCAGGGTCCTGCTGGAACTTTGCACCAGCTAATCAAGGAGGGGTCTGGCTGGACTCCCACTTTCAACTGGCTCCTGAGTCCAGGGGGTGAATGTTGCTGCCGTTTGCCCTTCCCCTCCCTCCTCCTTCCCACTCAGTTGAGCAGCAAGGGAAGGAGGGGATGAGCAGCGGTGGTAGTGCATACCCTCCAGGCTCCAGATACATGTAATCAGCGGTTTCAGCCAGACCTGGATGGACAGCTCACAGATGGCATGACTAAAAGAGAACGTGACCATGCCATCGTATCCCCTCTGGATCCACCCCTGCTCTAACTATAGTTTTGCCTTTATTCCATGGACTTATCAGACCACTAGTTTATGCTCTGGCAGTGGCTAATACTTGGCTCAAGAGCAGCCTGTTCCATATTTGAAATTGGAGTCGTCTCGATTGGATACAGAAGTTACATAGGAGGTTCCTTTGCCCTGGGTAAATAAGCATAATTTACAGAGTCAGGACTTGTTACCGTTACTCATACAAGCAAATCTGAAATTCAGTCTTTGTGTGCTTTCTGCAACACTTGAGTAGAATCGGATGTTTCTTTGATACTTCCTGCCAGTCTTGTCATGTTCCAGAGTATTTGCAGGAGCTGAACACAAACACACCTGAAGCAAATGCGCTTACCGTGCAAACAAACATTTTTTTTTCCTTTTACAGTATTTACCCCACTCTGAAAATTGGAAGGCGTGTGAAATAAGGTTCTGCTCCTCTTCTCTAATGACATGCAAATTCCTTATCTAAGCCCATTGAACACTGACTGCCCATAATCAGAAAGGGATTCTTTAGAGCTTTAACAGTGATATTTTGGCTTAAGCTTTCAAACTATGCAAGGCTGTAGTCAAGTATACAATGTTGTCCGTCAGAACCACTGTTACTTAATAGGGATTAATGTACTGTATTAAATGCCCTGCAGTTTGAATGAAATCCAGCCATGTGCAAAGGACCAGCACAGAGTCTCTGCACCACTTAAGGCCACTGACAGCTTAAGTGTTAAACAGACGTAGAGCTGGCAGTCCATACAAAAGCAACTTGCATCCTTTTTGAGGATGTGCCTCTTTTGTACAAAAAGGAGGGTGTGTGGCAGCATTATAGGGGATTTAAAAACTAGGGGAAAGAAAAGGGGAAGGAAGGAGAGAGAGTGAATGGGAGAAAGGCAGTGTAATCCAGTAAAAGGGGCTCTGGATTTTGAAACCGTAAACACTGCTTCTGATGCTGACCTTGCAAACATTGTGGCATTAGACCAGTATTTTTGAAAGAGGGGCCAAATTGAACCTGCTTTTCAGAGGAGCTGAACACTCTCAAGTCCCACTATGGGCAAAGTGAGTTGCCTCCGATGTATCCAAATCTTAGGACTTCAAGGTCAGTGGGCTGTTCCTGAAAACGTAGATCCAGCACCCCAGTTTCTGCGTTAGCCAGATGGCAAGTGTAATGCTTACCAGCCTTTCTAAATTGCCTTGAGAGTTGAGGGTTAAAAAAGCCGTCTTTGTGCTGTTGTTGGGAGCTGGATGTGTGTCCATGACAAAGTAACTGTACAGCCTGGCCACCTGCAGACACACACAGCAACAACTGTTGTGAGATAATGTAAGCTGGATGGTGCATTGGCTACTCAGATTGATTAAACACTGAATACTTGTAATTCTCCCAGGGAAAAAAAAAAAGTACAGCGTGTGAAACAGAGCCCTGACTTCCTTCAAAAGACGTCACTGCTGTTTGAGCTTATGTCTCTGTTGCTGCCTGAGTTTCGTGGCATTCTTGCTACGTAGTAGTATGTATGAAAGAGCAAAAGGATGCATAGGATCATGTGAAGAATAAAGAGGCAAAGGGTGCTATGTTTTGGACCTCCAAAAGGACTGTACTGGATGCAGGCAAAGCATTCTGTAACCAGGCTCCTCTTGCATGTCCAGAAGAGTCCTAAAATTGCCCATCTTCAGGAATATAAAGCACAGTTTTAACACTTCAGTAGACTGCAAACAATGAAAATAAACTTCATGCATAGCCTTTTGTCTTTAAATTAGGATTAATTTCTTCTCTTGCTCGGGTTTGCCCAATGCTTTGTTTACCTTGCTTCCTTGCTCTGCTACATCCGGCTGTACTCTCTTGCTCCCTCTCTCTCTGTTCCTTCACTTCTTTCTTTTCTTTTCTTTTCATTCCTTTCCCTTCCTCCTTTCCTCAGCTTTGTCTTTTCCCTGTCCTTCTTGCTCCCTTTCCATGTGGTTATTTGGGAAGGAAGAGGGAATTTATAGCTAGCACTGGATTCTGTTACCGACTGTTCCACCCATTCGACCTCTCTGGATCTTTCAGTACATGACTTTATGCCAGATTGTAATGTTACCATAGTATTTGGGAGCCCAGCAAGCATTGTGGTTTTCATTAGCTTTTAGTAATACCTCCTGTGTAGCTGAACAAAGCCAATCGTGAGAAATTTAAAAATACAAGTTCTAGTTGTTTCATCACAATGAGTCCATAGAGCCAGCACAAGGTCTGTACTTTACTTGTGTCCAAAAAATAGGGCTTACACAAGATGGCATTAAGCTTGTACGGACCCTCTGCACAGGAATGATTTTCACCCAAAGAGCCCTATTGTATATAGCACCCTTACTACAGCATGATGAATCTGCCTTTCAGAAATATCCAATGTTTTTTCTTCTTTCCTTAGTTTCTACACAGAGAAAGGAAATCTTTCTGAGTGAGAGAACAGGACTAGAAGTAATGGGGTGAGATTAAAGTAAGGAGAGCTGCAACTAGCTATCAGGCAGTTTGAGTCTACTGTAGAATAGCCACCCACGGGAAAGGGATAGAAACCCTTTCAGTTGCAATTGGATGAAGCAACAGAAATGAAAAATATGAGGCCAGTTTATCTGGCATGCTTCAGTTGCTTTGTGCTGCTCTGTTGACGCAAGGGTACCAAAAACCTGGTTCAGCTGGCCCTTTCAGCTGGGTTTAGGGCTCTTTCATGTGGCCAAAATACACTGATGAACCTGGCTTGTTTGTACAGTAGGAAACAATCCTGCGCTGCCAGGTTGAGCAGACTATTTCCAGCTCCTTCTGAAATATAGTGTGCAGTCCTAGGTCCTTCTCTCTCAACTTTCTCTCCATCCAGGTATCTTTTCTCCCTGCCATCTGAATTCACAGTTTGTCCTGTAGTCAGTGCTGGCCCATGTTCTCTAACTTCCCTTCTCTCTATCTTTTTTCTTTGCTATTCTTTTCTTTCAGGTCATCCTGACGTAGAGCAACCTTGTAAATCCAGTGTCCGGACTTGGAGTCCCAACTCGGCAGTCAATCAGCACACGGTGCCACCAGCCTGTCCTGAACCTCAGGGCTGCTACCTGCAGCTGGAGTTCCACTATCCTCTGATTCCAGAGTCCCTCACTATCTGGGTGACATTTGTCTCCCCAGACTGGGACTCGAGCGGAGCAGTGAATGACATCAAGCTGCTCAGCACCAGTGGGAAGAACATCTCTCTGGGGCCTCAAAATGTCTTCTGTGACATCCCCCTGACTATCAAGTTGGATGCCAAGCAGGTGGGCGAGGAAGTGTATGGCATCCAGATCTACACTTTGGATGAGCATCTGGAGATTGATGCGGCTATGCTGAGCTCCATCCCTCAGAGCCTATTGTGTGCAGACTGCAAACCCATCCAATATAAGGTGATCCGGGACCCTCCTTTCCTGACTGGCTCTCCATTCATCATCTCAAACCTCAACAGGAGATTTGTGGACATGTAAGTACCCCTAGATGGAGGAATAGACAAAATGGTTTGGAAAAAATAGAGTTCTCTCTTTACAATGTTATGTTTCATGTTAAGATGAGTTTCTTACCTACTTAAATGATCAGAATATCGCCAACAGAGGCCACACTTGTAGTTTACGTATGGAATTATGCCACAAACCCATGGAACAGATTTACATCTTCAGACTTCCCACCTAGATCGGCAGATGCAAAGCATTTAGATAATTTGCTTAATCCTGCACCTCTGGACTTTCTGAGGTTCTAAAGATACCCCAATAGAAGGCTCTGAGAGAAATGTGATGACGTTCACTTGGAATAATACGTTTTGAAAGAAATGTGTGGTAGAGTTTATTTTCAGTGCTCTGGCAGGGACATTTATAAAAGCATGTAGAGTTGAAGGAATGCTGAAAAGCAAGAGTGCAGATGCATGTTTAGATTTATTAATGAATTTATTTTAGCCACCATCTCATTCCTTTCTATATTTATTTTTTCAATCAAATTTTACTAGCACAAATGCTTGTAGTCTTCAATGGGACATGCAGGGTCCACGTGCCTTGCACTGATCTGTAGAAAGTAAGGGAGAATTTTACCATAAGTGAAATGTTGCACCAGAAGGCTGATTAGAAGAGTTATGCTCTTGTAATGAGGGTTTACAAATATCACCTTGCAACCTTCATGACCAATTCCAGCCAAACACGATGTTAAACAACACTTTAAAAAGCAATTTTAATAAGTCCAAATGTTGGTCCAATATTCCCTCGCAAATCACAAATCTTGCTTCCCTAATAACTTCAGAGAATCCATGGTGTGTTCACAGGCATTGTATAAACAGAAAAGGCGCAACATCTCTTGAATAAATAATTCCTTAGAAATTATTCACTGTTCCCCAGGACTGCCATGAAGCTCTTTTGAAAATGAGTACCAGATAAAAGGAATTAACCTGCTGAGAAAAATGCATGCTAATTTAGAAGAGATGATCTAATTACTTTGTCTGATATCAAGGAAGAGTGCATCATTATAGTCTTCTAAACAATCTAGTAATTGTAGGAAACTGCCCTTTGATAGTCCAATTCTACTACTCGGAGAATGCAAATTGTCTCTCTGCTCACACGAATTCAGCTTAATTAACAATAGCGCATTAAAAACAAAACTCCATGGATATCATTGGAACTACTCGTGCTGAAAGTTAAGCATCTGCTTAAATACGTTCCTGGACTAGAGTGTTAATTTGCAACAATTACTGGCACTTAAAGTAGAAGTACTGTTCGCATATTGGAAACCTGGGAAATTATGACTTTTCCCATGGTTTTGCTGTGAAAGCATCTTTTCCTGAAAACTGGCCCCTTCTCACTGGAAAATGGGACTGGCTTGCCTGCAAAATATGCATACCTTAGCACAAGTTCCCACAGAAATAGGCCCAATTTTGAGTTCATAATGAAATGTGGAAAAAAAAAAAATTAAAAACCTTTGAATTCAGAGTCCTGTTCCTATGTACTTTTGTTTTGAATACAATACAGACCTCTCGCTGACAGTCCTCTTAACTGGACCTTAGATAGGAAGGGTGTTTTCATGAGCTATGGGTCTACAGACCTCAGAGTCAGGCTCCCTCCCAGCAGGCCAGCTGTACAAGAGTGGTGGAATGGGAAGTCCCATTTCAAACCAGCATATTGTTTGGTGGTTAGGGCATTATTAATAACAATTTTAGCTGGCATTTAGGTAAAATGGCATGGTAGCACTTTTCTGCTTCATAGATGTGTGGAAACATGCTATAATGGTTTGGATGCTGCAGCTATGGAGGCAATGTAGATACCTGACCTGACAGTACAATGTCATGGACGCACTTGGGCACCTAGCTCAAGATCTTTTATTTTCAGTTTGATTCTAGTTTTTAACCAAACTGTAATGGTGTGTATGAGACTAGCTTTCTGTCTGTCCCCGGGTAAGACACAGGTCTTGTACTCTCTAGGAAGGAGGTGGAGGTCTCCTTGTGCTCACTCATCTCAGCATCTGTGAAAGGGGAGTCAGGATACATTTCTACACACATGTGGACAGAGACCATCACTTTGAAATCTCTCTCAGCTGGAGCTTTTTCTCTTCCGCCTGTTTGGTTCACTCTGTAAGACAGGAGCTCTTTACCACCTGATATGACAGCCCCATTACCTCTCCATAAATCCCAGCTCAGTTATCCTTTACTCATGTTTTGGAACATTTCTGGTATTGAATGAAGTGACCCCTGTTTCATATAAAGCATATTGCGAAGGAAGTTGCACACCTCCTGCCGCCTCTGACCTTAATCTTCTTTTTCTTTCTTCCCCCTAACAAAGCTCTGCTATCTGCAAGCAGTATCATTTCCTTTCATCGGTGCCACACCTGGAGAAAATTAATTTCTCATACCTCCTTCATGTTGGTGAGAGAGAACCCTTTCCTTACGCTAAGAGGAGGGACAGCTTTAATGGATAGCCCTTGCCTAGTCAGCATCGGGTGCTCTTACAGGAGGGAAGGAATAACTAGAGCAATGCAAACCTTGTATTAAGAAACACATAACAATGCCAAACCTGTCTGCTCTCAAGTTGAATTTGAATCCCAGCTCTCGGCTCAGGTTTGCTGAGCGCGGTGAACATTTCAAAAGGACAGGGCTAAGGTCCAAGTAACCTCTTCTTCCTTAGAGGTTTTGGGGAAACCAGGCAAAACTCATTCACTTCAGCTGAGTTTAAGAATGCCAAGCTCTTTACCCCCCAAGGAATAACTAGCAAGGGGAGGGGACTTGCCTGCAAAGTTCAGATCTCAGTTCACATCCAGATCCAAAGTTCAGAGGGTTCAGATCTGGAGTTTTCATTCTGGCTGATCTCTAGGGATGGCTGAAACAGTTAACCTGAATTCCCTTTAACCCTCTTGCAATCCAGTACTCTGGTGATGGCTGTAACAAAATCACTGCCTCAGCGCTCATTATTGAGAAAAGCCCTTTGAGATTTTTGGAGAGGAATATTAAGTATAGAAAGCCAGGGACAGGCCAGTTTCTGGAGGATGTCAGAGAAATGGTTAGATAGCCAGTAACAAAGGAATCATCTTTTCTGATCACTGGAGCTGTCTTTATTTGTTGTTGGGGGCGTTGTTTGTTTTGTTTTTTTCTTGGGTTTTTTTTTCACAAAATGTGGTCTTATTAGGAACAAACAATGGAGAAGAATAGAGAAGAGAAATTGCAACAGATCTTCCTGTGCATTGGCAGCAGTGGGCAGTGCGTGGACTGCTTCTGCACAGGCAGAAGTGGTTTGTTCCAAATTATAATTTGTACCAGGGCTTTACTGTGTGTGCTGGCACCTCGAAAAAACCTATATGTAGCTGAGGAATCCACAGCTGGATTGTATTTTTCCAGTAAATTCCTATAACCACTAAAATTCTAGTAGCCATGTCCTCCTGTCACAAGGCATGAGTAATTCCCATTGAAATCAATGCCACTTACTTGGATTTCTAAGGAGGAAAATCAGAGCCTACCCAGAAATAGCAAAGTAAAATACTAATGTTACTTTACAGGAGATCCAATAGGGTAGTGTGGCCCAATTTTTTTTTGGCAGATGTGCCACCCGGTAAATGCTGCACCCTGCCCAGGTACTATTCTGAGCTCTGTCCCCTGCCCATTCTGCTGTTCTGGTTTCGTCTCCCTGTCCGATCTGTCCTGTGCTACCTGTCCCCTTCTCAGTGTACCAATGCTCAGAGACTGCCTATGTTACTTGGGGCACACGTGCCACAGGTTGGCCACCCCTGCAATAGGGCTTTCCACTGGGCTCTGAGAAACCTGGATGCCTCTCTTCTGTGTCTCTATATGATATCGAATAAACAGGTGACAGGGCAACCATTTATGATGCAGAGCAGAGGGGTTAGCTACGTGATTAGATACCTCGCAGTTCATTCATTAAACACTTTAGTTTCCTATTTTACCAGTCATTAATCTGTGAGGGTTTCTGTATAAATATGAGGCTAGATTGCATTTGGCTACAGGGGTGTGTATAGTGGGGGCAGTGGGGGTACGGGGTTTTCCATCCTTTTATTCTCCTTAAATTGCCAGAGCAAATTCAGCTGGAAAGCACATGTGTCTGTAGTGTGTTTGGTGTGCAGTAGCAAAAAAATAAACTGATTCCTAGGAATGATACTTCACAATGCTCTACCATTTTTACATGGGTAAACTCTACCGGTTTCAGTGGAGCTGTACTGGTATAAAAGTAAAATAACACTAGGGAGAGAACCTGACAGGAGGCTGAAGGTTTTTAAATTAAACCTTTATAGAATCTTCTTCCTGCATCCGGTATCATCCACTTCTTTATTTTCAAAAGAAGAATTTTTTTTTTTTTTTTATTGAGAGCGTAGTGTTTTCCATACATTATGTTATATTCTGGGCCTTCTTAGCTACCTGGGTATTATTGCCAAATGTACTTGAACCCCATTTCCTTTTAGCCAGTACTTGAAATCTGCCATAATGAGTTTTCCTTCAGATCTTACTCAGGTGGAAGTCCCATCAAAGCTATTATTAAGGTCTCAATAGCTTGAAAATGTCAAGTCCTGCCTACACCTACCCCCCACCTCCTCCCCTTCCAAAAGAAAGAAGAGCTTGGAGGAAACATACCACAAAATACATCACAGAAATAACTTGAGTAAGAGAAATACTGTTCATCCTAACTGCAAACTGACAAGCCTGGACTTGTCAGTCCTAAGCATTTCCTTTGTTTTGCCAAGAAAATATGAGGGTGTTTGTTTTTTTTTTACTTTACAGCTATCTAGACACTACCTAGCTACTAGTAGCAGCTGTATGGACTTCACCGAGTCTACCTTAGACCTTGAGATGAGTACTCAGTATCAGATCCTATTGCCACAGCAGCCCACTGCTGTTAAAATCAAAACTAGCTAGTTTAAAGCACTCTTGGGTATGTACACAAGCTGCAATCACAGTGTAGTCATACCCTGAGGCTAGCTTGAAGGGTGTTGGAATTGCTGAGGTTTTTCCAAATATTCTTCCACGGGCTTTGTAGCATACCTGCAAGTATGCTAGAAAAGAGCAACCTTAGTCTCTTTTGCTGCTATTCCAAAAAAATCTTATTAGCTGAAATGGCATACTTAAGAGAAATCCATCCCAGTGCGCAAGTGCCAGCATAAGGTCTTAATTTAGAGCCACTTGTACCCCCTCTGATGGGATGAATATCACTCAGAAGCACCCTCAAGCCTGCTGCACTGCTCTGGCTGCCTCCTAAACAGGAATCAATGGAGCAGAGCCTGTATGACTCCAGGCTGGTTATTAGCGCAGGGGCGATTTAATTGGCTCTGTCACTGAGCAATGTGAATTAAACAGTCTGAAGCACTGGGTGGACAGAGCTACTCTGCTTCTGGTCAGGAGACAACTTGCACAGAGAATCACAGCATATTTCACAGCACCCTGCCAGGCCCAGCTACCCTGCTGCTGAGTTTTTTAGTTCACAGCAACACACATGTAGAAGCTGATAGGGGTGACTGTGGCACAAGGATGCTTCAGGGAGGGGGCTGTCTGCTGGCTAACCCTGCACTGGAGCACTCTCATGCCCCAGCCACCCCCTCTGCTGCATATTGAGTCAGGTCGGAGTAGCCCTGGGCTGGCAAGCTGAACCCCACCAGGCCCTCTGCCAGTCAGGTATTCTCTAACCCAGCTCAACATGTTGAGGTCCCAGGCATATGTTCAAATGAGAACAATAAACTCTGGCATGATATGAACCGGAGTTTATTGCTTCAAATTAATTGCATACGTAGACATGCCCAGTAACAAATAGGACTACTGTGCTAATACCAAAAGATACTCTCAAATATTCTGGCAGGTGAAAGTGGTTATTTTGGTGCACCATTATTTCTGGGTTCATAACTTTTTCTGGTAAGGGCTGTAATTTATTATATGCAGTCTATAATCTTATTGAAGTTTCTAGGAGCTACTGAAGTATATAAATTATCAACACCACTATTTGTAAGTATATTAATACCCATCAGGTCTCTTTCAGAAGAAATGATTGTAAACCCCCCAAAAGTTTCATGAAGTTTATCCCTGATTCTTATTTGTTTTGGAAATGCATACCACTGATACACCATGTGTTGTCTTCATTTGTGTGAGAGCAGAAAGGTGACCAGTCATATACCACAAATATGAGTAATGGATGCAGTTTGTAAGCAACTTGTAGACTGAAATGTGTTTGTATGAACTATTTGACCAATTTGTACATGCAAGAGGTATGATGAAAAAGCAGGAGGGGTTATTCATGATGGGTAATTAAATTAGATATAGCTACAAAATAAAAATCACTGAGTATGTATCAGGCAAAGCCTCTGGAAGTCAGTAGAAAGACTCCCATTTACCTTCTTAGCCTCTGGAACAGGCCACATCTGTACAGAGATTAAAAAAGAAGTATGAATACCACAGTGCTCATGTGAGAGTGTAAGTCTCTATTGAATGTAAGCCCCTGCTAAAATCCATACCTACATCTGTCCTTATTATGGCATTCCTTCCTTCATAACTATTCAAAGAGCTATTTCTCTATTTTCTTAACTTTTACCAGATCAGAACATATGATCTAAAGCATCTGAACTGAATTGCTAGATCCATCTGTCATGGAGATAAGTAACACCATATTTTTACCCATACATAATACAGATCACCAGGTGGATGTTTTCCCCATGCCAGGCTCTGAAATGTAGGTTATCTTCTTCCTTTCCCTCCCCTGCAGTGCCAAGAATCTTTTGATATGCCAGGAATATTTGGGTGTACATAAGGCATGAGAGATGCATTCACAAAGCATTTTACACACACAGAACCATTCACAAGCATTTGGAGAGTGTTATTTCTGAGTGCTGAGGATACCCACCTTGTATAAGCTTATGCAGCTCTATTGACTTCAGTGCCACTTTGCTGATGTACGCCAGCTGAGGATGTGGCTCGTAAAGCTTAACAAGAAGCGGTCATCACTAGAACTAATCAGGAATTTTCAGGAGAACCCAGTTTGTCCAAAAAAGCTTAATCAAGACCAAAAGATTTTGTGGACTTTGCTACAATTGCTACAAACTGCTGAGTTTCCTCTCTTATGGTGGCCCTAATTATCATGATTATAATTGCCGTGATTTTTACATAGCCCTTCTCTGCATTCTCCCATCTGTTTTTTTCTTGGGCAGGTACGGCCAAAATTTCACATAATATTCTAGGTGAAGTCTTACTAGTGTTTGGGACAATGACATTATTCCCTACTGATGCATTCTAGGGTTTCATCTGCCTTTGTCATAGGCACATCATATTTGTAGTTCGTGGTTATCCTATAATCAATATTATATTTAGGCATTTCACTTCTGCTGTCTCTTACAAGGGATGAGCTCTCACTTTATAGCAGAAATTCTGCTTTTAGCCCCTACCCTCAGTGAATAACTTTACACTTTTTATCCCATTTCTGTTAATCCAGGTCTCATAATCAGTTCTTTCTCTATAATATTCTTTATGTTTGAAAAAACACATTATATTTTGTCCAATTTTCCATCTACCTCTGCAGCAGGTTTGCAGTGCCTCAAACTGCATGTGCGTGCTCTTCTGGATGTGCCCTATGCCTTTAATGTCTCTCTAAATTTGTTTCTGAAAAAAACCCGAAAAACAAGAAAACCTTGCATACTGTTAAAGTGAGACTACTGACTCACCTCCTACCTCCACTTTCTTAAATATAGGTACTGCATTTGCTGTTGTCCAATCTAGAGTATGCCTGGAGAGCTTTCTTAAAAAGTCCTTGCTACCAGTTTTTTTTTCAGTTTCATGTGCCGGTTTTTCAGTGATCTGGGATAGAGGTTATCTGCTTCCCCAAGTTTGAGCTCATAAAGCAGTTTGAATTTTCCTTCCATCTCAGTTGTGATGATTTCCATTTCTATACTTTCATTCCCATTAGGCATCCCTTGCTTTGTCTACATTATCCTCACTGAAAACTGAGGAAAACATTAATTTAGCTTTTGGTCATAACTATATTATCTTTAATCTCGACCCCATACCCATTGCATAGCAGCTTCTTCCTCCTTTCCTTGTTCTCTTTGTATTTGTGTATCAGAAAACCTTTATTTTTATTATTATTTGTTTTTAATTTCCTTTGCAAAGTCTTAACTCATCTTAGTTTTTGCAATTTTCACTTTTATCACTACACTCTCTGACCTCCAAGACAGATTTCTTAGCTCATTTTTTTCCTATTATTTGTAAGCTCATTGCTTACTGCTAATATCCTGAGTTGGTTATTCATTCGGTTAGGTCTGGAGTCCTTCCCTAACAGGTTTTCCCTTTGCTTGGGATGCAGGTCACAGACAGCTTTGGCACCTTCAGTTTAAATAAATGTCATGTCTCTTCCACATGAGTCTTTAATCTCTTTGGCCCAGATTATCTTGATAATTATTTCCTTCAGTTTCTCAAGCTTTAGCCTTTTGACATGGAAAACTTTAGTTACAAGCCTATTTTTGTTTATCTTTTCAGTCACTTAAATTGAACCACTTGCAATTATTTTCTACAACTTTCTCTTTCTATTTACCAAAAAAAAAAAAAAAAAGCCAAAAATAAAGTCATTTTTTTTGGTTCCATGACTACTTGGTAAAACAAATAAATAAAGGAAGGAAGAAGGCATCACATCCATGAATATCTTGCTTGTCATTATTAGAACGATTTGTTACACACTTGATATCTGGGAAATTAAAGGCTCCCACCATCTCACGCTTCCTTGTAGCATTTATCTCTCTGATATAAAGGACAACTCTGTCTGTATTCAGATCTGTCCCTGGGGGTCTATAGCAGACTATCCTAGTAGAATCCCTTTCAGAGGTCTTCCCCAAAGTGATATGAATTCAGTTTTATCTAAACCGTTTCTTGTAATATTTTCAATACTCTGCTGTATTATGACACTATCTCGCCACCTTTACTTTTATTTTTACCTTTCTTGAACAGCACACACTCTTCAATACCTGTAATTCGGTCATGACTGCTGTTCTTCTGTGTCTCTGTTCCTTCCCCCTGTATTATCTGGTTTCATGTCATGTGCAGAAGTTCTAGTTTTTCCATGTTGTTGCCCAGGTTCCTTGTCTTATTGTATAAACATATCAGTTGTTTTTCTCTGACCTCAGCCAAATTCCTAACCAGACTAGGTACAGTCTTTCCATGGACTGTAATGCCTACTTGAGTGATGACTGCCTTCCCGACCTGCTTTGTCTTTTTTATGAAAACCTCTGAAACTTTACACTTTCTGGGAGCTGAGGAGCTTCTCACAATCTGTTTAGGCAAAAATGCGGGATCTGAGACTGCTGGTGTCAGTTGTTATCTTCCTTGAAGTCCAGGTCTGGACTGGCCTGGAGAGCAACTTGGGTTGGAATAGTTCATCTACCACCTCTCAAAATGTATTGTCGCTGTTGGCAGCATCCCTAGAGCCTTCCTCCTATGACCTGTATTGATTGCCCTGTTTTTGTTTAATGAAACTGGAAGTTTCCCAAGAAGAAGTCTAGAAGATGGAACTACCTGCCCTGCACCTTCTCTTTCAATGACAGGAAATTGGTCATTGGCCCACCTGACCATAACAGATGCTCAGTGCTCTGTAGGACGGCAGCTTCTCCACCCAGTGGGATCATTGCAGGCTTACCCTGGGGAAAATGCTTCCTTTTCCCCAAACAATGTATCTTCACATCTGACTTTCATCTCAAAATCTGAGGCCGCACCTGGGCTGGGAGGCTGTGAGAATGGCTAATTCCATTTACGTGTGCCAGATACGAGTATGTACCCCGACTCATTCAGACAGAGAACACCCCAAGTATTCAGTGGAGAGGAACCAGAAAGAAAAATCCACTTGTTTCCTTCTATTATGCTCTTTAACTTTCCTTTCTCTCTGCTTCCTTCATATATATATCACAATTGAATGTTGACGTGGTTGTTCTTATTACCAAATGTTCGCTGGTCACATTACAGAAGAGATGCAGCAGGTCCCTTTTTTCAAAGAGCTTGAAATTAAATGTTAGAGACTATTTCTGCTGCTGTTTGGGAATATGCATCTTCTTTTAGCTGATATGACTTGACAGCTGGCAGCCACAATCTGATGAGAATCTTCCTGTCTTTCTTTCATAGATTAAATTACTGCTAATTCAAGGTGCCAGATAATCTTTACAAGAGAATGAAACCTGTTTCCTAACTATCCCTGTCACACACATGCACATGCGTGCACGCGCGCACACACAAAATATTTCAATCTCCATACATGCTCACACATGCTCACACATGTAGTAGATATTGCAAACTCCTTCCCTGCTCCCCTGTGCTATAGTAGTATAGCCCAGCCCTACAGAAGTGAAAGACCTATTTCCCTACCCACTCAGTGGCATTTTCTCTCTTCAGCCTCCAATTTGTGCAAGCTAGCCTTTTTGTGCCAGCTGTGGTGACAGAATTTGCAAAGATCAGCTGCTGTGGTTACTTACATAACACCACAGCTAGACATGGCATTTCACAAAACATGGAGCTTCAGTTCATCTGTTCTAGCTGAGCTGTACTGAATCTAATGTGGGGGAAGGGGAGGCAAATGTAGGTGTACACGTTTGTGGCTTTCTGAACTTGGGGCAGATCAGAGACTTTTTTGGCCCTGGGTTTGACAGAGAAGCATCAGGAAGTGGAACCAACAGCTCAGAAACACTGGGATGCAGTAGCACTCCGGCCAAACCAGCTTGTTCCTCCGAAGTGTGTTCAGCTCCAGGAGCTAGCAGAGATAGTGATGAGTCTGTATGCCAACTGTAAGCCACCCAGTTGTTCTTCTGTGCAGGGAGAGTCTTCAAGAAGCCCGTCAAGCTGGATTTTCATCATCCAGGTACCAACAGAGTGACATAAAGAGAAAGGCCAGCAAGTGGCCCAGCGGTCGATAAAAACAGGAATGCATGCTCTCTACTCATGTCTTACCTCCAGAAAGACATCATTAGAATGCCATACAGTTCAATCCCTGATCTTTTCTCCTATGCCTGAAGAGGGATGCTTGAACGCTTGAGTGCTTGAGGGGTGCAATGAATTTTTTTTGTTTTGTTTTTTTTTTTTGCAAAAATCTAGTTGGTCTAATAAAAGATATCACCTCTACCACCAGTTCTGATTCCTACTAGCCAGGACTGAATTTGAACTGGTGACCTAGTGGTAGTAGTAGTAAGGTTTGAAGCTCCAGGAAAGTGTGAAGGTCAAGTGAGAATTGTCTCACTGGGCTAAAGGATTTATCGCAGGTAAACCAGTCTCAGAGCTGTGGTGAGTTGTGCTGTGCATTATCTCATGGTTAATTATATCTCTCTGATGTTTCCTTTTTGATGTTCTTCTTAGTTTGGGTTCTAAATAAGAAGCACCAAAAATCTCCCAGGAATAACAAATGACTTTTCTTTGCTTGATTGAGGAAAGAAATATTGGACAGGCATGCGTTATGCAACAATTTAAAAATAACTCCTTCATAAAATTTGTAGTGAGCTTCAAATACCACAAGAGAAGCAGACATGTGTTACCTGTGTTTTTATCAGCATTGGCAGCTACTCCCATTTTCTTTGCAATTTTAGTTAACCGATCATTTTCTGGGTTCTTCATTTTAATGTCTATGGCCCAAACTTAAATGCCAAGTGTCTGTTAAATTTGGCAGACAAGGTTCTTTGGGTGAATCTGATATCTTTTATTAGACCAACTTAAATAGTTGGAAAACAATTTTTAAGCTAGCTTTCGGGTTCAAAAACCCTTCGTCAGGCTAAGGAAGTTTCTGCAGTTGGTGTGTGCTCTTCCTGGATGGAATGAAAAGTAAAGTGCTTAAACCAACACGGCTACAACCTACACCACTAGTAAATTTGGAGCACACAGTGCAATCAGATAGGACTTTAAAACATGTTAAACAGACTTTGACATATCTGTTCTGCTGTCAATATGCAGTGTGGCTACTATAGGAATAGGCACTATAGAAAACTCTTTTAAAGGCCATATGGCTTGCACACAGAAAGGATCATAATCTCTTGATACTAATTATCCCTCTCAGGCTTGATCCTGTTAATTCTGGCCAGGATGTTTCAAAAGTGACTAGTGGCTTAAGGTTTCTCAGTTGGGGGGCTTAGCCTGATACCCTTCAAAGAGACCTGGTTGGAAGGGGAGAGGGTGCTCCATATTTTCTGAAAATCATCTCTCCTAACAGCAGAACCTCAAGTTGAACAAGCAGCGTCATTAGCAACTGCTGAGAATCTTGCCTCTCAAACTACATATAATAAATTGGATCAATTTATTCACAGTGCTGCACTTATTATCGTTTTAATATGAGGCCAGTTGCAAATGTAATAACAGTGGAGGGAATTCACTCATGATGGGACTTTAGAGGGGTAGAGATAGAGGCCACATGTTGCATCAGAGTCAGTTATTAAACCATTAAAAATCCACAAGTGACTAGCTAGTAGGATTTCTCTTAATCTGAAGCGGATTAAGCTAAAACACAGAGCCCCAGTGGAGGAGAACCTCACGGAGTACTCATTTGGAATAGATACCTCATCCCATTTCAAATCTCTGCTTGCCGTCAGTAGTGTCACGTGTATGAGCGCATCCACATACATCTTACACACATGTCATCAGGAATCAATATCCTCAGAGTGGCCCAGGCCTCTTGTCTTATGGTGGCACTCTCTGAAGCAGAAAAGTACAGGATAGTAGAGGTGGCTTAGCTGACAGGAGAGGAATTACCCTAAACATCTGTGTGTATTAAAAACCTGAGCCAAAACCTTTGACAATGTAAAGACTCCTAGTGGCTTCAGGGGCTTTGGATTGGGTGCCCAGAGTATCTGCTCACATGGCTCTGTTTCCTCATGCTGAACATTTAGCATTTCCTCTGGATTACACAGAAATGTTAAGGTATTAAGTTCTGAAAAGCAGGCCTTGGCTCCGAATCGTTGCAAAGGAAATCCTAGAAGTCAGGTCTGGATTCAAGGACACTGTAGAACATAACTCTGCCTCACTAATGACCCCAGACCTGGAGAGACCTTCCTCCCAGGGGCAAGCACCGAACCTTGGCTAAATGGAGCAGGACTGAACATGCTGATTCTTGATGTTGAAACCAGCTGCACTTCAAAACCAACCTGAGGATGAACCATCAGTTTGCTGAGCCCTGGTCAGAAAAGCCTTCAGACGATTCACAGGGTCCCCATCATTCCTGTTCAGAGCCTTTTCAGATTTAAATTAATAGGATGTGAGTCAGGCATTTCCCAGACAGTATAGTTGTCGAAATCAAGTTAAAGCATATACCAATCCCACTAGCATTCTTCTCAGTGAAACTGCAGTGGATTGCTATGAACATCAGCTAAGCAACGGGAACATCATTAAAGATATGAGTAATAAAATGCTGATCGCCCATGCTGGCCTCCCTGTAAGGGAACAGAGCTCACCAGTGTCTGCTAACAATCATGGCCTTTAAAGCTAAATACACTAACCTGTTCTAACCTGCCTACCTGCTGGGTTGTTATCATCTCTTTGTCAAAAGGATACACTGTAGCTGCTTAGCTGAAAATCAACTGTTTAAACCAGATGCCCTGCTGCTGTAAACCAGCATAGTGCCAGGGAAGTCAGTGGAGCTCTGCTGATTTACACCAACTAAACATGCAGCTTTACATATTGTAGCTGCCAGTATCCTTCCTGCTGGGTTGACTGGTTACAAATCTCTCTCTCTTTCTCTCTCTCTGCAGTTGTTGAAACTGAATTTTGCAGGCGTGTGTTTTAATTAAGAAGTTCTCACATCTCACATTAGCATTTCATCACACTATGTTCAGGACACAAACCACACAATTTTTTTTCTCCCTGTTTCTTTAATAGCATCCAGGTTCTGAGACCCTTAACCAATATATTTCCTTAAAAGTACCTCTTTGGTGCAAACACCTTTCTAAATCTCAGGGCTTGTAGTAGTGACTTTATCCTGGGATATGTAACTTGATCCCATTAAGAACCTCCATCTATGCCATCTAAATCCCCCCCATCCTCCCTTTTCCAACAAAGAAAGTAGAAATTAATTTATCAATGGTAGAAAGTTTAGAAAGAAAGAATAAATGAATGGATGAATGAATGAACAAACAAACTGTCTTTAAAACCTCAATTGCAAATTGCCTTTTTTATTAAATGTACTACCATGATTTAAGTTGGCATCATGACAAATATTTAGATGATTATATCAAAGTCTGTTGGAGTTAATCAGTTGCACATATCTATATATATATGTGTGTGTGTGTGTGCAGCTGATTAACTCCAACAGAATATATATGTGTGCGTGTGTGTTTGCTACTTTAAAACTTCCCGAGCTTGCATAAAGGAAGAAATAAATATAAAATATATTTAAAACAACAGTTTCAGTAGCTGCAGGCATGTTTACCTGCTAGAAAAGTACAGGAGGCCACTTTTCAGAGTGAGTTGTTATATCAGGGTCATTCTGTGCCACAAAGCTCAATGCAGCACCAAGTATCCTTAGAAGAAACTGTTTGCTGGCCTGAGTAGAAAATGTACAGTAACATAACCTAGGTGCTCAAATTGCAAATTAAATGTGTGGCTTCAGTTAGTTCTCTTGGGGTGAAGCTACACATTACCATAGGTGGAGGAAGGTGGGGGCTAATAGGGCCTAGCCCCACCCACCCAAATGTGGGGTCACGGTAGGGCCAGAAGGCAGCCTGGCCCAGGGCTTCTGGTGGCTGCAGCAGCGGTGGGGAGGGAGTGAGGCTGGGAGGGAGGGAGGCAGGCACTGTACAGCTAGTGGGTTGGGTGTGGGACTGAGCCACGAACAGCTTGTTTGGGGGGGGGGCACAGCTCCTGCTGCTATGCGTACTCCAGGAGGCATGCAGGTGTTTGCCCCCAGATCTGGTTAGGGCAGGGCAGACTCCACTGTGTGCTGGGCTGGGCTGCACTCAGGGTGGACGGCAGTGGCAATGGGAGGGGTTCATAGGAGTGGGGCTGCAGTCACCCCAGAATTCACCATAGCCCACCCAACCCCCCTCCCAGTGCTGCTGCTGCCCATCCAGAGCACAGCCCGGCCCTCCCCCCCACTGGGAGGAGCCTGGCACAGCCCCCAGCCCCAGTCTGCCCTGCCCTATGCAGATCTGGGAGCACACACCCCCATGCGCTCCCAGGACACACGCAGCGGTGGAAGCCAACCCCACTCCCCACACCCCCAAGATGAGCCATGGCTTCATCCTGCACCCTGCCCCACACCAGCTGTGCAGGGCCTGCCACAGCAGTAGCAGCATTAATGTTGTTATAATCATTACTATTATGAACAATAACACCTCAGGGCGGGTGTCAGGGTCCCGGGGGCTCCATCCCCTCCGGCCTGGTGGTGCAGCCAAGGATGACCCGCTCCAGCCCCCAGCTCGGGGCCCCCCGGGTGGTGCGGGGCCAGTGCAGGAAGGCAGCCAGGCACGGCCGGTGTGGGGTTGGGGGGTGGCAGATTCATTGGCATGGGGGAGGTCGGCACTGGGCAATGACCCCGAGCACAGGGGAAGGGGCAGTTGCACGGGCGCAGTGGGCCCCAGCCCCGATCCTATCTTGGGCCCAGCTCCAGTCCACTCTGTTCCAATCCCTGTGTGTTTCTAGCCCCAGCCCCCCCACCCCTCGGCCCTTTCCCCTCCCCCAGCCCTTCTCCAGCAGACTTTCCTGCCTCGGGG
>NW_005842187.1:1830547-1836976 GCF_000455745.1 Alligator sinensis | reverse complement strand
CTTCCCCCCCCGCCTTTCCCCCCCGGGGGGGGGGGGGGGGTCCTGTGCGCACGCATGCACTCAGCCCCTCCCACTGAAAAATTTTTCTCCCTCTGCCTATGCATTATTTTTTGAACATACTAAATCTGAGGCATCTTAAGCAATGTTAAAGTTAGAACGTGCTATGAGCAGTCAAGCATTAAGGGTTAATACCCCTTCTTGCCTGCACTGCTCTGACTCACCACTAGAGGGCTAGCGAGCATGGGGATGGCTAGAAACCAGGAGACCAGGGCTCTGTCCCTTGGAGGGGGGAGTGTCTGAGAACAGTGCATCCTGGGATGCTGGAGGATTACAAATTGAAACTCCATGGAACAGACTACAGTTATCCTAATATGAGCTAAGTAGAAGTACAGAGTTAACCCCCACCTGAAGTGGTGTAACTCTGAGGTGGTCAGAGTGTACTTAGCATGAGTTACTGAACTTTAATGTGGATGCTCACATTTTAAGTTTCCTAAGCATAGTCTAAGTGTAACATGGATTTTCACCATCAGTTAAACTGGTGTGGAGCTGGGATAATGTCACTAAGGTCAATAGAGTCACTGGATTTGTTCTGTGTAACTGAACAAAGAACCGTGCTACAAGGCCCAAATCCTTATACACAAGCAAGCTTGGCAGGATTCGGTTTTTACTGGTCAACATCAATAAATAGTGATTTCACCCCACACTCACATACTGCCGAAAAAATATTTCCATTGCTAATAATCAAAATTTATAGAAAGGGGATGTATGAATAGACTGCTGCTCTAGTTCCCTGATGGACTCCTGCTGAGCAGCGGCTGAAGGCAGGGGAAGGGTGGGGGACTGGGCACTGTGCGTGTAGGGGTGTGTGATCTTTGAGAGAAGATCTTGCTAGCGTGTGTTATGTGGGGGGGGGAGGGGGGGGGATGGGGGTAGAAGCCACTGATCACTTTGGGACAAGAGAAAACACATGCTGGCTCAGCGGTGCTGTGCACGGAGGGTTGGGCAGCAGGCTGAGAGCCCAGCAGTATAGCAACTTCCCACACACCTGCTGTGTGCTGGACTGGAGGAAGCGGGTGTGCCTGGGTGTGTGTAAGTGGAAGTACATGTGCACACCCACACCCCTAATTTTGTGCAACCCTGAAAATGCAAATGGATAAAAATCAAAATAAATGCTTAATAATAAAAATCAATATTATCCATTAAAAAATAAAAATAAAAATCTGCCAAGCCTAACTATAAGGCTTCTGCATGCTGACTAGGCTTATAAAGGTAGATGTGTAAGTGACACTAAGCGTGACGTACAACCAGACTTGTCTTTTACAGCATGCTCAGGAGGGGTCCACTATGGTCACATGCTCTGTTTCAATACTTTTTCTCCTGGGAAACTGCATCAGTCTCTGTAAGTCATCAAAACTGCAGGAGAAGGGGAAGGGGAAAAAAGACAGTATAACCAGCAACAGGCAAGGGAGGGAGTACCCACCTTTCTGCCCAATGGTCAGAGAGGACCTTGATCCAGGAAGTAGAAGACCCAGGTTTTAGGTTTCCCGCATAAAGGAAGGATCTAAGCCCTCATCTCTTACTTTTTAGCGAAGTGTCCTAATTGCCAGACCATGGGTGAACAGAGTCAAGAGCATACTATGTTGGTTGGTTTCATTGGTTTGGTGGCCTTCATGTCTAATCTCCATCTGGGCATAGCCTGTTTCTTTGAGATCTCAGAGAACCACGTGTGTGGGTTCTCCACCCCAAAATGATTCATTTTGGAGGGAGGGGAAGCTGCTTTGTGTGTCTTCAAGGCTTGGGAACAGTCTGTTCCCATCCTCCCCTCCTTCTTAGTTCTCCATATCCATTTGCAAGCTGGGATTCTGCTCAGCACAAGGAAGCACAAGGGAGCCTCGTACAACTCACTAACAAATCATAGAATCATCGAATCATAGAAAATTAGGGCTGGAAGGGACCTCAGGAGGTCATCTAATCCAACTCCCTGCTCAAAGCAAGACCATCCCTAACCAGATCATCCCAGCCAAGGCTTTATCTAGCCAGGTCTTGAAAAACTCCAAGGATGGAAATGCCACCTCCTCTCTGGGTAACCTGTTCTAGTGCTTTACCACCCTCCTAGTGAGAAAATTCTTCCTAACGTCCAACCTAAACTTCCCTAGCTGCAACTTAAGACCGTTGATCCTTGTTCTATCACCTGCCACCACTGAGAACAGTCCAGCTCTGTCCTCTTTTGAACCCCCCTTCAGGTAGTTGAAGGCTGCTATTAAATCTCCTCTCAGTCTTCTCTTCTCCAGACTAAATCAGCCCAGTTCCCACAGCCTCTCCCCATAACTCATGTCCCCCAGCCACCTCACCATTTGTGTTGCCCTCTGCTGGACTCTTTCCAATTTGTCCACATCCTTTCTGTAGTGGGGGGCCCAAAACTAGACACAATACTCCTGATATGACCTCAGCAGTGCTGAATAGAGGGGAATCATTCTAGGGACCAGGGCTTTGCAGCAACAGAGGAAGTGTAAGCTAATGGATAACGCTCTCAGGAAACAGGATTTTGTTCTTGATTTTGCCGCTGACCCGATATTTCTGCTTCTCTTTCTCCTCCCAACCTTTCTCTCTCATCTATTTAGATTGTAAGCAATCCAGGGCAAGGACAATTTCTCACAATGTGTGTGTGCTGTGTCTGGCACAACAGGGTCTCTCCAGGGCCTCATTGTGCTACTGTATTAGGAAGAATTAATAAAAACATATATAACTGTCCCAGCTAAGGCACACTTTTTTTCGGGCACTTCTACCTGAATCTCAACCCCAGCTTGGTTTTTATGCAACCTAACAATTGACAAGCGACATCAAAACCCTTCCCTAGAAATGCTTGATCTGAGTTATGGGCAGAAATCCATCCTCTTCTTCGTAGGGGACACACTGCTTGGGACCCATGAGAGTAACCACAATTGTCCAGTTTTGATATCTCTGGTAAACACACACATACACACAAATGTCCAGAGGCATACCAAAGCCAGAGAAGAGAGCAAGCCAAGTCCTCTTCCAATGTTGGGACCCATCCTGTTTTGTGTAGAGAGGAAAGCATCACAGCTGCAGCCTTCTTGGCGTTTGTGTCTTCTAAATCAACTTTGAGTCGAAGAGAGAGGCGGGAAGCTTGTTCTGAGGCCCTTGCACCTGCCATGTCACTGGGCTTATCCAAACAGCTACAGATCTGACAGCAGCTGAAATAACAGACAGGCACAAGAACTCGAGATTTTTTGACGTCCTTCTTTTGTTTACAAAATCCCAGCCCCTTCTCCACTTCAGAATCAGACAGGAATTCTCTTCATTATCTTCTGCCATGCCGCTCATACCATTTTTATTAAATACAGAAGAAAGAAAAAGATAAAAGAGGAAAGCAGTCTATTTGTACAATCAATGGCAGTGCAAAAAAACAAAGGAGGAGTCGGTAGGTCTGTTCAGGATGTCCTGAAGTGACCCTATCCCCTAAGGCCATCTCTTTTAAGAAGGGCTTTTGTAAGCATCAGAGGAGATGGGAGCATGGAAAGGCCAGAGTGGCATTTCTGAGGTGTTCTTCCATGGCAGTGGAAGTAAAGAGTCATATATCTCTTTGCCAGCTTCAAGAAGGGATTCCAGTGATTGGGATGCAGTCTCACCCATAGAGCAGGATGTTGCTCATGCATTACGGTGTCATTTAGCCTAGTCCCTTGCCCCGTGCCCTCTGAGGTTCTCAGTAACATCTCTGAGGTGCAGAACGTGCTCAGCTTTCAACGAGTTGGTGGGAGCTCAAAGCACTCATCATCTCTGTAAATAAAGTATCTTATTTAGATGCCTAATAGGCTTTTGAAATAGCATGTGACCTTAAGCCAGTTGCTTCTTCCTGAGCCTCTTCTTGCTCCCAGCACCTTGTCTGGCTTCCCTGTTTAGACCACAGGCTCTTCTTGCTATAGGTGTACACAGTGCCTGGCAAAATGGGACCTTGATGCCGATTAGAGTCATTACTGCAGTAGAAAGAATACATCATGGTAATATTAATTGAGAGGAGCGGTGCAAACTTATTTAGGTCTCCTGCCAACAGATCTTTGGGGTGGGGAGGACTGGGAGGCAGCATCTGTCTGGAGAGCATTGTCTTTCTGGAAGAGGACCTCATTCCCCATTTAAGGTTAAATAAAGACTGACTCTGTATGGAAACGCTTGAAGTGTTGAAGGTGCAGAAATGCCTTGCACCCACGCTGGTGGCAGGCCATAATTTGGCCCCAAGCCCTGGGGAGCACTTGAATTTTACTAGCCTTTCCTTCAAATACTGTGTGGGCATCCACGCACTTGTAGGACCTCATCTGGGACTGACTCTAACAGAATTCTCAATGTCACGTTTAAAGGGGAATCATCCCAGGTAAACCAAATTTCTCCCTCATTTATGCTATTAAAACCCCTTGTCTTTTGCAATGAGAGAAAATGCAACTACTCAGAGATATCTAGAAACCTAGAGTGGACCAATTTGCAATCCCAAAATAACAGGGGCAGTCAGTTTGGTCCCCAGTTCAGAATGCCCAAAAGGGGATATACTAAGGCACTCCAAAAACCCAACCCCTGTGCTCACAAATTTACTAGCACTCAGGAAAGGGGAGCATGTGCTTCACCCAAAAGCTATGGTCCCTTAAGCCAGGGGGTGGCCAACCTGCAGCATAAGTGTCATGGACAGGCTCTGGACAGGGCCAGTCACAGGCATGGGCAAACTGGGTGGGCGCCTGGGGCCTGGACAAAAAGGGGGCCTTGAATATAATATAGCAACCACCCCAGGCTGAAATATGAGCAGGGAAGGCAGTTCCTTAATTAGGTCCATTCTGAGAGACATAGGGATGGGGGGTGGGTGTTAACTTAACTGCCTGCCCCACTAAAAAGGGAACAAACAAAAGGGAAGGATAGAAGGGTTTTATATCTCCACCCCTGGATGCTCACTCGCCCCTCAAGACAGCAACAGCAGGCTTTGCAGTATTTTGCCCAGGACATTCTAATTCCTGCTCTAAACATAGGCTTGAGTCATTGGTTTTCAATAAGAGTGCCTCCCCACGGGCGGAAGCCAGAACAATCAATACTCCTTACTCAGTTCTCGAAAAGGTCATTAAAAGACCATAGATATAAATTTAAAAGAGCGGTGGTTCACATCCTTAACACTGAAGATGCTCTTCACTCTCACTTCCGTAAGCAACATCATGTGAAATAGGCATGCATTGGACCTGGCTGACAGCAGGTTGGAAGGGACGCATTAGCATTAATAGTATTCCATCAGATCGAATGGAAGGCAGAAGGGAATATAAGTAGTCAAAAACTTGCTTCTATCAATGCTAGGAACGAAGCTAGTCTTGTTGACATCTCCAGATCTGCATGCGGTAATATCCATCTGGGTGCTCAGTGTTAATTTGTTTATGCGTTCGCTAGCACACAGACATGGGACGTCTTCTGCTGCCCTTAGGACACATGTCCATCCAACTCGCATTGATAACCGCAGGAAATGCAGGGGTGCATGTTCAAGTAGAGAGCATGTGAATTGCTCAAACTTCTCTTTTTGGGGGAGTGAGGGGGCCAGGCCCAGCTTACAAATCCAGGGATACTGCCTGTGCTGCAGCACTGTAGTTATTGCTGCTGCTTGAACTATTAATGAGAAATTATCTTGGTTAAGAATTTAGCTCCATTTGTGATTAGAAGATCATTGGTGAAACAAGCCTGATGTCTGTAAAAGTATTCTCTAATCGTAAAATTTTTAGACAAGATTTTGACTAATAATTTTCAACTTCTGATGGCTTTGAACAATTTGCTTTGAATATGTAGGGCCTGGTCCTATTTTCTCTTGATTAGTATAAATTTGGATTTGCTCCACTGAAGACAGTGGATTGACATTGGGAGAAAGGAAACTGGGGAAGTCAGAGACATATAAGGCCCTTGGTTTTAGTTTTTCTATTGTATGATTGATCAATTGAGTTGCTTCTTATAAATGACTGAAACATTTTAAGCAGGAGATTGAAAAGCTATAGGCTCCTGGGATAATATTTTGTTGTAGGATAATCCTTCATGCTAAAATTAATGTAACTTTTAGGATTCACTGACAAACTAATGTATTTCTGGTGTTCATCCAGATACTCACAAACATGAATAACAGACGCTAGCAACTGTAGAAAACCGAAATATTTGCAAACTGGCTTCCTTACTATTCAATCAGCTGTTCTAGTTGGTAAAACAGTAAGAAATACCACTTTTGGAGTGGTTTAACTCAATTGAGTGCAGATTTCCCTGATTTACACAACTGTGGGAACAGAATCAGACTCGTGTCTTTTAAATGTGTATTCTATACATTACCAACTGTAGTTATTTTGCAGTTAGTGTTCATAAGAAATAATTGTGTTTAAAAGTTAATTTAGAATGTGCAATGTGCATGCT
>NW_005842187.1:1825380-1830537 GCF_000455745.1 Alligator sinensis | reverse complement strand
TGAGTTGTACCATAATTAAGAAACTAGTAATCTCATCAATTTGAATATCTTATTAACTACACTGTATTGATAATTAACCTGTAACAAGGCTATGGCTTTCTTCTTGTATGTAATAGAATCATAGAAAATTAGGGTTGGAAGGGACCTCTGGATGTCATAGAATCATAGAAGTCAGGTCAGAAGGGACCTTGTAGATCTTCAAGTCCGACCCCCTGCCTGGGCAGGAAGAAAACTGGGCTCAAGTGACCCCAGCCAAGTAGGCATCAAGCCGCTTCTTAAGACCCCCAGGGTAGGAGCCAGCACCACTTCCCTTGGAAGTCAGTTCCAGATCCTAGCCGCCCTGACTGTGAAGTAGTTCTTACGGATGTCTAATCTAAACCTACTCTCCAACAACTTGTGGCCGTTATTCCTTGTTATCCCGGGGGGGTGCTAGGGGAAACAAGGTCTCCCCCAAACCCTTCTGGTCCCCCCTAGTGAGTTTATAGATGGTCACCGGGTCCCCCCTCAGCCTTCTCTTGTGAAGCAGAACAGGTTCAGGTCTCGTAGCCTCTCATTATAGGGTCTGCCCTGCTGTCCCCTAGTGCACTCCCTACACATCGCCAATGTTTTACTACCATCCGAATGAGAAAGTTTTTCCTAATATCTAACCTAAACCTCCCTTGCTGCAACTTGAGGCCGTTGCTTCTTGTTCTGTCATCTGCCACCGCTGAGGACACTGCAGCTCCATCCTCTTTCGAACACCTCTTCAGGTAGTTGAAGGCTGCTATTAAATCCCCCCTTAGTCTTCTCTTCTCCAGACTAAATAAACCCAGCTCCCTCAGCCTCTCCTCATAAATCATGTGTCCCAACCCCCTAACTGTTTCCGTTGCCCTCTGCTGGACTCGCTCCAATTTGTCCACATCCTTTCCGTAGTGAGAGGCCCAAAACTGGACACAGTACTCCAGATGTGGCCTCACCAGTGCTAAATAGAGGGGAAGAATCACTTCCCTCGATTTGCTGGTAGCACTCCTGCCAATTCAACCCAGTATGCTGTTAACCTTCTTGGCAGCAAAGGCACACTGTTGGCTCATATTCAACTTATTGTCCACTGTAACCCCCAGGTCTTTTCTGCAGAGCTACTGTTTAGTCAGTCCCCAGCCTGTGTCAGTGCATGGGGTTGTTCCATCTTAAATGCAGTACTTTGTATTTGACCTTATTGACCTCATGAGATTTAATTTAGCCTAATCCTCCAATTTGTCAAGGTCTCTCTGAATCCTAGCTGAACCCTCCGGTGCATCTAATATTCCCCACATCTAGGTATCATCTGCAACCTTACTGAGGGTGCACACCATCCCATCTTCCAGCTCACTGATGAAGATACTGAACAAAATCAACCCCAGGACTTAACCCTGGGGCACTCCACATGATACTGGCTGCCAACTAGACATCGAGCCATTGATAACTACTTTTGAGCCTGATGATCCAGCCAGTTTTGTATCCACTTTACAGTCCATTCATCCAACCCATACTTCCTTAGCTACTTTTAAAGAATGTTGTGGGAGACTGTATCAAAAACCTTGCTAAATTCAAGGTATATCATGTCCACTGCTCTCCACACATGCACAGAGCTAGGCATCTCATCATAGAAGGCAAGCAGATTGGTCAGACTTTAATAGAGATATATATGCAGGTTTTAATCATACAGGATCTCTTTCCTTGCTTCTATCTAGAAGGAAATGTACATTTTTCTGGTAGTTAGAGGGCCGGTAGTGTCCAGTAGATAGAATATTAGAGCAAGACTCGAGAGAATTGGGCTCCATTTCCAGTTGTTCCACTGCGCTGATGGGTAACCTTGGTCAAGGCACTTCAACTTCTAAGTTGCCCCAGCTATAAAGAAGAGATAACATTACTGTCTTCATATATGAAGCACATTGAGATATACTCATAAATAGCAGTATATTAGAGCTAGAAGACATTGTTTCAATATTATTACTTTATTGCCTAGCAACAATTTATTTCTCATTTACAGAAACAGCTGGTAAATGGTTTACAGCCCTACATAAATATATAAATATGCCACTATTTGGAAATTCTAACCCAAGGTTGGCTACGAATATTCAAATCAGTTACCCTGAGTCTAATACAAGGATCCTAGCTCCTACTGCCTCGACCTTAGTATTTTCATTCATGTAGTCCACTACTTGGTCTCATCCTGTCCTCTCAGCATAAATACCTAAAGTTACTATAGTAATAATTACTTATCATGGAATCATTCCAATACAACTTCCTTTGTGATCAATTGGTAGATTTCCACTGGCTTCAGCAGAAGTTGGGTTGAGCCCAGAGTTGTACGGAGAAATAATCAATGTTTGTAAAACACTTTGAGATCCTTCAATGAAAATACTACATGCTTCAAGGGCAAAGCATTATTTTGACGTACCACATATGTAGATACTTGTATATTGCTTTATTCCAAACAGATTCAGGTGTGGTTTTCAGCCTGTCTTTCATGGTTTCCTGGTTGAATTTGCCTCCATAGAACTCATCTTCAGATTTGTACCCACAAAATCAATTGTGTTTGTAAGTCCGTAGCACAGCAAATTTAACTGCTTGTGTTGCTCCAGCATTTGAGCAGCTCTTTGTTGCAACTACTTGTGCTTGCAGTTGAACTGAATATGGGGAAAAATGGTGAGTATTCCCACATAAGAGCTTTCTGGGGGAAAAAAAAACCTGATCATACTCATATAACCCCATACTGGTGACTCAAGAATTTTCAAGGGACCTGAATTAAGAGAACTTTTTGAGTAGCCAAGTTCCCTTACAGTAGCTCTTGAGTATTACTTTCTTAATTACTTTATTGAAAGTCTCAAATAATATTCCCTCTTGCATTGTAGGGAGGTGAGTGATAGTACCACATACACATACCAGGTTGTCGTTGTTACGGGGACAACAGAGAGTGAACCTTCCCCTGCACTCGTGTACGTCTCTGGAAGTGGATACTGTGGAGATGGGATTATCCAAAGGTAAGTAGGTAGTAAATGGATAGGTAAAACCATGGTTCTCCCAGTTATCTATAGTCTGGGTTCAGAAAAGAAGTGACTGCCTTTTCTATAATAACCTCAACTGTTATAAATGGTGATTTGCTGTCTCTTATTGTCTATGATGACTCTTAGAGGGAGTGTGTTAACCAATGATCCATGTATCGATTATCAAGATGGTATTAATTTTATAGGTAAAATTATTGAGATAGTAAAACCACTCCTCCCCCTCATATGTGTATAGACACATATACGTGTACATATACAGTCCTGTATAGGTTATTTAGATTATCTATACATTAATATATATAATATGCTTACATATACATATGCAATTAGTGTTAATTTCTGACAAAAAGTGGGGCTGTTCACTGCATCTTCTGTGTTGTCATTAAATGAGAAGTCCCATGTGGCCTGGCAGCTGGTGGACGATATATCCAGTTGCCCTATGGGAGGCCAGGTTTCCAGGGCAACTTCTTAGCATGAGGTTTCTCTGTAGGCCACTAGAACTGGGATACATTTGGAAGTGACAGATTTGGGCTCCAAGGGAGAATGTTAGGTATTGCAGGTTCTCCTTTAACTCCTCCCTCTCATCCTCTGCCAAGGCATGGACCACTAGGTATAAAAATAATCATTACCAATTGCATTAGGATTTATTATTTTTACCATATTTAATTTATAGCTCATCAGCCACCTGCTCAAAGCCTCCAGGCATTTACAAAATTTAATTAATTAAATGACAAGAATAGCTACAAGTGAAGGCTCAGTCCAGCAAGCATTGTCTACTGGGTGCAGCGCTTCCTGTCTAGTCAATGGAACTCAATGTATCAAGGACAGAACCTGGCAGGAAGTGTTTGCCAGACCAAGCACTAAATCAGTTCATTCAGATAAAATAGCCACATCAGTGAAAAATGTGGGGCATATCCATTCTCAGTCACTGTATCAACTGTGGCTTTGCCAGAAGTCCTGAATTAGGGTCTGTGCAAGGTTAAACTTCCCCAGGAGCAGACCAGGAACGAGGTTCTCTCACAGTCTTATCCTCCATTGTCCCACTTGCTCTGGCCAGGGAAAATCACCTGTGCCCACCCTTTTTATCATGTTCAGGTTTTTCCTATCATGCTGGAATTACTGTCCTTTCTGGTACATTGTAGGGGCCATGCCAAGATTCTACCCATACCCCATCAACCTCTCTCCATCACCAACTGCCACCTGTAACATGTACAGCCAGTCCAGAGAAGGGGCCTCACACCTCCTCGTCCCCCACTTGGCAACTACATTGTCCAGGTCATTGTCCAGTCTGGCCCTTGTCCAGTCCTGGTCATTGTCCAGTCTGGCCCTTTGAATATGATGAACCTCATGCATTTCTCCCTTCTCAGGCTTTCTTCTCATCTTCTAAGTTGTTTTCTTTCCCACACCTGCTGGGTCACCAACCACAGCAGCCATGAAGGAAGTTGCTCAAATCCCAACCAGGGGATAATAGTGGCATGTACATGTGAGGGAGTTTGGGGGGAGGAAGCAAACTTATAACAGTAGAACTATAAATGCTGGGGATATGTAGGGCTGGGGAAAGGGGTGGAGGGGGAGGCAAGGGTTTTTAGGGTCAGAACACAATGGAATGCTCCACAATAATGAATTAAGCATTTTGGGGTTATGAGAAAGGAACTGAGGGAATGCAGAGAGCTTATACATTCAGCCATTTTTCATCAGATTCCTTTTGTGCATGTGTCCTGCCTGCAGAGACTTGGGGGAAGAATGCGATGACATGAATAAGATCAACGGTGATGGCTGCTCCCTCTTTTGCCGGCAGGAGTTATCCTTTAATTGCATTGGTAAGTCTGGTTCAGAGCTCTTTCCACCCAGGGTGGGCAGGAATAAAAAAATCAGCAGCAACCCCAGTGACTGGCCAGTGAGTTTCTGTGGAGGAGAGAAAGAAGGTGGAATTTGTGGGTTTAAAAGGTGAATGCCCTCCCCAGCTACTAGTCAATCGGATGAGAAATTGGTTCCAGTGGCGTTGTAAAAGCCTTGGACTTTTTAACCTAGTCAGCCATTGTGAGCCTGATCCAAAGCCCATTGAAGTTGGTGGGTGGTTTTCCATCAACTTTGATAGGCTTTAGATCAGGCTGCCTGAGAGGATATCAAC
>NW_005842187.1:1795315-1825370 GCF_000455745.1 Alligator sinensis | reverse complement strand
TGAGGGGAAGGGATGGGGAGAAGAAGCAGGCCCAGCTGAGGTCACACCTCCTTTGAGATGCAAATCGATATCTGAGGATCAAAGGTCCAGCTAATCCCCTTTTTCGGAGGTGAAAACTGCTTAATCAGATTTCTTTTGCAAGCCTGCTTTGCCCTGATTAGCAAGGACTATAAACACAATGGCCGGAAGATGCTCAAGGTGTCAGGAGAGGGCAGGGTTGCAGTTACAAGCTTTACATATTTATTAAACATCTCCTGAAGAAAGCTGGGCAGTGAGGAGGTGGGCAAGTGAAGCCCCATCTATGCTATAGCATCTGTGTTATGCTCCTGTATCATAGAATTGCATTATAGCCTAGGGCTGGGATAGACCTCAGTGAGAGTTTGGAGTGGATGCTTTTTCAAAAAGCACTTCCTGAATCTAAAAAATTAGGCTGCAAATCACAACACCCCCCCCCCCTGATTTTTCTCAGAAAAATGTTATGTTCTGGTTCTGTCCAGAATGACCAGGAGAGCAATCTACCTAGCCATAGTCTAGCTAACATACTGAAGAATTGTCTATAGCAGCCTCCATCATAGGACCTAAGGTCATGATTCAGCAAAGCACTTAAGCATGAGTGTAGCTTTTAAGTAGGGACGGAGTACTCTTGTAGCCATGATGGTCCAAGAAATATGTGAGAAGCAAGGGGTTTTGGTGACATCTTTTATTGAACCAACTGTGCAGCTGGTAGAGATGTTAGACAAGCTTTCAGGCACAAAGTACCCTTCCATTTGCACGCAAAAGTTTGTCTGACATCTCTCCCAACTATACAGTTAATCCAGTAACATATCACCAAAAAAAACAAAACAATCCTTGTAACTTTAAGCAGGTGAGTAACCCTGTTGGAAGTCAATGGGAATATTTGTATTAAATTGTAGGACTTAAACCTGCTTAAAGTTATGCACTTCTCTAATCAGTTTGTAGAATCAGGGTCTCAAAAATGCAAAAGTATTTCTTGTGATATTTTGGCATTTTCAATCCAAACCAGAAATGAAATAATGAAATGCTTTTTTATCACAACTCCATGGCTTGTCTCAAGCTATAGGGAAGTTTGGAGACACTTTGTCCTCCAACCATTTGTGCAAAGAACACAATAAAATACAAATCAAGTGTTCTCATTTCAATTTAAAATGAAATAGTTTTTCCATCTTGCTTCTAGTTTATTTTGCCTGTAAAGGACAGGTAGTTTTCAAAGAAGGTGAAACGCTGTTCACTTTCTGTAAAGCAGGAATAAAGTGGAAGTTTATGTCTTTGCAAAGAGTCTAAGTTAAAAAGAAATCAAGATCGAACCCAGTTGTTTCTGAAATGTGGATTCAGTAGGAATCTGAAAAAAACAGGCTAAAGTAAATGGAAACAGGACAAACAGGCCCAGCTCCTGAAAGGTATATAGACAACTCCATGGGAGCTTGTGTCGTAATACCATTGAGGATCTAGTTAGGCCCTGTTGAATTTATGCCTTGGGATCACTAGCAATGAATGCCATAAGAACCTGAACAGATGCAACATCTGTCTTTCAGACAGTCCTGATTATAAAGGCTATTTCAACACACGATAAAATCTTATCAGAAACCACTAAAACATTGGGGAGGCTGTATTACTATGCATATATCAATATTAAGGAGGAAGTAGGAAGTTACCATCTTGAAAGCCTGATAACATCAAACTGGATCTGTTGCCTTTGTCAAATAAAACTCTTCCTTGACCTCGGTGGGACATATTGCTTGGGAAATTATTATGTGACTGGACCATAATTCAAGAAATGAAGAAGGCAGAATAAAATATTTAATTTTTCTCTGAGTTTATGAAACTACCACACATTATGGCCCTCTGAGATAATGAATAATCATTTCACATTGTGTCATTTTCATACTGATACTCCTTTTATAATATTTAGCTCTCTAAGGCCTCAGTAAACAAAGTTGATCACATGCTTATGTACTTTGCTGAATTTGGGTATGGGGGTTTGAGCATGCCATTTCTTTTCTCGGGCATAGATGTACCCAAAGATTTCTGCAGAAGCTAGCCAACCTAATCAGTGTTGCAATTGCTACATTTGGCAGTAAGGATTTACAGGCTTGGACCCCAAATGATAGGGAGTAATCACTACACATATGGACTGCATTATCCAAATTAAAAGGTAGTGTGAGGTCTCCATGATAAAAGGCTTAACAGAAGGTGGGAGCATGTGTACTCACACCTAGATAGGGACCACCAACCTAACCTCATTTGCTAGAACAGAAATACAATTATGCAAGCAAACACCCTCCAGTTTTAGGCCTGCTGCTTTGCCTCTCCATCAATGTCTTTTAAATTTCTTTTACTCTGACCAGTCCACAGTGTTCTGGGTACATGACCTACAGCTCTGAGGACACTTTGCACCCATGCCTATAACTGTATTAGGTCTTTTTGTTTGTTTGTTGGTTGATTTGTTTCCCCTCACCCTTTTCTTTATAATCAGATAAATCTGGATCAGTCTGCTTTCTCATGGGATGGGTGTTGAAAAAAGGAGGGAGGCAGGGGAGAAAACTGTGTGGTCTTTACTGTCAGGCTGTCCTGGCCTTCCCAGAACATTGCAGAGAAAAGAAAACAGATAAGCTTAACAGCTTTTTATTCCTTCCACCAAACCGAAGAGCAGCATTGGAATACATTAATTAATTCATTAGAACATCTGGCAATACTTTCTTTTAAATATAATGCTGCAATGTAAGCAAATCTTCTCCAGCCTGAATGATAGTATTTATGACTACAAGCATAGGTTACTGCATTGAAGATTTTTGCACATGGAAACCTTCCTCCTCCCGCCCCCTCCACAGGACTTGGAATTTAATCCCAGAGGAAAAGTCCCACCTCTTTTGTTAATAAACATCACCCTGCAAACTACAGGAGAAAAGCAACCTAAAGCTTTCTCCATTGTGACACAGACACCTGTTCTGTTGGAGCTGATGGAAATCTATTGCTCTGAACATTCACAGCGTGGCAATGATTTTTCCTCACCAGGGATCAGAGCCAGATTTAAACCAAGGTCCTAAAGATGGCAGCTTGAATCTTTTCTTTTAAAACTTAATGAAAATCCTCTGCACTCATAAGTTGAAAGGGTCAGTAAGGGGACCTGCTGCCTTTTTCCATTCCTACTTTAAGGTCCTTTTTGAGGAGCAGCAAATAAACATGCACGTGACTAGTCTGCTCTAATGCAGCCCCCATCTCCTTATATTTATCCTCACATGCACAAAAATACATATTTTAAACATGCATCTATAAGAATGCATGTGTATATTTATATGTATGTATGCATGAATGTATTAATTTTCATTCCGGTTGTGTATGTCATATTCATTGTGCATTGATGTAACTCTTCATTCCTGAAGAAAGAGAAGGATATAATAGAAAAGACACAGAGATAAATATCAAAGAATCCAATGGAAAGGCAATATGAAAGGATATTACAGAAGATAGATAGGCAAATTTAAAAAAAGACTTAAAAAGATTTTCAGGTCCTATCCCAACCTCTGTGTCTGCTGCTTAGTTTCTGTTCTTTTACATCATGGTTGTTGTTGTTGTTGTTGGAATTTTATTATTTTATATATATTTTAGATTATATTTCATTTCAGGGGGAGAGAGGCCCACATAAATAAAGACAAGTGTTTATAAACTACAGCCTCAGTTCAACGAAGCACTGCAGACGGCTTGTAATTATAAGCATGCACAAGCAGTTCTACTGAAGTATTCCTGCGCTTGTAATAATTATGTACATGCTTAAGTAACATGCTGGATCAGGGTCTCCATGCTGACCAGTGGAAACAAATTAGAAGAAAAGGGACAAAATGATATTAAGCATCTAGATGCAACAGTAGTGGCTTCAAAGGGTGAAAGAGGAGGGCAGGTTTTAAGTCACTAATGTCCCCTCTAACACCTCTTTTCAACTTATCCTTGGTAACCGCTCATGGGTTTGCTACAAATTGGGAGCTGTCATTCCCTATTCCCCTTCCAGCTGGAACCTCCTTTACCTGTCTCATTACCTACCCTTTAAGTGTAGCATTCTCCCTTAATCTTATTGTTTGAAGACTGCATTGCATTCCGGAAAATAATTAATATTCATGAGCTTGCTATCCTTGTTTGGAGCGTGATCCTCTTGGGAAACTGCAATGTTAAGTGAGTGACACAACCCTAATTTTATGTCTTTCCTTTTCTTCTTCTTCTTCCTCCTTCCTCTCTTTCTTTTCTTTAACAGAGAAGTAATGTGCTTAAAATACATTGATGGATGACCATCCATATTCATTGTGGGCATGCTTTTAGAGCAAAGGGAGCTGCCCTCCCCCGACACACACTCCCACACAGGAACATACGGCTTTGACAGCTGACTCTACAACCCTGCACAGCAGCTAATGGTGATTTCTTCTTCCAAGAGTAGTAAATCAAATCCTGCAAAGGTTAAAGGAGTGGAAGGTGCTCAGCCCCTTTCAAGAGGTGCTTAGTGCTTCACAGGATTGGGCTATAGCAAAGTGACCGCACCTTAAGAGCAAAGTGTTGACCAAGTAGTTTGGGAAGGAGTAGTGCAGGGGTGGCCAACCTGCAGCAGGTGTGCCACAAGTGGAACAGGTAGCCTGTGTGTGTGATATGCAGCATATCAGGGAGGAGGCAGCAGAGTTGGCAGAGAGCACAAGGCAAGGAGCAGAAAGCAGAGTGGTGAATCATGCAGGAGAAGGGGATTGAGGTGGCACTTGGAAAGGGTGAGGAGCTTAATTAGTGGCACGCCTGCCAAAAAGATTGGCCCCCACTGGAGTAGTGGATGGGTAGGGAACTTTAGCAACAAATGGAAATGAGTTCAGTGACTGGAGCTGTTCAGTCACCATTCAAGCAAATACTAATATTCAGCTTCAGGAAAATACTTTGAAGCCAACCATTTCCTGTAGCCCACTGGAGTGTGTGACTCCATGCTCCAAAATGTCTAAGGACTCGTTTGGCAAGTGAATAATAGCAGCAATGTCATAAGGACTGTAAAGTGATTTTTTCTGGGGGAGCAGTCTTTAACAGTGCAGGTCTTAGCAAGGCTACTTCAACCATGCAGGGAAAACAATCAGTATGGGAAGCAAAATGCTCAAGGGCAGTTACATGTTTGCGGGGGAATGTAGCCTAGCATGGTTTTGCCTAGGCCAGGGGTACTAAGCCTGGTCTTTAGCATTTTACTAAAACAAAGATATACTGGAAGCCCATCAGAGGTATTTCTCCCCTACTTGTTTCTCCACTCTGATGTCATTCTTTTCAGGAACGGAGCAGGCTTCTCTTTCTGGACATGCTTCTCTCCTGTGAGAGCATCCTCAGTATCAACTTGCTGGACTTGCAAGACAGTACTGAGCCCATGGCTTTCCTTGCTGTACCATCCCACCACAGAGACAAATAGCTTGCCTTCTTTTGTGAATGGGACCACTTGTATTTTTCCCCCGAAGCTGCTTCCCTAGGGCAAATGGATGAGCTTCAGGGAGAGTCACTGTTTGTTCAGACTTGAAATGACTGCTTTCCTGCATGGTTAGCACCCAGGTGCACCAGAAACCATAGTAGCTTTCAGTATGGCTAATGGATCTGCATAAATCCTCTTTGAGGCAAGAGTGTGCTATCATAGAATCAGTAACAAAGTAAGCCGGAAGGGACCTCACAATGTCATCTAGTCCAGCCTCCTGCTTAAGGCAGGATTGTTGCTTACAAAACCATCCCAGCCAAGTGTCTGCCCTACCTGCTCTTGAATATTTCCAGAGATAAAGATTCCACAACTTCTCTAGGCAGCCTGGCCCACTGCTTGACCACCCTCACAGTCAGAAAGTTCTTCCTGATTTCCAACCTCTATTTCCCCCTGCTCCAGGTTGAGGCCATAGCTCCTAGTCCTGTCCCCTACTGTCACTGAGAAAAGCCCATCTCCATCCTCTCCATCATCACCCTACAGGCATTCAAAGACCATTGTCAAATCTCTTCCCCCTCCACACCTCCCCAGTCTTCTCTTCTACAGCCTAAATAATCCTAGCTTTTCTTTCAGTCTTTCCTCATAAGTCATGTTTCCTAGGCCTCTAATCATTTTTGTTCCTCTCCACTGTACTCTGCAATCTGTCCATATCCTTCTTGAAGTGTGTGGCCCAAAACTGGACCCAGGACTCTAGATGAGGCCTCACCAGTGCTGAATAGAATGGAAGAATCCCATTTCTTGATTGGAAAGTGACCCGTCTGTTAATAGAGCCAAGTATACTCCTGGCCTGTTCTGCAATAAGAGCAATGTGTTATCTTATATTCCATTTATGGTCTTTTGTAACCTCCAGGACCTTCTCTACAGTACTGCAGCCTAGCCAATCATTCCCCAATCTGTATTTGTGCATGCGGTTATTTTGTTCTAAATGCAGGACTTTGTACTTGCCCTTGCTGAAATTCATCTGGTTGATTGTAGACTATTTTTTACAGTCTATATGGGTCATTCTGGATCCTAGCCCTGCCTCCAGGGTCTGTAACTCCACCCAACTTGGTATGATCTGCAGATTTTCTAAGTGTACATTTGGTTCCATCATCAAATCATTATTGAAGATGTTGAACAGCACCAGACTCAGGAGAGACCCTTTGGGAGCCCCACTTGATACTGCGTCCCAGCTAGACACTTAGCCATTGATGACTACTCCTTGAGCACAATAAGCCAAGCAGCTATGTATTCACCTCCAATCTAGTCTGTATTTCCTTAGCTTGTTACTGAGAATGTCATGGGAAGCAGTGTCAAAAGCCTTATTCAGCTTTAATTCTACATGGGCTGACTGAGACACAGAGGTAGAATGATTTGCTTAAGCAAGAGACTTAGTGGAAGAAACAGGGCTGAAATTCAGAAGTGTGTGAATCCTAGGCCCATTGTAATGTACTTTGCTATTTAGTACTAGGCAGACCTTTTATTTCTCTGATGACATATGTTGCAAGCTATTGATATGTGACTTTATTCAGAATGGTCTCTGCATGTCCTGTTTAGTGATTTTTCTCTCCTAAATTAGAACCTACAGAAAGAAAAATTAACCCCAAGCACTTTATTGAAACAGGAAATTTAGCTATCCCCAAGTCTTTCAGCATTAAAGAGGAGGCAAACATATCTTAGAATTTAGGTCACGTTGCCTTCTCTGCTCCCTTCGGCTTAAACGGGGCAGGAGCCAGTGCTCAGTTTCTGCATTCAGATGGTGCAGTGTAATCATTTCAACTTTTCATAGGGAACCTCTGGACAAGCATCTGCTCATTCACTGATGTTACTCTGCAGCTGGAGGTTCAGCTGAAATGCCCGAGTACTGATTATTTACCAGGGGGTCAAATTCTGGCCCTTTAGAATTCACTAGGAGACTATTTTTTGAGGTGGGAGACACTGTGATTTGACCTTAATAGGTCTGAACATTTTTGCTGGTGGTTGGGAAGACCTGCAGGCCACAGCCATCCCCTCCTACCTCTTGAGGAGGGTTGAACAGACCTTTCAGGGGTTAAGATGTGAAGTCTGCTCTGTTCCAAGAATTTCTTACTCTGAGACAATGGTTGTGCATTTTTGTCCCTTTTTTCGGACGAATAGCTATGTGGCATGAGGCTTGTTGTAGTTGGACACGTCCCTAAATAAACAGCTGAGCTTAAAAATACTCCTTTTTTTGTCTGGCCTGTTTAAAAAAAATAGTAGTTATTGTACAAAAGAAGACTATTCTGGTGCCAATCACTGTATTCCAAGCTGAAAACAGGAAGCTGCTCTGGGTGTCTGTCCCCAGCACTTTGACCATTCTGCTTGGACATTAAAGGCCTCATCCGAGGATGTGCTCTGTGCTGTGAATTAGGTAGCTCTATTTTTTCATGGTGTGGAAAGCTGCCCATCACAGATAAGTCTGTATCCTGCATGTCTGCTTCCTGACACGGCCCAGACTTCATCGGTTTCACTGGAGTAAATCTCTAGCCTCTCCCAGAACAGGTAGCCATGGTTCTTCAGTGATCCATGATCTTAGCTATGTTAGACACTTCCTGGACAGTTTTTGTGGTTTTATATGTCCCTTCCTCTCCATATTTTCTGCTGTAGTTGAGCTACACTTGGTGCAGCTTGGGGAGCAGGGGCAAAGGTAACTTTACATTACCTTGAAAACCTCACCCTTACATTGGGGCCTGCAGGGACTAGTTTGGTTCATGTATGGCATATAGCAGCCCCAAGTCTTCTATAAGTCTGGCTGTAGCTGAGGACTGTTAGAAAGCAGCAGTGTTAGTCATGCTTCTTTCTCCTAATTTATGCCCCCTGTGCTTGGTTAGGAAGGAGTGGCAGAGAACGCACACGTGCCATTCTGGATTTTCTCAATTTCATTCCAGCAGAAGAGCCAGCCCCCGAATTCCCAAGCCTTCACTGATGGCTTGTAAGGAGAAGGGAACTTGGATGGCCTGGATTATCTGGCTTCCTCCCAGGGTCGTCTCAGGGTTTTGGGGCACCTGTATCAAAACCTCCAGAGAGACACCACCTTACACACTTGGGTCCTGCCCCTGGAGCAGTTTTACTGCTCTAGGTTTTTATTTGGCTTTAGTTAACTGCATATTAATTGCTTCATGCCATTTTTACTTATGGTCAACATCTGGTCCACTTCAGGACCAATTCCAGGCCATGCTGTTCAAATCAGGCACAGCTTTAAAGTGAAAACGCCCCCTTTAGTTAATAAAGTACATGAAACAGGCAGTTCACAACAGAGGGAAGGATGTAGGCAGTTAAAAAAAAAAATTAAAAAAAATATATATATATTTTAACTGCCTACATGCTTCCCTCTGTTGTGAACTGCCTGTTCCATGTACTTATATATATGCATACACAGATTGTGTGAGTGGTACCAAGAGCAAGATGAACTGTACAGTACAAAGGATTCTGGGTCTAATAAAGAGGAAAGGGGGTTTTAGGATATAATGGATGGAGTCTGGAGTGTTCTTTTTGTAATGGGAAGGCCAGCTACAGGACTAAGTAATAAACTGGAGATCCTTTGTTGAGGCTGCTGATTCTGAGGCTGTTGCATCAGTCCTTGGTTCCTGGTGACTCTCTGGAGGGTAAACATAGCTTGTGCTGCCATGGAAGGGACTCGAGACTGCTTAACAGGGCCAGGTAAAAGCCTTAGCTTCTTCATCTTAGCATCTTGTCTCTCCCACCTAATTCCTGAAGGACTACAGACACTGATTCTGTGTAAATTATGTTTTGTTTTAGAAGTGAGATAGGTAGCTGTGTTAGTCTGAAGTCAGAAGGAACGACAGATATGTACCTTTACAGACTAACTAAATAAGAGAGAAAGAGAGAGAATACAAACTTCTGTGAACTCAAGTTCACTTCATCAGATGCTATGAAAGGACAGCAAAAGGCAGAGTATGAAGTAGAGCGAGTGATTATAATTAGGGACCTACTTAAGATTTCATAGATTTCATAGACATTAGGGCTGGAAGGGACCTTGCGAGATCATCGGGTCCAGCCCCCTGCCAAAGGGGCAGGAAGTCAGGGGAGGTCAGATCACCCCAGCAAGATAAGCATCCAAGCATTTCGTAAAGCTATCCAGAGTAGGTGCTTGCACCACTTCTATTCCAGACTCTGTAGACTCAGACACTAAAGAAGTTTTTCCTTATGTTCAGTCTAAAACGGTCTTCCAGCAATTTGTAACCATTAGACCTTGTCTTCCCTTGGGGTGCCCTGGTGAACAGATGTTCTCCCAGTTCCTGATGCACATCCCTTATATGCTTATAGGCTGCCACCAAGTTACCCCATAGCCTGCGCTTCTCCAGATTGAAGAGCCCCATGCCTCTCAGCCTCTCCACATAAGGCCTGTTCTCTTGACCTCTGATCATGCGTGTGGCTCTCCTCTGGACTCTCTCAAGCTTTTCCGCATCCTTTCTGAATTTTGGAGCCCAAAATTGGATGCAGTACTCTAGCTGCGGCCTCACCAAGGCCGTGTAAAGTGGGAGGATGACTTCCTGGGTCTTCCTTGAGATCCATCGGTAGATGCAAGCCAGAGTTTTATTTGCTTTGCTGGCTGCGGCATTGCATTGGTCGCTCATGTTCATGTTGTGGTCAATCATGACTCCCAAGTCTCTTTCAGTCGTGGTGCTAGTGAGTGTAGCACTGCCAAGCCTATAAATATGATGTGGTGATTTGCAATTTTTTAAATTGTGGTTTTGAAATTTTTGTGGGAATGGTGAAAAATGGCAGTTTCCAGGATCACTGAGAAAAATGGCATTTCCCATGATTTTGCACAGAATTTCCCGGAAAAAAATAAAAGCTTACCAGCATACAAAGAGAGCACAGAAATCCCTGCAGTCATAGAGCACAGGGTACTCAGAGGCTGAGCTAGTAATATAGATTCAGTGAAGGTGCTAGTCAGAAAAGTGAAAGGGTTTTGGCACCACCTTTTAAGAAGCCAGATGCAATGCCGCAGTCTAAAGATGAGTATTTGGTCTCTTGGCCAATCAGCAGTGAGGGGTGGGGCCACCAGGGCTCCTTGGCCCATCAGCAGCAAAGCGGGGGTGGGGGCAGGGCTCACCGCATAAAGACCACAAAATCAACTCCATGCATTGCAAGTGGTCCATGAAAAATCCCTTTGTCTCACTGCAATTTAGGTAGTTCCCTAACTATAATGCAGTAAGTGGGAAAGCAGGAAAGAGAGTGATAGGATGGGAGAGGGAGTGGAGATTTGCTGCGAGAGGCATACAAGCAGCGAACCAAGAGGACTAAAGGGGTCACAAAAGCTAATCCAGATAATGATATAATAATTCATAGTCCCTGTTTAAACCATACTTAACCCAGTCCAATTTGCGGATGATTTCTTGTGCTGCAATTTCCTGCTCAAACTGGTTTTAAATTTTTTTCTGCCTGAGAATAGCAATCCTGTGGTCAAAGATGGAGTGACCAGGAAGGTTGAAGTGTTCTACCACAGGCTTTCATGTCTTCCTGCAGTTGATATTAGATCAGTGTTAATTCATTCCTATGCTGAGATCGCCCTGTCTGTATGATGTCGGAGTGCCAGTAAGATTCACAACAGCTACCTGAAACTCATTGCGGCTTGTAGGGTTGGGCCTTGGACTGTAGGTTCTTTCAGACAAAGATTGGACCTTGTCATGTGTGTATACCACACTTAGGACAGTAAGTCCGGATCATGATAAATAATATTTTCTGCAAACATATCTTACTGTTAGTGAGTAGATTCTTAGGCAGAACCAATCTGAACATTTCCACATGAGATATGTACACTTAAGTCTCAAGAGGATTGCAGCTGTTTCAGAACCTCTGAATGCCAGGCCCTGTGCTGTTTTTTGAGTCATCAACACCAAGTTGAACTGTACTGGCTATCATCTTGATGCTGATGCCTCTTCTACCTGCCCCTTTCACATCTCCAGAAGTTTCAGAAAAATTCAAACTCTTTGGATTCACTCCAAAGCAAGAATATTTATGTAATAAGCTTCAGAGGCATATTGAAATTCAGAGTCATGGGGTTGGAAATGTATTTCCCCCATAAAAGGACACCGTTAAGTGTTTCAAAATAACTTGCCAGTGGCAAGAACACATAGTCTCTTAAAAAGAAAATTACAGCTGTAAAGCCACAATTCCCCATCTTTTTGCAAAACCTACGAACTTGATTGAATACCTAATCTCCCTAATGCAATTTAGTTGGCAACACTGGTGGGTTATGGAGGGCAGGGCACACTGACTCAGTGCATTGGAGAAGGGACATGCTACAGTGCCATTCAGCAAAGACTCTGTTAATCATCTGGGCCGTCTCCTTTTAATTCAGACATCTCTGTCTCTCCGTTCTGTTCTTCCGTCAGGTTTTGCAGACTCGAGTAGACAGATTTATTGGGGTCTTAAACTTAATCAGGAACAAATTAGCCTCTGTAAAGTTCACACACTGGTCTGGATCACAGCTATTCAAAGGCTGCTTCCTCTCCATGTGAATATGAATGAAGTCATCTGATTGGAGCAGATCTGGAGTATTCTTTTATCCCATACACATGATCTTATCAGAGGCCTATTACATTTATCATGTCATTAAGAGGGAACTTTTGGAGATAGCACAGGAGAAAGCTTGTTTTATAAATGTATTTATTTCATTGCTATAGTGGGAAAAAAATCTGTGTTTGCAGGTCTGTGAGGGGCATTGTTTCTAAACATCTAGATGTATTATGGGTGTGTGGATGGACACAATATATTTGGTTGGGAGTGTAAGTCTGTGTCAGAGGCAGTATCTGCATATAGGACTAGATGTTTATGTGAAACGTATATGTATGTTTGCATGTCTGTCAGAGTTGGGGTTTTCATAGGCATGATGAGTACAAAGAGCGCGACTGTGTCCTTCTGTATAAATTTGTCTATCAGCGTGTGTCTGTGTGAGAGTTGCTTGTGGAAATTATGAGGAATTTTTAAGTCTTTTTCTATTTGCACTTTTAAAAAAAGTTGCAAAGATTTCTGTTCAGACCCTCACCTTGCCTGAAATTTGGAGATATCATTAACAGGAAGCTGTTTTGCAGCTTTAATTTCTTCATATCAGAGTAGCTCAGACCATGCAGAGAGACATGCAGAAGTTTTCAGTGCTACATTGAAGGAAAAATCAGAACTAGAAAAAGAGCTGAAGAGGGACGAAATGCTGGTACCCCTCTTTAAATGGGTTAAGGCTCCAATCCAAGTTGCCTATGGAGGTCAGGATGGAAGTGAAAGCAATCTCTGTCTTCCATCTTTCGTTCTCCACCTGTCACCCTCCAGTCTTATGACCAGGCATACTGTTAAGGAATTGGAAGTTTATGTCAGGGGCAGGGGAAAGCAGGGTGTAAGGTCATTAAATGATTGAATTGTAATAAACTGATTTATTCTGGCTCATGTTGTGGTATTTTACTGTGTAAACTAGGAGGAAAAATAAACAGGGGATTTAGCAGTTTGGACGTAACTCAAGATTGAGCAGCCGTTGGATTTTCTGACACCTACCCCAAGACAGTCCAATGTTACCGACACGATTCTCATCAGGAGTTATTGCCATCATTCCAACTAGTAGTCTCTGCCAGTTCCCTACCATTTTTGCAGTAGTTTCTTTGCCAGACAAAAATACAACCGTCTGTCAGGCCTGGATACCTTGGGGGGTTTACAATGATAACATGATACAAAATTAAGATACCAGTAGGTCAGAGGTTTACATTTCACAGTGGACTTTAGTGGCTTTACTAGTCTGTGGTCTTTTTGAAAGTAGATGGGTCTCAGTTCAGTTTTTAATGGGCCTGTTTCACAGACACAGCCTCAAAAAATTGGCACTGGTGGACATCTTTGTTGGCACTCTCATTAGAGAAGCCACAGAATGAATGAACAGGGAAACTAAAGTCCCCTCTTATATCTGATCCTTTCAGGTCAAGTCTGAGTCATTTTGGTTGGGGCAGTGTGTGTGGCAAGCTTAGCCTCCTTCTACCCACACTGTATCTGCTCTTTGGATAAACAGATAAATTTGGCCTTTGGTTTCTAAGGCTGTTAATTTGGCAGCTTTCATCCTCACTAAATTCAGCTGTTGTTGTTTTGCAAGTGTCATTTAAACAGGAAACATTGAAAACCAAATTCTCTGTTGGCTTAAATCCATGGTAGACAATGGAGTTATGCCAGCCATTTGTCCCCGTTCTATCTTCTAGTTGTGTGTTGGTACAGTGGATGCAGGTAAAAATAGGCAGGGAGAACTTCAGTTGGGAAATTTCTTGGGAACTTTCATATGGCAAAAATGCTGCAATCCATTTCCTTTGTTTTCTTAAATCATCTCATGTTGCACTGGTAAGTAATGAATGCCACTGCAGTAAAAGAGGCCTGGTTGAATGGATACGTCACCACTGACATTGCCTGGATTATTTTCTGTTGCTGGGGACCCAGAGAATTGGAAGAATCTTAATAATGATCCTTCTTTGATTTCTCACTGCAGATGAACCTAGCAGGTGCTACTTCCATGATGGTGATGGAGTGTGTGAAGAGTTTGAACAAATGACTAGCATCAAAGACTGTGGTGTTTATACTCCCAAAGGCTTCCTGGACCAATGGGCTTCCAATGTGTCAGTCTCACACAACAATGACCAGCAGTGCCCGGGATGGGTGGTCATTGGTCAGCCAGCAGCTACACAGGTAAGGAAGTCAATAACGCTCTTCAGTGCCAACCATGAAAAGCTTGCAGTTGACTTGTAGGGTTGGTAAGGAAAGCTTTGTGGTGCCAGCTCTCTTCCCTGTGAGCCTGCTGCATAGCAGTGAGTTCCAGATTCTGTGTCTAGTGTCCATGCAGGAACTTCTAAGGTGGATGAAGCTGGTAGTCTGTCTGATTAAGTCTCTAAGAGTAACTAGTACTTATTTATTTGCATTTATTTATTTATATGCCCCTTCCTCAAAAGACGCTCAGGGAAGCTTACAATGAAAATAAAAAAACCTGCAACATGAGAGGAAGAAAAACCTCCAAGAAGCAGTCATGAGATAACTGATCTCCAAGGAGAATTTCCTCCAGACCCTGTTAGTTAGAATCAGCTTATGCACCATAGCTTCCAAAACTTTTGCTGGTTTATAACTTTTGTTATGGCACTGGTTAGGTTCACAGTATTTGGATCTTAGGGAACATTGACTTTGCAGCTGAATATAAGGCTATAGCCTGTGGCCCAGCAAAGCTGCTAACCACAAGGCAGAATGATATATTAAAAGTAACATTGCAAGACACTTAGGCAAGCATTTTCCTAACAACGGCATAGTGTCGTAAGATATTTAGCTCATTGTGTAAGGAGAACGGTATGCAGCCCAACAGCTATCATCGGGATATAAAGCAAAAGTAAGATCTTGGAGATGAAGAAGGAGTCAGCAAGAAACGGCAAGTAACCGAAGGAAACGGAGGTCAGAGTCTTAGGCACGCGCTCATAGCAAAAAGGCTGTAAACGAGTAAAACGCATAGGTAATTCCATGCTAATGAAACAAACAGTAAACAGGGGTTTAGCTTGAGATAAGAGGGAATATGGGTGGAACAAAGGAGGGAAAAAGGTGGAGTAAATGTTAATGAGTATGAACCAAGGTGTATACATGTAGAAAGAACTAATGTTTGTGGCTGCTCCCCAGTTTTTTGGGAGCTTGCCCAAAGCTGTCTCCATTTTGAATAAAGTTGTTGCTAGCAATGTGTGCTGGTGTTTGCTCTCTGAGCAACTGGATCATCGTCTCCCTAGTCATTGGACACCACATGGAGTCGGGGTCTAACAGCACTGAACATGCTTGTCATCCATTTTCATAGCTAATCCTTCATGGGATCCTGATGAATTCTTGTCTTCAGTACTAGGTTGTGGCAATGAACTGCAAAAGCTAATTGTGTTATATGACAGTTGGGTGCATCTACACATGCACTTTAATGTGAATTAGCCTTCTTTAATGCGCATTAAAGCTTCACTACAAAAACCTGTGCTGTTGGGGGAATGCATATTAAAATAGGCTAATTAACATTAAGTGTCATTTAAAAACCATGCTGTTTTAGTTAATACGCATTAAGACAGAATAATGCACATTTTCTTAGTACTTCACAATGGAGGGCACTTGCACATATGCAGGGAGGCTGCTGACATGCGTAAATCCAGTGCATTGAAGCAGATTCGATTAATCGAGCACAGGAGTTAACATGCTCCAGCAGCCTCCAGTGTCGTGTGTATCAGTGTCCCTGCACTGAAAAATGTTGGCGAGGCACTTTGAATTAAAGCTCGTCAAATGAGCTTTAGTTCAAAGTGACCCACCACCCTTTTTTCAGTGCAGGGGCACTGATACACACGATGCTCGGGCACTTTTAATTAGCACAGCTCTCTAACTAAAGCCACCCCATCTCCCAGAGCACATCTATAAATGCCTGGAGGAACTAGATTTAATGCACCTTAACTAAAGCGTGTTAATGCACATGTAGATGCACCCAGTGTCTTTTCTCCTGGAATATTTTCATCTGTTAGCTTCTGGTTTCATTGAATATCCCTAGGTTTTGTATTCTGAAGAAGGTCCCTTCTGCTCTTCTGATCAGTTTTCCCTCTATCTATTGTTCAGTACTTTGTATACTTTCATCATGCTTCTTCTTACTTGTCTCCTCTCTAGGATGATTAGCCCCAGCTCCCTAACTTTCCCCTTTATTCTCCTAATAGAACTAGACTTCACTATCTGGAATGGGGCTTGAGTGAGCAGTGAGGAGGGGAGAGGTAATGCCATACATGGGATAAGCAGATCTCTCTCCAAATGCTTCCAAGTTGCCCTGTCAGTGGGAGTGTATACACATGTAATGAATGTGACTGAATAAACTCTGGCGCAGTTTGAGCTGAAGTAAACTAATGTGGACATCACTGTTTACATGTGCATTTAAGCACAGTGATTTATTTCACCGTCGGATAGTACTTGTGTCTGATGGGACTATTCAACAGCACAGTAAATTAGTCTACAGCAGACTAATTGCTACACACGTGTAGATGGTGATGCTTTACTGTGCAGCAAATTAGTCTACTGCACAGTAAAGCGAATGTGTAGACACACCCAGTGAGAACATCTTTCTCCAAAAACTTAGCCCTATTTCTATTTCACATGAGTCTGCAACTGATTAGTGATATGCAATATGCCTGGGTAGTACTGGGTTAATACCAGGGCAGTATTTCACTCTTGCCAGCAACCTAAGATCACGTGCAGTTGCCTTTTTTCATATTTATGGTTTGCTTTCTGAAGCATAGAAGGAACTCCCTCATGGTGCCCCTGTAAATGACTTGGCTGTTCTTTCTCTTTAGCTCTCAGTGCATTAGTACATTTTAAAGCACAATGTCTTATACACAGGTGATGAGCACATGGCGGGAGGATGTCCATCCTTAACATTGACATTATAGGATTACAGCTCTGATTTTGCAATAATTCCTCAGTGCAGGTAGACTTCATTATCTACCCAGAGCACCAAGAACTGTGATTTTCTTTAACTGAGATGACTGACTGGGTGTGTGGGGGAGGAGGTGGTAGGGGCACCTTTCTCCACCAGAATATTATCCAGAGGTGTGTGTGTGTGTGTGTGTGTGTGTGTGTGTGTGTATTCTCAGTTACACATTTCTCATGTTGTTGTTATATGTATTTGACTGCAATCAGAGAAACATTTATGCTGGCTTTTTTGTAGTGAATGGGAAGTGACTTATGATCAAGCTTTGATGGGGTGGGATTACAATGCCTGCTGCATAGATATAATTCCAGTTTCTTTTATCCAGGAAAGATGAAGTTGTATTGTTTGTATTTGCAGATGTGCTTGTGTCTCACTTCGATTCATCCCTTCTCCTATTGGCTGCTTCTGCAGAGATAACAGCCTGCTACTTACCCCCAGCAAAAGCCATTTCTAAATCACTACGGCTAGCAGGAGCTTCTGCTTTTGATTCTTAAGGTTCAGTGTATAGCCTTGGAATTGGTGTAAATAGGGCTGCATTCCCCTGATTCCAGTTTAGATGCATTAGGTTTATTGAACTTCCTTAAACTAAAGTAATATATGTGGGGAGCTTTTGTTTTCCACAAGAACAAGGTAGGTCCATAGCTTGTGAAATGGTTTCTGATTTATCACTCTGAAGCATTTAGATCAGACAGCAGGCCATCAGTCTCTTAACTAGAAGCTCTGACAGGGTGAAAATTAACCTAAGACCCCCTCTAATCACTGCATGTGAAGATCAGTGGAGCATTAACACCTTCTGCTTCATTATCTACCCAAAGCACCAGGGCCTGTGATTTTCTTTAACTGAGATTACTGATTGGGGGGCAGGGAGGAGGTGGAGGCACCTTTCTCCACCAGAATATTGTTTAGAGATGTGTGTGTGTGTGTTCTCAGTTACACATTTCTCATGTTGCTGTTATATTTATTTGACTGAAATCAAAGAAGCATTTGTGCTGGCTTTTGGTAGTGAATTCCCTGAAATATATGTGTAGGTGTGGTCTGTAGTAATACACAAAAGATATAAACTCAGTGTTTGCTAGCAATCGATACTTTCCATAATTACATCAGCTCAGTACAGGTGCTTTTAAAGCATTTTAAATACTTATTTTAAGGATCACTTAGATTTTTTTTTTTCATCCCTGGGTGTTTCAAAACCTGTGTTCTCACCACAGCTGTACTTCAATCATAGCTTACAAATAGGTTGCTTATGAGTAATAGGCCTTGCAAAGCTGTTTGTTATTGTAGTGTTTTTCATAAGTATTAGGCTGCATGAAGTCGTTTGCTATTCTGAGTTTGTTTTTGAGCAACACTGGACCCCATTTGCTTGTCATTGTAGGGTTGGTTCTTCATATCGATTTGCTCATGAGCACTGATTTATTGTTGTGGGGTTACTCAGGAGTACAGCTCAGTGGTAAAATACCAGGACAAAAAGAGATTCTACGTTGTAAGACTTGTTTTGAACAACAGAATACTTGTAAAAAAATGACACAGTCTTGGCGAACAGGTATAATTTAGAAAAATGGAAAGGTCAAACATCCCCACTTTTAAACAATCACGCTTTCCACAAAGGCAAGAAACGATAGACAGCCACTTCTGCTTTCCTGGCAGTCACTGTTCAGAACTGATTAAGAAATATTCTCAGTACCGACAGCATCACATTTAAAGCCAAGTAGGACCAGTCAGGAATACGGCACCAATGCAAAACTACTCACACCTACACAGGGTATTTTCTTGATTTCTATGTTGTCCCCCGCTGGGAGCATTTCATTCAAACACAGCTAGGCACCTATTATTGACAAGATAAGGAATCCAGGGGGGATTTTTACACTTGAGCAAGTTTTCTACCTACAGAGCTTGCTGTGACCTTATAAGGATCTTCCTTTTTCCGTAAACTCTTTGTGAACTATTAGTGTGGATGTTTTGTGAACATGTCTTTTTCTACAGCAGTGCTTCTCCTCCGAACTGGGTGGGTCTACATGGGATGCTTTACTGTGCAGTAGGCTAATGTACTGTCCAGTAAAGTGTCACTAAGTAACCATGCTAATAAGCTACTGCACAGTAAATTAGTCTACTGCTCAGTTAGTTAGTACCTGTAAGTACGAGTACTAAACTAACTGTGCAATAGATATGGCACAGTAGGGCTCTTGTAGATGCTAACCAGGAGCAAATTTGCTCTGGGTCAGTGACACCAGCAGGGGCCCTGGTCCTGGTGCTGCTCAGCATTCAGCTCCCCACCCAGGAATCCCCACCCAGCTGTGGCTCGCTGCTACCTGCCCCACTGACTGATTGGGGCAGAGGGCTGGGATCTGTGCAATCAGGGCACGGGGCTGGGAAACAGCTGAGGGGGACGGGACTCTTCCCAGCCCCCTGCCCCAATCTCACAATTGGGGCGCAGGGCTGGGAAACATCAGTACACACGGTGTCTGTGCAGCTCAGAGCTGGTTGGTACCTGCCTCAGATCTGGACAGGTCCTAGCCAGCTCCACGCTGTGCAGAGCAGTCTCTGTGCAGCACGGAGGTAGCTGGGACCTGTCCCAGATGAGGACAGGTCCCAGCCAGCTGAGCTGTGCAGAGAGGCCCCGCTAGGCACAGGACTTCTCCCTACATGCATGGGGTGGGAGAGCTCTCCAGCAGCAGCTCTCCCACCCTGTGCACATCAGGACCTCTCTCAATGTGTACAGGACCAGAAAACCACTGTCTCCTGGCCCCGTGCTTCCTGCCAACCCCTGTGCTAGCACCCAGGGGGAGCTTGGAGCTCTCACTTGCTGCTGCAGGCGGCAGAGCAGGGTGGGAGCAAATCTGTTCCCAAGAGGGAGAGCGTGTAGATGTGCTCCCCAGGTAGACTTGCTGCACAGTATTTTTACTGCACGGTAAGCCTACTTCAAATTAATAGCACATGTAGACGCACCCATTCTTCTTCTATTGATAGTTTCTGTGGCTGATGTAGCTCTTCGCAGAGCTTAGGGTAGGTCCATGGCTGATGAACCGCAGCAAAGCTCCACTAAATTTGGTAGAGTAAGGTTGATTCACACAGCCAGTGATGTGATCCCCTTTGTTTATGCTAGTACTTTTTCTTCCAGTTTCTCATTGTTGTTCTATTGTGCAGGTTTAATGGGAGAGATAATATAAGCAAGTAGACAAGTGGGCTCTGGTACCCAATTGTTGTTACTAAGCAGACTGAACCCCCCCCCCCCCAAAAAAACCCCAAAGCTTAGCAGCTTTTGCATAGTGGGACCCTCCTGGGAGCCTGTTCTGAAGCCTCTGGGACCTAATCATAGTCCCTTTTCCATTTACTAATAAGAAACACTAGGTCGGAGGTGATCCTCTGTGCCCCAGGTTGAAAATTTCTAAATTAAGATGGAAAATCCCATCCTTTTTGTCTTTGGTGATGCTACGTTAGTGGGAATTTTTTAAAGAGAAAGTCTAGTGTGTAGTAGATGGAAGGTGACTTGGAAATCACACTGCTTTCCTTTGGGATTTGAAAAGGCACCCCAAAATGTAGCCATCGTGGATTCAGCCAGCATCCTCATTGTGTGAGTGTTCTCTTTATTTCCAAGAACACAAGAAAAAGGGTTTTTTCCCCCTCTCTTTTAGAAAAGGTTGTGCGGTTTTTCTTCTTCCCTCCCCCTACCTAGTGTTTTTTTAGAGCAACTTTTTAATGCAGAATTGCCTTCACTCATATCCCTTACAGGAAGTCCACACAAACTCTGACAGGCTGGTTTCAGGAAAGATTGTTTACCTTGGAGATCTTTTGAAGGGAAATCCACTATTTTATGAGTGAAAAGCAGATGGAGTACTCGCGTGTGCAGAGTGACCACAGGAGGCCTGGGAGGCCATTTCACCTCACCTCTCTCTGGCGCTGCTCCCACTTGCGGATGGCTAACTCTTTTGTGGTTTAATTCCCATTGAGCCTTTAAGTGGTTTTAATAAGGAATAAAAAGAGAATCTTTGGATAGCTTATTGTTACACTTACAGAGAGCCACAGTTGTTATCATCCCAGTTATAGCAACATGGTGTGTGGGACCCAGAAGCCAATGTTTGCATTGGCGACCTAAAGTGCCAGCCTCTAAATAGCTTAGCAGACCTTGATTGCATTTCCTCCCAATGTGCAGAAGTTGATTACAGCAAGTCATCATGTAAATATTCAGCTTATGTTTTTTGCCAGTACCTGTATTCCCTGTATAGAAAAGAGACAGAGCTGTTGTGTCATTTATCCAAAAGAGGATTTTTTATTGAGGCGGCTTGGTATAGACAGACCATGTGTTTCTCTCTGGCTATTAGCTTCAAGGCTTACTAAAACACGGCACTGCCTAGGGATCACCTGATATGGTAGAGGCCTTTTACTATCTCTCAAAACAAAGATCCCCTCTCTAACTCCTCACAGTTGCAGCCACCCATGAGCCTTATAATAACCATGTTGTTTTGCTACTGACGGAAAACCCTGACCTACAGAAATGCTGCACACCAGAAGAAAGAGGGAGCCCTGAATAATGGAAGCAATAGCAAAGCAAAGCAGGGACCACCGGGGTGGTAGAGAAAATAGAGAGACAATAAAGTTATGCAGTTGAAGAGACAGATGAAGAATCCACTCCCCAGGTCTCTGCCACACAGTTTTATTTCAGCTAATAAATAGTGCTCAGAAGCGAATTCCCCAGAGATTAGGCAATGCCAATAAATATAATCATCCTGACTGAGGATGGGGAAGACAGGAAACCTGCGACTTCTAATTGAGAAGCCATTCTCTTCCTTTGGGGGGGACCTTGCTGAGAAGAGGGAGGGTGTCCGTCTCTTGGCTCTGCAAGTGTCCCTTTTTGAACTTCCCCATTCGCAGCCAAGTGCTTTTACTCTTCGATGGTGAAATTTCTGTTGTGGTTGGAGGGAGAAATAATCCCCATTTTTAATAAGCTGATTTGCTTTGCAAATGTTGTGGTTATTTATAGCCCAACCAGGCTTTTGAACTGCTGGCCTCTGGGTTGAGAGCAGATTCACACTAAGGAGAATTGTTAATGGAGGAACCATGAGTGAATAGAAGCTGGTTCTGGAAAAAGAAGAGCTAAATATGGTTTGCTTTCTGTTGCAAAAGAATGTAGGTTTTCCTTTGCTCTGCCTCTGCAGTGATTCAGAGCACTGCATCAACCAAAAGGCTTGGTATCACTTCAGCATGTTTATCCAGATCTTGCTCCAGATTTTACAGACCAGGTCCATAGCCAAAGCACTTTTCTGTCTTCAGTGGTGGCTTTTCTTCAGGTAGCAGGGATCAATGTAATGCAGTGACCTCCTTGCCATCCTAGCGCCACCTCTCCCCGAGCCATGAAGAACGTCATATAGAAGCTGCCGCCTTGGCTGTACTCCACCCACAATTCCACGACAGCCAAGAAGCAGGCCATTTCAGTCAGGTCTTTTGTCTGACAATGGGCTCTTTTCTTTCCCTGTGTGCAAAACTTTGGTGGAAGTCTCAAAAGGACAGTCTGTCCTAGTACTTCCTCTCTGTAGTTTTCATAATTATACTTTATGTATCAGCTGGTATATATGAGCATTTTACAGATATTGATTAATTAAGCCACATCAGAACCATCCGGGGAAACTGAGGCAGTAACAGGTGATGTGACTTGCTCAGTGTTGTCCATCAGGCCAGAAGAGAACCTGCCCCCTCCCCAACTTCCAATTTGGTCACTCTGCACTGGACATGCTGCATAGAATTAAACCCATTTTCCCAGAACTAGATAGTAGGGGTGTGCAAAATGGGATGTATTTGATTCAGACTCGGCCTGAATCAGGGACAGTGATTCGATTAATTGATTTGGATCACTGTCCCCAATTCGATTCAGCCAAATCCAAATCTGAAGATTCGATGCTAATTCAGAGAATCAGTGATTCAGACATAGACACAGCTTTAAATGTTTTTTCTACATTTCTACAGGGGGCACGTGTTCTCAGTGAACCCAGAAGTGGACTGGAAGTATTTTTGCTCCACTTTTGGGTCTGCCCGAAGTGCACTGGGGGCCCCCTCTGCACCTCCCCTCGCTCAGCGATCAGCCATGGGGGGACCCCAGGTGCCCCCCCCAGACCCAGGAGGTACCAGTTGCTGAACCAGGGGAACGCGGCCTCCCCCCACCCCGCACGCTCCCCGGCGGACCCGGAAGTGGACCGGAAGTGACTTTTGGTCCACTTCTGGGTCTTCTGCCAAGCGTGCTGGGAAGCCCCCTGCACTTGTGTGGGGCTCTCCATCCACCGCAGCATCACAACATTCACAAACCACCTGGTACCTAGGGATACGCAGAAAAAACATTTAAAGCTGTGTCTAGGTCCGAATCTCTGAATCTTTCCGAATCTCTCTGAATCGATTCGGAGGGTTCGGATTTGATTAGGAGAGATTAAAGGATCCTCTGATTCGATTCAGATTCAGAAATTTGGCCACCGAATCGATCCAAATGTCCACTGAATCGAATCAGGGACCGAAGCTTCTCACAGCCCTACTAGATAGTTCAGAGGCACTTGAAAAGTTAAGTTAATCCTATCCTAACATGTTCAAATGTAATGAAAGTTTTGGTTTGGTTTGGGTCCTGTTTGGGTCAGTCCCTCAGAAAACAGGAATGGAAGGGGCATCCTAAGACAGCAAATCCAGTCTCCTGCTACTTCAGGCAACCACTTCAATCTCATTCCTAGACTCACTGAGCTAAGTTTCAAAACTAGTTAGGTGTTTTGCCCCCATTACTCTACTTGGGAGGCTGTTCCAAGACTTCACTCTTCTTCATGGCCGGAAAACTTCTTATCATCTCTCTCACTGGAAAAACATGATTTTTCAGTCCATTTTGCCGAAGGTGATACTTTTTTTTGTCGTAGCTGTGCTGCGCTGACCAGGGAGCCTGCACATACCATCTACCTAGGCGCGTTATTGCTCTGTCCCCTGTCCCGTGTAGAATACCAACAGTGCCTCGAGCCCAAAATGTCGCAAGGACGTGCACTGACGATGATACCCCAACCCTCCCGCACACAACTGAGATCAGGCCTTTGAGGAAACCTACCGCTCAAAGCAAAATTGAATGAGAATTGGATTTCTGAATGTGTTGTCAGACAAGAAAAGGCTGTATTGTAGAGAAAAGGCTGAAAAAGATAGTTACCTTTACTGAACATCTAAGATTGGATATTAAAAAAAAGTATGATGCCAACCACCTGACTCCATTTCCAGTTGGAGCATGTAATGATTTTCCCCACCCCCATTCCCTTCTGTACTTATTTGACCCTTGCAGTAGTAAACCACTCAGTCTACCCAGCTAATGAAGTAGCCTCTAGCTGCTTTCTGTAAGGAAAGGACAGAGAGGAAACACAATGAGATGTCAAAGGAGATTCTGAGCAATTTTACTAAACACTCAAGGGAATTTTTTTTCTTCCTCCCCTCCTCCACTAGTTTTTTAGAATCATTTTTCAAGAGCACATATGCAAGTCATCTAAGGGGAATGGAACAGTGAGTACCAGGGGCTGGTACACTGTGTTCCCTTTGTGTACTGTACAGAAAATAGATAAAAGAAACAAAGGATGATGCAGAGAGCAAAGCAGCCATCAGGACTCTGAGAGAAGTTCACTCTGACCTCTTCAGTGATGGTCAAACCCAAAATCTCCAGGTGCTGGAAACTGGTTCAGTCTCTCTATGACCCAGAGACATTTTCAGTAACAAAATCAAGTTAGAATTCCAGGTCATTTCTACTTAAAGATAGAATTTACTAGAAGACATAAAGAAATTTAAATATTTTCTTTACTAATAAAAAGTCTCAATAGCATGTTAAGAAAAGCAGTGTTTCATTTTATCATGTCTTTTGCACACACACACACACACACACACAATTGAACCCCCCGGTCTTATGGGGAAAAGGGAAATGATTGTTAGCATAAACTTTTATGAATGGAAACATCCCCCTTCTTTTGCTGTGGCCCCTCCAGCTCCTGGTCAGACCCCTTTTGATTCAGAGCATACATGGCAGTGAGCACGGGACAGCTCCTGTACGTCCGATCCAGATTGTTTGCCTTGGGTCCCTCTCCCTTCTGAGTGGAACAATTGTTCATAAATGCATCGACACATCCACATTGTTCATGCATGAAGGGGTCTCAGCATATCTCTTCCCACCCCCTCTGCAACTCTCTTCTCACTCTCCCCATCATATGGCTTCATCGTAGTTTGCATGATTTCCCTTGGCAACAGGGAATAAAACACTGCCAATCAATCAAGCCAGGTTAAAAATATGCCTGTAGATTATTTTTGATTGTATTAAAAAAAAAATAATCTGAGGAAGAGGACAAAGAGGGAGCAGGAGCAAAGCCATAATGGCCTTTACTATATAATTTGGTTTCATGTTCTGCACAAGAAAACATGTAAAATATGTAAACAGAGCTCTCCAAGATTGTAATGTAGCTACAAAGCCACAGATATACAGACAGGCAGGGTGCTATTCTTCAGCAGAACGGAATGCCATTCTCAAAACCACACACTCATTTCTTTAAGCCTGAAAGTAAACTTTCTCATGCCAGCAGTGGAGAATTTATTTTTTCTCTTAAATGAAGGATTGTCTGCACTACTTGTTCAGGGCAATGTAGGCATTTAGGCCCACATTGTCATAGGAGGCCACTAATTTGGGGTGTCTCTCAATGTTTGGGTGTCCAGCTCAAGACTCCTTAACGAGGCATGATTTTCAGAGGCTAGGTGCTCAATCAGCACTATCTGAAAGCCAAGGCACTTTAAAAAGAATCTCAAGTCAGGCATCCCAAATCAGTAGCTGCTGTTGAAAATGTAGCACTACAGGTCATATCCTCAGCTGACACAAAAGGGGTCCATTGGTTTCTGGTGTCACAACTTGTGTCCTAAATACTGAAGGGCCACTTGTGAAAATGTCGGCCTGATTTTCACTGTTTCCTGTGAAATCATCCCATTAATCTTGGTGCATCCTCAACATATTTGTAAAGCAAGTTTAATTCTCCCGTCAAGTAAATGGGTGCTACTCCCATTGATATCAACACAAGCTATGCCATGTCCATGACAGTACAAGTAGGTTCTTAAAAAGACATTTTTCAAATAGGACCTTAGGGCCATGAGGTACACCTTTTCCTCACACACAGTTGTTTTCACAAGCAGATCCAACGTAAAAGAGGGTATGTTGGAGGGAACCTGCATTTGTGCACAACATTTCAGTTTTGTTTCAGGGCTACTGCTCTCATGAGTAACTAGTGCATGTAAGTGGCTTACAGCCTGCCCGTACTTCATAACACTTTGCACTTCAGGCAGAAGGTCTCAACATGCTTCATTATCACTTGTTAATTATCGTTGCATCACCCTTTTGAAGCAGGACAAAAATAATGCCTCTATTTTACCCAGTTACGAAGGCGCAGAGTGGAGTTGATGAGTTCACCATCACACAGCGACTCAGAGCTAGGAATAGATTTCACTTCTGTTTCCCAGTTCCGTGCTGTGATTGTGGCAGCAAAACACACATGCTCACGTGCAAGCAGGTGATTACATAGGTGGAATTGGTAATCGCCTACTTTCTGCACTCAGATGTGTGTTTGTGCACACAGTGACTTGCTTGTACTTGTGTATCTCTTGTGACCTCAACTTGTCCATCTCTGTTTCTAAAATAAGATCTTAGCTTCCAATTTGAGTGAAATATGGGAAACTAAATTCCCTCATGCTTTAATGCAAAACTTGGAAGTCAATCAGATTTTCAAAAATATTTAGGCTCTTAAAGGTGCAGATAGGTCTTTAGGGTTTACAAAAATACTTCAACTGGTTAGTCATCTATCTCCCATTGTACTTCAGTGGAAGGTCGGCATTTTCTTAGTTTTGATCTGATTTGAAAATCCCACTAGACCACTGTCTGCATCATTAGGCTCCTAAATGTCTGGAAATCTGGCCCTGAGAACCAAGTAGTTATTTTCCTGATAGACTGCAGACCCACACTATTCCTTCCATAGCCTACTGGAAGAAAGGCCCTGGAATATAGAGTTTTTCTTCTCTCCTCAGTAGTGATTTCTTATGGGAAAAGCTGAGACTATAGCAGATGTGAGTTCCTTTGCAAAGTTCCTCCTACTCTGTCCTCTATAGAGATTACTCCTGGGAGAGATTGAGTTTGGAGTAGCTGTGAGCTTCTTCTCACAAGCAATGATCCTGCTTTAATCCCTACGTAACTTCTGTTGGAAACAGCTGGGACTGAAGTTTGTGTGAACTCCCTTGTCCTGGTATATTCTTTAAACCGTCTTCGGGTTTAATTAATCAAAGTTTGAAGCTCATCAGATCAACCAGAGCTGTTTTGCAATCACATAAATGTGTCAGGCTTCCCCAAACACCTGCAGCAAAACTGTACTTGGATGCAGATGTGAATGCTGAATGCCAAAGGAAGCAACTGGTTGCTGCTTTAGGAAGAGTCTCACTGGATGGTCCAATTCATTTAGGGGAGCTCACGCAGCTTCGTGGCATCAGTTGTGTTAGTCAGCAGTTTTGGAACGACAGCTGGAAAAGCCCTGGGAAGTAAGTGTGATCTTTATCATTTGTATACCACAAACCAAATTATCAGATATACAGAAAGCAACAAGCCACAAGACGGTTTTAATTCTCATTGCCATGTGTGGATGTATGTCCAAGGACTTGTGAGCGAGACCAAAATAATCTGATTGCTGGAATGAATACCTGTTCCCCAAGAAACATGTACACATATCTTGTCACACACACACACACACACCTCTAACAACTCCATCACTTACTTCCCCCTTGTTGTTTAATTCACCCCATGTATTGTCTTCCTGCATACATCCAATTGGCCTGAGCAAATGCAGCCCTCTCTCATGATACCCTTATGACGGGAGGCCTGGTTAAGTCCTCATGTACTGAAGAAAGGCAACGGGGTGTTTCCCTCATTAGCTGTCGGACCATTGCAGAGAGTTATGCAGTTAAGGGAGGGGAAAGGAGACAAAGACAGGGAGAGAGAGATTTGTGCCTTCAGTGTTCCTAACGTGGAAGAGCTGCATGTTGGGGTTTGTGTATAGTTAATACAGCATATTTAATTGGTAAAAAACCCTATACACTATTTAAAACATGATTTTAACTCTGAAAATAGTTTTCCACACATGAGGAAGTTCTGTTCTTTCAACACACAGATGTTTTTTAAGTGAAAAATCACTCTTTTGACCTTTCCTGAATGGGGCTGTGTGGTCAGAGCTGACATTAACCAATGCACAGCTGTTTGTTGCAGCCACAGGCAAAGCTTAGTTAGAAATCTTCTGAAAGCATGGAGGGCACTTTTGCTGTCTCATATAACCCTCAGGCTACCATTCTGGCAGATGCTGCTTTGTGCAGTTCGGCTGTTAAGAGAGCGAAGTGGTGGTCACTGGTCAGGCACCTGATTAGGGTCTGCTGTCCTTGTAGCCAGTAGAAGTTAGGTCTGGTCCAGCATAGGAGAACTGAGTTCTTCTTTTTCAGTTCACTAGTTTAAAACTGTTATTTATTTTCCTATTTGAAATCGTGTTCATTGTTTAAGGAGGCTCAAATATCTTTGCTGTCCAGGTGTCTTCTCAATTCTTATACTATTATGGTAGATAGCTACCAACCATACTAGAGCTCCTTCTGGATTTGTCATTATTATTGCTGTCCAGGTTTTTGTAGCTGGCTGTATATTTTATCCATGAGAGTCCATCATTACTGTCACATTTATGAGAGGGCAGGGAGAGGAAGCTCCTGGGTACATCGAAACTGGACTGATTCTGTCCTGACTTGAACGAGTGCCACACCAGTGTAAGTGAGCTGAGTTACACCCATTAAGGTGGGATTTTTTGCATTTATTTCTACATGATTTTATGCCAGTTTTCTCTGCTTTTGACACATTGACTTCTTAATGCAAATAGCTGTCAGATGGGTGTTGTTTAAGAGGTTCTTTGCTCTAACCATTTAAGAGGTGTTTAAACTGGATTGTTTCTCTTTGTAGCAGCATGAATACATGCCCTGGCCAGCTCTTAGATAGAGCTTCTGTTATAAATGGTGCTAAGGGGCATGCAAGCACAATGGATAAAGTATTTTGTGGATATGTTGGGGTTGTGAGTTCAAGCCCTGCTCTGGGCTTGTGCTGATGGCTACCTCTATTTGAACCAGTTGTACCTGGTCGTTTGGGTGGGGGGAGTGAAAGGTGTCCTGATGTGATGCTAGATGCATCACTTATGGTGCTGGCTACAGAAATCAATAGATCTTAACCATGCTGCGCCAGTGAGCTACTACTCTCAGGCAGACTTCGAGTGGTTCAGGTTAAGAGATCATTACTCTGGGAAGCCAGCTATGCCAGTGGCAATGTGATGGCTTCTAGCAGATGGGATATAAAATCTGCTAAAGCACTTCTCAGTTGGCAGTGCATGAATGGTGGTATGACAGAGGGTTGCAAGATCTCGTGCTGCATAGAACTGGTTGAGAGTTTCTTTTAGCTCTAACAGGAGTGGCCCATGCTCAGGGAGTAAAAGTATAAGGGTCCTGTTCTCAAGTTGTATCCTCCATGGACTCCATACCTTTAGCTGGCAATTGTAACTTGTGGGGATATTTGGAAATTTGAAATTAAACCTTCTCCTACTGGAAAACAGACACTATTTACACTCTAGTCATAAGAACTCACTTCATTAGAGCAATTTCTAACACATCTAGGAGAGATGGCACAGTTCTCTGAATACAGCATCTTTATTCCAAAGGACCCTGCTACATAAACAGTAACCTGATGTGCATAAACAGAAATACAAGGCAATATGCTCAGTTATGCTGGACACCCACATACTTCAAGTGAACTCCCATTCTTTGTTGTTCTCCACTTTGCAATACCAGTTGCTACCACTCATACTTAGTTTGTACTGGTGTCAGTGATTCCACAAACACCTGTGCAATACTGAATCTTTATTCACAGAACGAGTTGTGTCATCTGACTATTAAAGCAGGTTATTGCAGGTATGATTTTTTTTTTTTGCATTGGTTACTGATCAGTGCTCTATACTAGGCAAAATCATGTGGTTTGGGCCTTTGTTACAAACTCAAAACTCAACCTAGGTTTGTCCAAAGGTTCAATT
>NW_005842187.1:1745058-1795305 GCF_000455745.1 Alligator sinensis | reverse complement strand
TTAAGCCATTGTGTGCCTGGTTCTGAGCCAACCTAAGGTGATTTATGGTTTTGCATGGATACCATGGGAAGTTCATGATTTCACGTGATTTTGATTTGAAAGTCATTGGTTTTATATGAATTTTGCTTTGAGTTGTGGGGTCCCAAAAAATCAAAGCAAAATCCAAACGGCAAGAATCCACATGATTTAAAAATCTAAATACAACATTCCTGAAAAGTCTTTGGGGTGAAATAACCACGTTTCTCAATAATGTTATATTAACAACACCTTGAGTCTTGTAGTAATATTGAACGCACATGCAGTCTGGGCCTTCAGCAGATGTAGAAAACTTTAAATTCTGGGAAGCTAAACCAGTTTGTACTAGATGAGGATATGGCTCTCTTCTCCTATCATTGCCAATTAGATTCCTCTTTTCATAATCCCCTTTCATAAGCAATATTCTTGAATTCTTGATAAGGTAATTTCCCCATGGAAACACATGCCATTGTTTTTGTTGTTGTTAAAATAAAAGGAATATATCCTCATCTTGGTTACACTGGTATAAATCAAGGAGGATTCCACCGAAGCCAACAGAGTGACATCACCCTAAAAGCAATGTGGGATCAGTCATGTTGTTTCAACATGGATAAAGGTCACATTTCAATGAACACAATTTTAAAAATGGTCCGCGGAAAATTGGGGTCCTTTTCTAGGAAAATTGCTGTTGTATCTGTCAAAGTGATAACTAGTCAAGTGAGTGCTGACCATAAGTATTGACAGCCCCTGACCAGTAGCACAGCAGCTTTCAAGTTTCGGATGCCATGAGCTGTACCAGATTCAAACAAAAACTATCGGTACTGAGAACTAGCTCCACAACCGAGGATATTCTTATGCAGGAGACATAGGTTTCGTTCCCAGTCCCCAAGCCAAAAGTGAGCTACACCAGTGATACTGGCAGATGAAATTTCCTCTCACTTTTGAGCCAGCTGAATCTGGGAGTAAAATATGGATTCAGTGTGTTAACCCAGGGGATAAAACAACCTCCAGTTGATAAAGAAGGGCTGTTGATGAGCTGCATACAGTTCTTTGGCTGGAAGGACAGCAGCCGTGCCATAGTTTTTCTTACTTTATCCCAAGCTTTTGTCTATTCCAACGAATATACAAGAAAAGCAGGCGAGAGAAGCCTAATTTAGGAACAAACAGAACAATCTGTAGGGTGGGGGTGAGGAAGCATATTGAATATTTACCTGAAGGCTTACAGGCAGACTAGACATGGGCCTTTACTGAATTTCTAAACTATTAAAATCACCTTTGTTTTGCTACTTCTTGCTTCTGCACAGGGCAAGAATGACAAGTTTCAAAATACTAGGGGAAAAGCTGTTCATAGCGTTTATGGCCAGGACCTGGAACAGAATTCCTGGCTGTCTCAGGAATAAGCCTGTTCTGTGAGATTTCTGTCCCAGGTCTGCAGACTCCTGATGTTTGGATAGTTCAGATAAGCTACCAGATTTGTGGGGGGAAGGAGGGGGAGGAGAGGATCCTTTTAATGACTCTCTAACCATTGGTATACACAGTGTTTCACTTTTCTGTAACTGCAGTCCCCACTTCTTACCCCAAATGAGGAGAAAACTGTAGCAGCAGAAAGCTTTGAGAACTCACTAGACTACTGTGCAGCAGCAGGTGAATCTTATGATGTCCTTGTGGGAGTGAACTTAACATTAAGGGTAGGGTGTAAGCGAACAAGCTTCTTTCTGAAAATCACCTGCTACATTGGAGCTTAGCGTCCTTGAGTAAATCTTGGGTCTGTAGAAGCAATTAAGTATTTGAGAATATGTCCTCTTACATGACAAACCCCAACTCTGACATCAAAGAGTTAAACTTTTAGTCTGCGAGGGAGACACTAAGATGTCTCTTAAGTCCACAGTTGGGATTCTCTGGCATTAAAGTTCAAAGCTGGCCTGTGGACAGATTTGCTAGGATGGATATAAAGAATATTCTGCAGTAAAGCCAGCTAGAAACTTCAGAAAAATTGAACGGGTTTTTATTATTACTTGTGGCAGTTTTTAGTTCACTCCGTAGAGAGCTGAACACACTCAGTTTGTGCCCCTGCGGGCCTCTATGTTGAATGGTGAGGTTTCCCTGTCTTTCCACAATCCCTGTTTAGGACTTCATGTCCCAGCACAAATATACCTGTCACTGTGAGTTGTGACAGTAGACCCTGTTCAGACTCGTTTTGTGCTTTCTGTTTCGCAAGCAGTATTGTGTACAGCATGTTTCATCTCAAAACATCCCAAAAACAGTTTTATTACTGTAGCTCTACATAGAAGAATCACTTGAATAGAGTCTCCCACTAAAGACAGAAGGCAGCTTGCTATGCAAAACACTCTCTCCACTTTAATCTGTCTCCTCCCAAAGTCAACTCATCTCCACTACTATGTTGAGACACTGGTGTTGTGATTACCCCTTAGCAAATTGCCAGCATTGAGGCCTTACTTGGACAAAGCCCCATCACGTGGAACTTGTGAGAACAAATAAGCTTAGACTGTGGTCTTGTCTAAATATCAGAGATTTGCTTCACTGACAGGCATCTATCACTACCTAGGTGGGTTGCTGCACTAGTACAAACCCTGATGTAGATGGGCACAGGCAGGATAAGCTACCTTTTTTGTTTTGGGCCAGTTTTAAGTAGGGTACAAATGGCAGTTTTGCTTGTCTGTTTTTGGGAGCTGCATTTTTATAGCTATGCAAGGGATTAAATCCCCCAGACATACAGAGAATGTACTGGCCTGGCTAACCCTCCTGAACAAGACCAGCTGGGTGAGATGATTCATACATTCATAGGTTGCAAGGCTGGAAGGGACCTTGGAAGATCACCGGATCCAGTCCCCTGCACCAAGCAGGAAAGACAACTGGGGTCAGGTGACCCCAGCAAGGTGACTGTCTAGTCTCCTCTTCAAGATTTCCAGGGTAGGAGATTGTCACACTTTCTTGCACAGGCAGATCTACATATTTACATATATTTGGGTTCTTAATTGTCCTTTATCATTGGTGTTTCTGGGTGCCCCATTGTCATTAGTGGATTATATATAGCCTTACAACATCTCTGCAAGGTAGGAAAATATTATTTTCACCTTACACATGGGAAAATGTGGCACAGATCCTGCTTCATCCATTAGGAGCTCTAAATGGCATCTAAGTGTGATCCTGTTCCACTTGGCACATGGCCCTGGAAAACCATTAATACAAAGGGCTGGAAGGCCCTCTTTTTCCTACCTGCTTTTAGTGATTTCTTAAGGCTAAGACACACCACAGAAGTAGACTTAATGACATTTATTTCTGGGACTGGAGGTGGTTCACATTTAAATGCCTACATGCTCCTTGGGCACACAATAGATGGAACAAGATATGGTCCTCATTGATTCACTGAAGGATTCAGGAGGTCTGTGATTGAGCCAGCTCTGTTGAGTCTTCTTGTAATGCCTTACCCCTGGACCATCTTTCCTCCCTATACTTTCTTTCCACAGCAGTTGGAAGTGGTAACTTGTGTTGAAATGCAAGAACATCTTTTCAAAGGCCTTAGAGACATGGAGATGAAAAGAGAACCCTCGATACATCCTTTTTTTTTTCCTTTTGGCATGACAGATTCCCAAGTCCCTTTGGGTAAGACGAAGAAAACTGAAGAGGAGGCTGGAGGAACATGTTGGACTTGTGACTGACAAAGGGTTGTATAAATCAGTCAAAGGGAAACCTCAAGGCATTCCCTTGTGTGGGAAAATACCACAACACTCTCTGCCCTTGTTCACTCTGTCTTTCCACTTTTGTGTACAAAATGTGTGGGTGGAAGACAAGCTGGATTAGACCCCTCTGAAAGGAACAGACATTGTTAACTCCTTTAATTGAAAGCAGCTTTCTAGGGAGGAGTTTGACATGGGATTTTAGTAACTATGAATCCTCCCCAGATACTGGAGGAGCAAAGAGTAAGCTTGTAGCCCAAATATAATTTGGGTATCTTAACCTGGATACCTATCAGTGAGTAAAGAGTCCGTTGCTTAGTAGCTCAGACATTAGAAACACAAAATACTTTGCATTTGGTAACTTCCTCTGACATGAAATACATCCATCTATCCCTCCGTTCCTATCTGTCAGGTGCACTGTCTTCTGTTTTGCATTGTTGTTGCAAACATCAATGGACAATGGTGGGAAACAGGTCATTTCTCATTAATGTGGATTTCTTTAGAATTTGCCCCACTGTAATAGAAATAGCCGTGTTACTTTTTCCATTTGCAAAGTTAGGGGATGCAGTCATGCTCCATCTCCTCATCCCTCTGTCCCATTCTCTTTCTGTGTGTATGTCCTTCTTGCATACTTTGCTACCCTGTGTTGCTCAGTTGTAGCTTAAAAATAATGGCTTTCCAATAATAATGACCTCAGTATTGTTGTCTATTCTTTATTCTTCCAATGATGCTTGAAAAGAAGAAGTGTGAAAAATGCTTCTAGCAAGTAATTAATGAACTTTTTTCAGGTGTATTCTGGCAATCATTATGGGTTGGACATGCAAAGGGTATGCATTTACCAGGCAAGCTTAGAAGGGCTTTTGAGATGGTAAAGTCTGTCAGCAAGTGGGACGGTTGATCTAATAAGGCTGTTATTGCCAAAGCCTTAAGAATGTGTCCACACTAGAGAAATTTGCTTAAAACCGATAACTCCAGTGCTGAAACTTGTACAGCTGGTGCAGACAACACTTCTCTAGTCTTAGTTAGACTTGCTTAGACCCCTCACAATCATAGCTGGCTTCCAAATTAGACACCCCCAGAAGTGTTTTGAATTGTTTGAAGGAGTGGGAAAGGGTCAGCCTCAGACCCATCTCAGATTGTGAACTTATCTGAACCTTGTTCACACTTGTTCACACTAGCCTGATCTCTGAAGTTTTCAAAATTGAACTAGAAATACCCGAGGAGTGGGCTTTCTTGTGACGTGTTCAGGTTCCTCCCCATGGTCTCAGACAGAAACGGGAAGCATAAAGGTTCCCAGCATTTGAAAACGAGGTATTTAAAAGTTATCAGAGCTTTTCTGTACCTCAACAGCAGTTTGTTTTGGGTTTGGATCAAATTTTTGGTGAAGGCCCGGGCCAGGTCTTAATAGTTGTTCTTACCCATCTCACCCAAGTGGCAGTTAAAATGAGCCAAACCCCAGACCTCTTGTTTCTTTCAACCAGCTCTTTGGGTTGATAGTGTTAGTGGAGAGACAAGAATGAGAACAAAACTATATTAAAACTAATGATTCCTTTGTTCATGTCAAAAAGGTCTGTGCCCATATAAATTGCAGATGTGGGCAAGTTAAATTCCCTAGCTGAGTAGGTATTAAAATAAAAACCACACCACACACACTCCCAACAAGAGCGAGGGGCTGCTGAAAATGCAAGAAAGGAGAATTGCGAAATGATACATGTTGAATTGCTGGACTGGATTTCAAATGCCAAAGATAGTTTATGTAAAGTCTTGCACTGTTGTAAAATGTAACACTATCCACTGGCTAGCCTCAATGAAGCTTGGTCCCAGTTGTTTTAAAAAAATAAATAAACTAAAAATCTTCTTCCAGCCCATTAAAGCTGATTTATGTTTTGCCCATAGATTCCTCTGCACTGGGCCTTTCGGGATTCGAATTATAGAAGTCATTACCTCACTTTTGGCCAATCCGATTGCTCCATTCCTGAGCATTTCAAGCCCTTTTAGCATTGCCTTGATTTAGCCTGCAGAGACACGGCACGGAGCTCTGTGCATCACTACTGAACAGCCATTGTATTTTTCACTATCAAAATAGCTCTGCTAATCCTCTTGTTTCATTTTTGTCAGGAACAATGCACTCATCGCTGGGGATGGGTTATTTACAGCGGGTTCTGCAGCTTAGGCCCTAGTTCAAGTCTTGCAATCAGATCTGCTGTTGCACCCAAGGGAATGCAGCTCCACCCAGACAAGGGGTTTGCCGAGGCAAGGCCTTAGCATCCTTTTTGGTGCCTTTTTGGAAGAAGAAAAGTAGTGAAGCAGTTAACACAGTCGGGACGGAGGGTGGGGGGGGGCAGGCTTGGCCTCTTGGACTGTATTCTAGTCTCTGCAACCAATTTATTGTGTGACCACCACAAAGAAAAACTCTTCTTCTCTCTGTGCCTCAGTTTCACAAGATAAGAATGTCATTTACTCAGTTTGCCAAGGACTTGGGAGGCTTAATTAATACCCCTGAAAGTGCACTGAGAGCCTCAGATGGAAGGCATCCTACCAATTCAGTTGTGGTTTTAATATTCAAAGTGCTGCAGTCTGGCCATGCTTGCACTCCAGGGACAGCGCTTTGGGGCATCACAGACGTGTGCTTTCATTTTAAAAACAGCCTTGCTGAGTTGCAGTGCTGCAAGAGGAAATCCATGTCATTACTTGGACCATCACGGCTACAACAACACTCCAACCTTATGTCTTCTGGCACCTTTTCTATATCTTCCATGCTTGTGCTACAGTTCTCCCATTATTTGAGATTCATCATGCTTCCTCTTTACAAGAGAGCTTTGTGCATAAGTCAGTGGGACTGCAGTCTCTTCTTCAACCTGGCTGTGCTGGGATGGCTGGTGGATGTAATAAGGTGATTGCAATTAAGAAGATTGATTAACAAGACTGAGTTGGAAAGTGGACAAAGTGCATTCCTGGCTGCACTTCTTTGCAATTTCACAGGGCAGTCTGTAGCCACCCCAGAGAGAAGGCCAGCTAGATACAGTTAGGAACAGGCAGGTTTTAAATAGAAGTACACAGTGCGTGGTTACCAAGGAGTGCTTTTTGCAATCCATCTTTCTGTTTGTCTGTCTGCCTGTCATTTTAGTGTGGGATTTTCAAAAGTGCCCAGTGCTCTGACTTCAAAGGAAGGAGATAGCAGTTGACTTCTATGAAAGCAAAACTAAGCTGAGCACTTTGAAAACCTCACCCTTAGCCCTGCTGTGAGTGTTTTGTTACCACTGTTTCAGGGATGTATTTGGTAGCTGTGTTGGGCTGAGACAAAAAGAAATGCAAAACTCTAAGACTTTTGGTTCAGAGATGATACCTTTTATTAGACCAACTAAGAAATCGCAAAAAAAAAAAATCTTTATTTTTCTTGCGATTTCTTAGTTGGTTTAATAAAAGGTATCATCTCTGAACCAAGAGTTTAAGAGTTTTGCATTTCTTGTTACTACTGTGAGTCTTTCGTTCCCATTCATGGGTTAGTTTGGAAAAGACCAATGAGGGGAAAACCTAAAGATAATGATTTATGAATAAATGTAGGTACTGGAAGTGTCATTTCCAGTTGTTTTCACTGTTATTCCAGCATGTCTATGAGCCCATCTACCACTTGGAAAAAAAATATATCTATTTTATATGGGAACCTGAATCTATTTTAATATTTTCCCCTTCCTTTCTTTTGGTCCAGGTGTGCCGAACAAAAGTGATTGACCTGAGTGACGGGGTGTCTCAGTATGCTTGGTATCCGTGCACAGCCAACTTTCAGTATTCACATATAGCTCAGACCATTTTCTGGCTCAAGGTAAGAGGTGCACAGTGACCAGTACAATTCTGAAGTCTTTTTCTCCTCTGTCTAGTTCAGAGATTCTCCAGCAGGGAAACACTTCCAAGGGCAGACATTTTATTTTCTTTTAATTACCATGTGTATGAATAATACAAAGGTCACACATATAACCCATGGCTGAGGATATATTGCTGTTCCCACTCTGGTCTTGAGCTAGAGAGGATGTGAGCTATTACAGAGCCCTGCTATAGAGCCATACCTCTAAGGGCGTTTGCACATACCACAGGGGTTTATTTCGGTTTAATTCTCCTTAAATTGAAGCAGTGGGTCTTTAAAAACACCACTTCAATTTAGGGTGAAGTAAACCCCCGTGGCATGTACACAAGGGTTGGGCCTGACCCTTTCCTGCCTCTCCGGCAGCAGGGAGGGGAGGACAAGCTGCCAACAGGCCGAGCAGTCCCTGAGCTGCAGGGGGAGGAGCGTTGGTGCTTCCCTCCATGGCAGTGGCAGCGCCCCCCAGGCAGCACCCACTTGCAAGCACCCGACCTATGTGGTCCCGGAGGGCACCGCAGCTGTGGAGGGAAGCACCAGGCCCCCACACAGCTCAGGCAGGCAGGCTCTGGCGGGGGGAAAAAGGAATCAGGCTTGCCTCTTTTTTTTTTTTCCTTCAGTGGAGCCTGCCTGGACAGCCCCTGAGTTGCACAGGGCCCAATGCTTCCCTCCATGGCAAACTATACCATCTTGGAGATGTCTTATTTTGCTGCGTCCCAGAGTCATTGAACACGCATTACGCTGCCGACACAAGCAAACAGCCCGCCATTAAAGCGCATTACTCTGCCAACATGTGCAAACAGCTGCACCATTAAAGCAGTGCAAAAGGACATTAAGTCACTTTAAAGCCAATTTTGTGGCATGTAGAAGTGGCCTAATTCAAGCAGTAGCTTAGCAGCTGATGTGTTTAAAACTGTAGGTCCTCAGTTTAGTGTCTTACGTTTTCCCCAAGAGACAGACATGGCTGAGCAAAAGGAGAGAATAGAAGAGAAGATTTTCTGTGGCCGGTGATAAAATTTTTGATTGTACATGCATTGTTTTGGCTATTGCATTTAAAAAGGCATAAAGCAGCTCAGTTCTGCACCTGATCCTCTTTGCTCGTTCTCTCTTTCACAGACCTTTTTTTCACAACCTATGGTAGCTGCTGCAGTCATTGTGCACTTGGTCACTGATGGAACATACTATCTGGATCAGAAGCAGGAAACCATCAATGTGCAACTGTTTGACACCAAAGACCAAAGCCATGATCTCGGTGAGAATGTTTTCCACTGAGCATTGCCTTTCTTCTTTCATAGGCTTCCTCTCTTTCCTCCATCCACTCCAACCCCATTCACAGGGTATTCCTACTCAGCTTTTCCAGCATCAGGCTGGGGTCACTGGAGCAGAAAGCCACAAGTGAAAGTTTTTGTTAAATCTCTAAAAGCTGAGGCTTATTGAGTGTGTTTTGGTGTCATTTTACCCAGAGGCTGTTCAGCAATTGGTCCCTGTGAGGTAGATCCTCAGACATGTTTAACTCCCCTTGGGGCACCAAAATAAGGACCATGTTTGCAAAAGTATTCTGCCCCCAGCAACTCCTTTAGTCACATTTACAGGCAGGTTTCCAAAATAATTTAGCATGCTGCATCCTGAGTTCTGCGCATCTGTTGTAATGCCTCTTTTGGAATGGCTCTTGCTATATAAGTAGATAACATTATATAGATATCTACATAAAGATATTGATATATGAAAAAGTCCCCCTGCTGTTTATATATATATTTTTTTTTTTTCTTTCCCCAAGGTGCTGTGGCGACTGGAGTATAAGGGATTGCTTTTTCCAGTCTCCCTTCCAAATTTCCCACCTTCTTATATATTCTTATTAGACCCAGTCAGAATTTTTCAACAAAATAACGTGTCATCATCAAAATGCCAGAATATCTTTGGTTCAGTGTACTTTCACTGAATCCATGATAGCATTTCCTCTGAACCCAGCCTGGGTCCCTGATGTTCATGCCTGGGGGATGCTGGTTTTAATTTGATTTAAAACAAACAAAAATATAATGACAAACCAGAATCAAGTTTCTTTTTCTCTTTTTTTTGAGGGGGGCTGCATAGTTCATATCACCACTGTGTCTGTGAAGAGGAAGAGAATGGGACCAGGGCAAGTGAAGGGGTGCTGGACAGTTATCTCACTCATAACTTAAACTTTGTAACATTGATTGGGCATGAATCAAAAGGAAGCCTATAAGGGTTCATTTTGAGAGGAGCATGGAAGAATTTATATATGGGACTTCCCTTTGCATTTGAATGCAACTCAAATAGATAAGCCCATTGTCTTAGCTGCATGGGTTTCCTTGAGTACTCTGGGTCAGTAGCATCCTCCTCCTCTCCCAGGGGGATGACTTGTAGTAAGATTGTAGCTGCTACCCTCTGAAAAATAAATGAAAGCTGGCCCTGCTAACTAACATCTAACACACAACTGTTTGGAGAGAGACAGACTGAGAGAGAAGAGAAGCAGGAAAGGGAATCAAGGGCAAAGTTTTGAAATCCTTCAAAAAATTGCAACATGTGTTTGGCACAGCCCAAACTGACGCCTGCAAATCTTCATACTTAAGACACTGCTTTCATGATGGAAAAGCCCCTCTGACCTCTCCAGGGGCCAGCAGACTACATTGATTTTTTAGCTTAATGGAAGGGAGATACAAGCAGGGCCCAGCTCAGTAGTTGTTCCTCAGTCGGGATCCTTGTTGACTTCACTGGCTGCTTTGGCTGAGTACTGTCGGCTGCGTCAGTCCCATTCTGTGCCCTTGTGCTCTTTGTACTATGAGACCTGGCAGAGAGCCTTAAGTAGAGGTCAGGAGCAGAACAGGAGTCAGTCCACACTCGAATCATAGTAACACAACCAGCACAGAGCTCTGGGCTGCCACAGCTAAATTGTTATGGGTACCCAAAAGCCCCTAGTTTAAAGCTAGTTTGGGTATCCCTATGCTGCCTGACAGTTGCAGAAGTGACATTTGCATTGTGCTATTTTACTCTTCTCAGAAGATGAAGGAAAACTTCCACTGAGTCCTGCACAGCAGAGGCTGTGATGAGGAAGGAAGTCTTAGCCACAGGCTGTAGCAAGAGAGCATCTGAAAAGCATTTCCAAAGATTCAGATGCTGCAAACATTGGAAGAGGTGCTAAAAGTTGTGCTATCAGTTCAAGTAGACAACTAGCTCTAACCACTGCTGCTTTGCCCTGTATGTGCCATTCCTGTCTTGGTTGGCTCCCTTTAGGTGAGAAAGAATAGTTCACTGGCCATGACCCATTCAATCCTAGTCCCCTTCGTGGGGAGCAAAAGTACCAGTTCATGCAAGCCACGGTCATCTGTTTTGTGATGGACATCTAAGTGCTGGAGATTGAACTGAACAAACAGCCTCAGACAAAGTCAGGACTTTCTGGCTTTCCATCAGAGAAGACAGAAACTTCCAAGGCATTTGGAATCCAAGGATTCCAAAGGAGCGAGTCTCAAGAATGAACCGCACCTGTTCCTTAGTGGGAAACCTGAACCTTTCCACTGGGAGCTCATCTCAAAAGACCTGTGGGAGGCAAGCAGACAGTGAGGTTATTCCAGGGTCAGATAGAAAGCAAAAGGAGAAAAGAGCCCTTTTTGTTACAGGAAGAAGTGGGAAATAAAAAAAAAAGATGGTGGGAGGGAGAAGTTTAAAGAGAATAATCAGAAGTCTGTCTTAATTCACAGGAAATCCCTTTCCAAATGGGGAAAAAGTCCTCTCTTTTTTTTCTCTCTCTTGAGTTAAGAAAGCTGGACTAAACAAGAAAAATCCCAGAGTCAATTAAACACACACATAGAACGTATTTTCAAATTCATAAATGTATTAGTGTGGCCAAAGGCTCTGGACCGAATTCATTGCTGATGAAACTCCAGCGAGGTGAATGAAGTGGGAGCCAAATAGATCCTTATAGCAATTCCACAGAGGGTTGGGAAAGAAGGCTCAATATCCCTCCTTGGTACAACCAACTGGAGTCAATGGATTTACAGTCAGGTGTAGTCCTGTGGTAACTCAAAAGAAATCAATAGGGTTACTCCTGGAGTGATTCTGGCCCATTGAAGTCTTTGTGTGTCAGTGGCCTATGCTGTGCAGTGCTGAGCATCTGCTGAGTGCTATTGAGTGTCCTCCTCTCCTACTGGAGTTAATGAGGTGAGAAGGCTGCTCAGTATCTCACAGCAGTTGTTTGGCACTTCCACCTTGGCAGACCCCACAATCTTTGATTTATATTCTTGTCAGAGAGGGTCACCTTTTAAATCTTCACCGTACCCACCACATGCCAGTATCTCTCTCCAGACTCAGCTCGTCCTTGTCCTATTAAGGAAGAGCCAAAAGCTACTTTATTTAAAACAAACAACAAACAAAAGCTAGGGCATGCACAGAAGGGGTCCAAAAGATCCTGCATCCAGTGGGTAATGACACACACAGCTGCAAACAAACCGCTGGTAAACTGCCCATTATGCACAAAGCTCCCCATTCTGCTGGCACAATTAGATGTGTAACATAAAGGGTCTAACTGTCTTCCCACTTGCAGTGTTTTTACAGGAGCGTAACTCCATTTCCGTCATTGTAGCTGCTTCTGATTTAATAGGGTGCAATAGAAATGTAACAGGACTCTAAAGACATTGTTCTCCTGCCCGGCCTGCAGAATTAACCCGAGAGACCGACACAGTCTTTGTGTGGAGCATTCCATAGGATTCTAAAGGACGGGGAAAAACCCGTGGGATGATTCCAAAAACAAACCCTATAGGAACGTTTGTCATAACTGGTCTCTAGGGATCTTCCATGAGGATGACATGCTTCTCAAATGCCAGCGGCATAGGAGTGTCATTGTGAAAAGAACCGATTTCCACCCCCAACCCTTTCCTCTGATCTTGCCTTTCTTCTGACAGGTGTCCACGTTCTGAGCTGCAGGAACAATCCCCTGATTATCCCCGTGATCCATGACCTCAGTCACCCTTTCTACCACACCCAGGCTGTCCTGATTAGCTTCAACTCCCAGTTTGTGGCCATCTCCGGGGTGGCCCTGCGCTCCTTTCACAACTTCGACCCCATCACCATCAGCAGCTGTCAGAGAGGACAGACCTACAGCCCAGCTGAGCAGAGGTGAGCCTGTCAGCCTGCTTCCTTCTCCCCTAGCCACCCACTGACTTCGTGCTCCAGTGGATCTGATCAAGAGGTTAAAAAGAGACAGGAGGGGCCAGGGGCCTGAACTCTGCTGACCCCTTTGTGTTGCTGGTAAAAACAGCAGTGTTCTCATTGACCAGGATGGATGGCGTATTTAACCCACAGGGGATACTGTTAGTAAATTATTTCCTCCTCCTTTCTCTTCTGTTATGAGCTGGAACGGTGTCCAGTTGATGCTGCATACTTTCTCCAATAAGGTGCCACTTTAGCCAATCACATCATAGCCCTTCAGCTAAATTGCTGTGCATGAAGCAGTCTTCATGCTGTTAAACAGCTACCGCATTCGGCCACAGACATGGCTGCCCTTCTGCGATGAATAAAGCGATTCCCATGCTTATATTTAGCCTGCTTCTGCAAGACAAGATGCATAACACCTGGGGATAAATCCCTAGTGCATACTATTCTCTTTGTTTTCTTCAGTTAATCAAGGGCCCTCCGCACTTCTAGAATCAGGCCCATTCTCTGAAAAGCTCTTTGGGACCTTCCAGGATGAAAAGCACTATAAGTTTATGGCTGCTGCTTTATTGTTGTTGATATTAGAGACAGATCAATAGATCACCACCCGCCCCTCCCCATCTCCGCTTTGCATCCCACAGCGCTGGTGACCTTTCACAGCCTCTCTCTCCACAATCTCCTGGATCCTTTCAGCAAGGCATCAAAAGCAAGCAGGGAAAATTTAGCAAAACCTTTCAAAGAGACATTTTCTTCAGCCTGCCCAAAGCTGCAAGGAACATTCAAACAGGAAACCCAGTAACAGTAAAACAAGCTAGTTTGAATTGCCCAGCAAGCCCCTGATCTGCCTTGTAGGAGTACTGTCCAGTTTGTGATAGCATTCTGGCCTGGCTTTTCAGGACCTGCTTTTATTCTGAGAAGGGGGAAGGGGAGGGAAGAGGGAAGAAAAGTATATCTATAGCGAAATCAATCCAGTCAGTGTGTTCTGACCTAGATTCAAGGAGTCTGATCATTCTGTGCAATAAGCTGTATAAATTCAGAGGCCCAAAGACAGCAAGATCAAGTTTCAGATGAGATGTGGAAGTCTGGCCAAATCCCAGTGCAGAAGGTAGAGAGAGAGAGGGAGATGCAGGGGTAGGAGGTAGCTAGAAGCAGCATGGAGGCTGAGAGGACTCAGAAAAAATGGGCCCCATTTCTCTCTCTCTTGCTCTCTCCCCACCCCTCAATGTTCAGTAGTAATTGAACTATTTATTATAAAAGTGGAAGTGTCGTGTGTCTAGAAAAGTTATTCCCTCAATACAAAAAATGCATACTCCCAGCAAACTAACCTGTAGAAACATTTTTTTATAATTCGCAATATATTTTCAATACATTATTTACTATTATCCATTATTATCTTTTAATAATTATAAATAATAATAGCTGCCCACTGTTTTTTTACCTCTTTTTTTTTTTTAATGATACACTGAACCACTGAAAGCTTCAGCTAATTTGGTCCCAAAGTGACAGCTTCACCTATTCAAAGTAGCCAAACTATAGAGCATCCATTCTACAGATAAAAATGCTATATTATGTATAAAGCTTCTAAGTTCATGTAAGGACCTAAAAGCGTTTGAAACAAAGGTCTAATTTAAAGCCTGTTGAAATCAATTGCAGCCTTTCTGTTGCCTTCAGTGCACTTTGGATCAGACTCCGCTGGGACGGATCCAAATTGTTCTATGGTGGGACTGCCTGGGGCACCACGATATAGCGCAGATGAGTCCAGAGCATGGGGAAAGGTATGTTAGGACTGGTCTAAAGTTCCAGCAGGTCTCTCCCCCTCACACAAACATGCCGTCTTTCGCTCACTTTCTTTGTCTGAACAGCTTCCAGCTGTTTTCCCTGATCTCCCACTCTCCTTGTCCTTTTCATCTCATTTATACGTTCTTTTTTAAGAAACTTGCTTCCTAGATATAAACAGCTTGTCATTGTCCCTTCGATAAACACAGGCATTTCTTTTGTCTCTTTTTAGCTTCATTCTGCAAGAGAAATTGTTTCCCTCCTCTGAGAGAGCGCACTATTTTGGTTGGAGAGAATGTGCAGTTAGATACAGGTGCTTATGAGCTTGGGCAAGGACTTTGAATATGAGAGAGAATAGGAATATATCTCCTCATAGAAGTTCTTTTAAGAGGAAATGCATCTTTCCCATGTGTCAGTGAGCAGACCACCCAAATAACAGAATAAAATGTGCTTTCCCACTCCTTTTTAAAAGTGTATATTTTGGATGGGATTTTTAAGAGTCCATGCAGGTCAGGGGCACAAATTCTATTGAACATCGTGGTACTTGTGCTCCTGTTTCTTAAATTATGGCCCATATTTTCCATTGATTTGTTTTTCCCTGTGCAACTTGCAGAAGTTTTTTTGGCAGAGGTGCCTAACACTGCCGGAGATGTGCTATAAAAGAGATACATAGTCGATGTCATGCAACTAATTTTCCTATTGCACCGGTTTAACACCTGTAGAGCTCTGCTGGCGACAGTGACATTTCACTTCGCTTGCCTTGTGTAAGGGACATTGAAAACCAGACTCGTATGTGTGTCTGTTTATATATTCACCCAACACGCTTCCTAATGCACATCCTGGAAATGTAAGTAGCATGGCTACTGTTAAAAAAGCCAGCAGTTGCTATGCCTTTAACTGAGATACCATGCTAATTTTCTTTTCACTGTATAGAAGGCCAAAGCAGTCTCACATACCTCTCAGGGATAACTATTGTTAAGCACTGACTTCTTCCTAAGACCCCTGCATGCATCAGGCACAAGAAGACCTGCATGCCTTGTGCTGCAGTTTTGTTCTGTACTGGAAACCATGGTGCTGAAGCTAAGACAGATGCCCTGGTTCACTTGCTAGAATTCCTGCTTTCATAACGTTTCCGCTTTATAATTCTCTGCTGACTCCTTGTTTATAATGAAGATACATTTCCCTTTCCTTGGACCGGTGTCTTGTTTTATGTCGTTCTCTAGCACAGGTACCTCATGTTTTTTTTGTTATATAACTATGTCACCGCTGTGTGTACTTTATAGTTTGAAGGAAGTACATTGGCTTTTCCCAGTTCTATTGAACTTTGTTTTACTACTTTCAACACTGCTGTAGCGGCCAAGAATTGGCTTATTCAGGGTGAGCTGTATTTTTTACCCCCTTTGAGTTATGTCTGTGTAGCAGTACATACATATGTACATATAAATCTCTGCCGCTGTACACATATCACAGGCCAATGCTGTAGTCCAGAAAACTCAGCACCTCCAAAGCACTTCTCTGCTCCCCAAGTTCAACAATCAGTTTTGGAATAACCGACCGACGGTTTGTTTAAATATGGTTTGAAAACCATGCACCCTCAGCTCCTTCCACAAAAGTGCATGACCTGGCATACCTGAGCCAGCATAAACCATTCCTCAACAACAAGCCATCCCCTCCCCTCGCCCCTGCCCTTCAAAAAATCCCCTCCGTCAGAGATTTCTCTATTCCATGGGCCAATATAAGTCTTTCAATGCACAAGTTGCCCCCTTTCTTAATTCTCTCCTGCTCTTTCTGCCTCTAAGAAGAAATGACAAAGAACAAAACCATATATAAAGGCTTAACAAGCCCAATCATTTTTTGTAATCTCCAAGGGTTTTGTTGGGCATTTTTTTTCTAAGCAACAATAACAAAAGAGTCCCCTGATCTCTGGGTTGCTGTTTAATGGTGCTTTTTCTAACCAAGTCTAGTATAGTCTACCCCTTTCCTGCTTTCTGTCATTTTACACCATCTCTGTTCAACTTGGTTCTGGTGAAATTAATGAATTTCTCAGAGAACTGTTAATCATAGAAGCCTTGGTCCATGACATATGCTATAATTCAGTGGGGTTTTAACCTTCACCCCCTTTTGGTAATTGGCAAACAGCATCATTTGGCTTTTATTAAACTGGAACGTGATGCATTTTCTTTGTTTGCCTCGAAACATTCTCACAGGGAGACCTGGCAGGTTGTTAACACCGCCCCCCCTCCAATTATTGTTATCCGCTATAAGGGCTTAGGGAGGTTTTAAAAGCATTATCATTTTGAGATCTTCATCTCAGTGAGAGCTCCATTGGACATGACATCTTACGCACCAGGAAAATGAGATGAAAAAGCATATATAAATATGTATACCCAGTTCACAGCTGGAAATGAAACCCACAGGTCTTGACACCCCAGGCCCTCTGCTCTAACCACTGGTACCATTTGGTGTGACACTGGAACTCAGTTGGTTTGGTGCCTGTAACCACTATATAATGCCTTTCCCCCCTCTGTAGTTCACCCATGCTTCGAACAAAGCTTTTTAGAAAATTTTGAAATGAGCACCCAGCGTCCCTACCTGCTCATTTATTTTTTTGTTTCCATTTTTCCTTTGTGTGGTCCAGTCATATCATTGTTGTAATTTCCTAATTCCCATTGCTACCCCTCTGTGAAATGCACTGAGATCCCTTTCACACAGGCCACTTACTAGCCATTAAATGGCAAGTATTTTTGGTCACTATTACCAGATAGATGAAGAAGGTCCCTAAAATGTAAAGATTTGTACTCAGTCCCCAGTCTCCTGAGACGCTAGTTCCTCTGTGCAATTAATTCTGATATTTCTTTCTGCACAGTCTAAGCTCTTGTTTCATAACAAAGACCTATAAGATTTTAGCTGAAAAACAGAAAAAAAACCCAAACATAAGCTAAAGACAGAACAAAAACCAATTTCAAACCTTTATATATTTAACTGTATTACTGCAGCCAAAAATAGAACTAATGTGTCTGCTTTTCTAACTGTCTTATGTGCACTGATATCTATGTTATGTTTGGATTAAAAATAGCTAACCTGCTTTCAGCCTATTGAAAAGTATTTTCCAGACAATGAATTCATTAGAAACATAGACAAAGTGTGCGTATGTCGTATGTGCTTTATCACAGAGTCAGGGTACATGAAAATGTTTAAGATTTTGCATTTACCTGCAGCTACACAAATGAAAACGATACAGTATCTGTGTAAAATGAGATCTGAATCAGGCCTTTATTATATACAAGTGTATACTTGTATGCCTCTATGCTTGTCTCTACATATATGTTTGGCAGTGATCACTAAGGAAGCTACTTAAATAATTAGGGCAGTGTGTTAGGATAAGTTCTTGGAAAAGTGTTTGACCTCAGGGTTAGGAAATGATGTTTGGCTGCTCTAAGCTTAACAAAGCAGGAGGTATGAGTTTGTTTTGATGTGAAGAAGTAAGATTACCACTTAATTGTCATAATTTTGTATAAACATGTTAAGATACTAATGTTTCTAGTATTGTATCAACAAGCTTCCAACATAGCAAAGCATTTAGCCATGTGCTTAAATCCCCTGAAGTCACATACTTCAACAGGGTTTATGCAAGTGTTTGAAGCTAAGCATGTGTTTGAATGAATTTCTGAATCAGGGTCAGTATTAGTAGAAGAAAATGAGGATTTGGAGATGTTCTGTGGAGCACATTCAGAGCAGGGATGGGTGAAAGAGTTCAGATGAATAAGAACTGATGCAGAGCTTCAGCCTGAACCTGAACTGAACTTGATGCACATGTGTGCACATGCACGCTTGTTTTTAAATTTGGTTTTGCCTTTTAAGTCAAAAATATTTGGCTAAATATGCATTTTTAATAGACTCACCTATCTCTGATTTCCGGTTTCAGCTGGTGGCAGTCCTGGTTTCAACTGATGACAGTACTGTGACAAAAGCTGTCACTGCAGTGTTATTTCCATCTTGACTGAAACTAAGACATATTGGACATCTTATAAGATTATCAGGATATCCAGCTAGTAAGCAGGAATCAAATATTGCCAAATAATCATATAATGCCAAATATTGTCAGCAAAGCTAGAACCAAGCAAAGGTCACCTGTTTGCAGGACTTACTACCATCCTGAAATTGGTCTTGGATTATTAAGGTCTGAGAATGTTTTGAGGAAACTGGAAAAAAGTTTTGAGTAGAAATGGGTGCAAACTTGGATCCAAATGATATGTGCCCATATTTGCATCCAACATGGAGCTAGCTTGTGCCAACTTTCAAATAAATCTGGGCAAGTCTTTTCTCAAGTTCAAGGAAACTGGGGCTGAGATTTGGTTCTTAAAGGAAACTGTGAAATGTGGTGGTTTTTAGCTGTGTTTGTCTTTTTGTTTAAGTGGATGAGTTGACTAAGCAAGCTCATGTTCATTTTTGCTTAATAGAAGCTAGAGTCTTTCAGAATATTAGTCATGACAGAGAAAAATGCTCTGAAAAAAATAGCATCAGTTGCAGGGAAGAAGAAATTGCCTGTATCGTTTTTCTGACTGTGCCTTTTGTTCAGCCAGTCAGTGTGGCCCGGTGCACAAGGCACTAGAATAGGTGTCAGTGGGTCTTCCTTATCTTCCCATGTCTGCCATGGGCTGCTTGTATTGCCTTGAGCAAGTCACTAAAACGAAACATTTAAAAAGGGACCTCTCATTTTAGATGCCCTTTTTTGTTCATGATTTTCAGAACTTCAGTGCACCTGCAGTTTTTTTTGACCCTTCCTGATACTGCAAGAGCTAAGCACCTCTAAAAATCAGGACCAAGCTATCTCTGTTTAGGCTGTACCCCTAGGGTTAGAAATCCCTTTTGAAAACTTGAATCTTAATCTCTCCGTACCTTGGCTTTCCCATATACAAAATTGAGGCGCTTCTTTTAAATCTCCTTTGTGAGCCAGGATTGAATAGTGCAAAGTGTCATTATGCCATAAAGAGAAAACTGATTTGTCTGCACTGAAGAAGGTGAGCTAAGGTTAAAATTATATTATTCTTGGATTCCTCACTCCTTTGCTGCTGAGGACTGTCTGGTTTCCTGAACAAGTGATGTCTAACCATCAGTATATGACACTACTTGAGGAAGGTTTTGTGTAGCCCACAATTTTAGGTATATGGCCACAGTGAGTTCTGCCTTTCCCTGAGATATGTTTATCTTATCCTATTTAATTCTGCATTTGCAGAACTTGCTTCAGAATCATTACTCTAAAATTCATTAAGATTTATGTCTGACAGTAGCTGATACCAAATTGGAACCAGTAGCTAGAGAACCAGAAATATTTAAATTGGAAACATTTGGGGTGGTGGTGGTTGCTTTACAAAAAGTGAATGGTCGTATTGTTTGTTACTGAAGTCATTCATATAGAGTTACAGACAGAGAGAGCTCCTCAGATGATCCTGCTAACCAAGGCATAATCTGGTGCCTGGAGGGGGTGGCTAAAAATGTTCCCTGGCCATTTACTAAGACCACAAGGGGACTTGTAAACAGCAAGAGGAACATCACAATAAGAGTTACTTCGTGCTTTTGTTTTTGGTGTTTCAGTTCTGTGTGGCTTTTAAGGCTAAGCTTGTTCCTCTTGTGTCCTGATGTGAACCCTACAGGCCAGATTCTTGTTTGTGTTTCCCCCAATAAATATTAAGAGTAGAACCACTGATTTCAATGAAGTTGTTCTAGGTTTTCACAGATGTAAGAGACAGAAGAATTTGGTCCTAAATTTTTCTAGATTTATTCATTCTTACGATACCCTTCAAGATTGGAATTCAGCATAATATTAACATGCTCTACATTGGTGCACACCAGCTATTTTGTAGGGTGAGTGTTATTTTATTTATCTGACATTTGTGCAAAGTGATTTAGTTCTTCACACAAGACATGCCATGGAGCAGAGTTCACAACATAGCCTTCTGAGTACAGAATTATCAGTGGTGTTTTCTCTATTCCTCACCAGCTTAACTTACTTGTCAGCGAAGCAGTGAGGCAGAAGGAATTCACGTATAAAACGCTACTTTCTGAAAACAGAAGGGAACAAAATAATGATTAGCCTTAAAGTGTAGGTGTAACAGGAATTTGTAGTGAGGTTTGGCAAGACGACATATTTAATAGTCATGCCGTTCTAATGGTCAGAGTCGGACACCCTAATGTTAAGTATTGCCTCATTTGAAAAGGAATTGCATTGAAATCAGCAGGACTATAAAGCCTTGCTCACTTTGAGTAAGGGCATGACTCCATCTGGGGCTGTTCAAGGGAGTGTTGCAAAAACAGAGTATGGGGACCACCAGTTTCACTAGTCCATTAAGATGCTGCACACTGTAAGGGTATGACCAGTTGGCTGTAAGTGAGAAGTGGAAATTCTGGAAGCATCTTCTCACTAGCAGCTGCTACATGCTGCTCCCCCTACCTCACTGGGCTGTGCCTAGTGTAGCTCCTAAACCCCTTCAGTGGGTGGTGCGAATCTGGCCCAGAGATGGCTGTCTGAATGGGGAAGATATTCCCAGCTCATCTCACCCCAGTGAAAGGCTTCCAAGAGACAAAGGAAGTTGGATATTACAAGTTGATCACCTCCATATGGGGTCATTTCTTGTTGAAAGAGAAATGAGTAGTTGCAGATTCATACCACTATAACCTAATCTGATGTGAAGATCCAGAGATCCCCATCTCTCATTCTACTTCTCACTTTTTGTGTGGCTTTGGCCAAGTCACTACGTCCCTCCCTAACCCCTCCTTCACTTTCCAATCTCTAACAAGGAGGTAATAACACTGCCGCAGCTACCTTACAGGGTTGCCATGAGGATTAATCAATTAATTAATGTAAAGTTTTTTGATTGTATAAAACAACTCTATATACACACCAAGTATCGTGATTAACGAACTGGGTAGGATTTTAGTGGTTGTTAGCCCTTTTCCTGGAAGAGGGAGACATTTAGATCTTAACCAGTTTCATGGTATAGATGTTCATTTCTTTAATATTTTTCACTGTGCATACCCACCAGTTCCACTTCTTCTTTGCCCTTGCAGATGATGAAATGAGGCTCAGCTCCTCTTCTCGAGGATCTGCTTAATTCCTATTGATTTCAGTACATGTCAGTATCCCAGGGTGCAGCTACATGTGCAATTGATTCAAAGCAATAAACTCTGGAGCAGTTTGGGCCAGAATAAACTACTCCCAAGCACAGCGTCTACACGTGCACCCAGGCCAGCAGCAATTTGAGTTGAGGTGGAGACATTTACACCGGGCATGCTCCTGCCCTGCTTTGGGGGTTGGTGGCAGGTGTCGGAGGGGCTGGCTGGGCCATGAGGGCGCTGAAAGTACAGAGCCATGTGACTAGGTAGCAAGCAGGAGTGTGGCCCCTTGTTGGCTGAGCTGACTGGGCACAATTTATGCCCACAGTCAGCATCTACATGTGTGTTTAATTGCAGTTAATTACCCCACTGTAAGATAGTACTGCCCCCAATAGTACTATCCCACAGCAGTGTTAATTATTTTCTGTGGCCTAATAGTGTCACATGTGTAGACGGTGATGCTTTACTCTGGAGCTACTTAGTCTACTCCGCAGTTAAGCGCACATATAGATGCAGTCCCAGTGTAGGGATATCGACTCCTAGAATTGTAAGCCTCTATGACAGCAAAACACTTAGGTACACGAATAGCTTTAAGCATGTGAGCGCTCCCATTGAAGTCAGGCAATTTACTTACATGCCTAATATTGAATGCATGCTAAAATATTCACCTGGGTTAAAGTGATCATAGACGAGAGATTTTGCCCCATACAAACTTCATGCATAATTAGAAATAAAATTTTAAAATGGGTTTTCTTTGGGGGTGGGGGGTTGTTTCTTTTGTTTTGTTTTGTTTGTTAATCTCAATGCCATTTTATGAAGGGAAAATGGAGAGGTCCTATCTGTTGAAAAACTTTGGGGGCAGTAGGAACTTTGTGGACAGCAGTTGGAGAGAGCTGATGGACAGCACATTACTGAACCACTCGCCCCAGTGAGTGAGTCTGTCTCAGTCAGGTTCCTAATAGATAAGTATCTACAGCTCAGAAAGCCCCCAGCATCACTGATGCTGGCTGACACTTAATTTCAGTAGAGCCAAAAGACTGGGACATGAACTGCCTCACTAACCCAGTGAGATGGGATTTTTTTTTCCGAAGACATGATTTAGGCACTGAAGCAGAGGACAGAGTGGGAAGGTTACAGTTCCACTGTCATGTTGTTTCTGTTTTGCTGGCACTCTACAAATGAAAATCATTCACAAGGAATGATCATCTACCCTTTTCCTCAGTACTAGATTCACAGGCTCAGAGATCTATTTTTTGGCAAGGTTGTCATTACCAGCACGCATTCCTCATTCAGCAGCAAATGTAGCAAAGGTGCCTGCTGTTTGACCTGGATTGATTCTGCTACCGAATGCATTCAGTAACTTTTATCTGCTGCCTTATAAAAGAAGGATTCGTTGGTCTAACAGCCATTCTTCTGCAAAATGAACTACACATGCTATTTCTTGTTTCCTTCCTAGCTGTGTCCACTACTCTTGCGAAGCCACTGACTGCCAAGAGCTGGAGATTGAGAATGCCATGCTGAACTGCACCAGCGGTGGGTGGTACAACGGTGCCCAGTGCAACGTTAGTTGCAAGACAGGCTACATCCTGCAAGTGCACAGAGATGATGACCTCATCAAGAGCCAGGTTTGTTTGTTGTGATCAAGTTTGGGCCAATGAGTCTGCATAGGATAAGAAATGATCTGCACATTTGCCCCAAATCGCCAATCATTTAAATATGTGTGTGTGTGTATGCATAAAATTTAATTTTGCCAGGTGTTTCTATACCTCATGGTCCTTTCCAGGCTCAGCATCAGAAATGCCAGGACACTTAAAAAAAAATCAGTTACCAAAATGCTTTTTCTTATCTGATCAGGAGCATGATATAATAGCAATCTCTTGAGGCACCCTGCTTTTTTGACATTTCCAGCTCAATGTCCAGACCCCCAAATTTGGTGTGTAGTCACGCAGAAGGATAGTAACCGGTTGGTGCTTGTAAAAAAGACACTCCAAGGCTTTGGGGGTCCCTTTATCACTCAGGTGATAGACAGTTGGGTCTTATTACAGCAAGCTTTTCATATGCATATTCCTAGTCTTCTAGCTTTATTAGGATGGACAACACTCAAGGGAGGGAGGTAGTATTATTGCCTTAACTGTGTAGATCAGGGACAGGCAAAAAGTTTGGCCCGTGGGCCACACTGGATTCATGGTGGACTCCATTTCCCAGCAGCCCCTGCCCAGTTGCTGCGGCTAGTTTGCATGCAGACCGCAGGAGACAACATGAGGCCAGGGTTTCCAGGGAGACCAGCCCCAGCAGCGCTGGCAGGGCAGGAAGCTGCTCCAGGGCTCGGTTCTTGCAGCGGTGACAGCGTGGTCCAGAGGCAGGGCAGAGCCACCATCTGCTGCCACGTGCCCCAGGCAGGGGTGGGCAGGCGGTGGATCACAGTTCTGCTCCAGCTCCAAACCATGCTGTCACCACTGCAAGATCCCAGCCCCGGCCCCAGAGCAGTCCCCTGTCCAGCTGTGCACCCTGCCAGTGCTGCAGAGGTCAGTCTCGATGGGACCCCTGGGCCCACACTGTCATGGCCCCACCACCCCTGGGATCTCCATGGAACCGGCTGCAGTGATGTGAGCAGGGGCTGCTGGGAAATGAAGTCTGGCCGACTGGCCAGATCTGCCATTTTGCCCACCCCCGGTGTAGATGGAGAAACTGAGTCACAGAAACCTCACTTGACCCAAGATCAATAGATGATTATTGACAGGGCTGAAAATAGGGTCCAGGTCTCCTTACTTCCAGGCCTGTTCTTGAGCAATGCTCATTCTCAACAGACAATTTTAACTCAGTGTGTGTGTGTGCACATGCACTCGCACATGTGCATGCATGCACACACGCACGTGTGCATGTGTGTGTGCATTCCTATCCGAGTAAGAAGGAAACATTATAAAACCATGTTCTAATATTCTAACCTCATTAAAAAAGAAATGTTCTAATTGGCATAGTTCTTTTTTTTTTTTTTTTCTGGAGTCTGGAAAAGCACCCAAACATTTTGGTGGCTACTCAGAACTTATCTGATCTTATTGGGACTGGAAAACTGGCCTGGAAATTTCATGAGGATCGGCTTTCAGCTGAGATTCCTTTGGCTGGACCCGAAGCATCACAAGCCTTGCTTCCTTTGCAGTATTTCCAACTATCCACTTCCAGGCAGACCCTAACAGTGCAGAGATGCACAAAGATGGATGAGATTTAAAGAAAGAATAAATCCAGACTTTTTCAGATTTAATTAAGAAGCATTTTAGAGCATGATGTATTGATTTCTTTTAATGATGCCCTAAGACTCTAGTACCACAGGTGCACGTGCGAGCAGAAAGGGTGAGCAACTGGGAAATATATGTCAATTTGTTTTCTCATTTAAACAAAACTAAGAAGGGGAGGTAATGCCTCTTGGCAAGTTTACACTCATTTTGTTTGGGTAAAGTTTGTACTTGGTCTCTGAGTGCAGCATATTGAGTGCATTGACAGCAAGGTAGTTCACATGTGAGATTGGAAGTGATGGGTGTCTGTGAAAACCTTTTAGTGGGAAACTGGAGGACTGTCCTTGGACTCCTTCTTCCCATTCCCCTGTCCTCCCATCCCCATTTCCCAAATACCTGACACTTCGTGCAGTCTGGTGCATTCCAAAGACAAACTGTTTGTTCTGCACAAGAATTTTTCTGAGCTCTGGGGATAAATCATCCCAGGCTAAATGAGATTGGTTTCCAGAGGGGAGTGAACTTTTTTAGGACCATAGAAGTCGCTTCAGCTTTCTGTTTGTTTTGGGGAATGGTAATCGTGGAGTAGGGGATCTGTGAGTCCTACCTCCAACACATCCCTGCATTCACTTCGAGTTTAGAGCAAAGTTTTAGGTTGCTTCTTAGTTTTGTTCTCCTCTGTGATGTGTTTATGTAATATTAGTTGGATCACGTATGTGAGGCATGAACACAGTAATTCCCATCTGGATCTATTTTTGTGTGGTAGAAGCAACGAGGGGGGAGGGGGTGTCTGTGTGTGTGTGTGTGTGTGCACGTGTGTAAGGAAGAGAATGTATAGTGTGTGTGTAAAGAAGAGAATGTATAAGGCCACAGTCACACTCAGCAGCTTGTCTGTATTTGTAAAATACTGTGCTCTTCAGAAGATCATCGAGGGGGAGACAGAGTGGAGGGGAATGAGTCAGCCCTTTCAACTCAATTACAAAACAAATACAGGACCCCACAAGCTGGGCCTCTTCCATCCTAATTGGCATCAGCACCAGAACCCTAGCTCCAGCTGAGCATTTTTGCAGAACAGAAAACAAATTCTCAAACAAGCCTGAATGATTGAACAAGGAAATAGTTGGAAGAAATCTTTGCATTGAGCGCACAGGAATCCACAAACCAAATAAAAAAACCCAAAGGCATTTCACCAGCCCCATATCATTTAAATATGAAAAGTCCCCTATGGGGGAGATTTATGCCAATTATTACTATATGTTTTTGATATGAGAACCTCGGTTTCAGAGCCTCTTTTTTTTCACCCAGAGCATTGAAGGCTGGGTCTGATTCATATAACAGGACTTCAGAATGTTAATGCCACTAGCTGAGGATATTCCTGATCCACCAAAACACTCTTAACCCAACTCTGATTGCCCCAGGTTTTGCAATCCGTTGCCCTCCCCAGAAAGTGAATGCAAAAAGTTCTAGGATGAAGGCTCAGTTTTTATTATGTTCTGTACATCCTGAGCATGTCCACATCTCGGCATCTACACATGTGGCCTTATTAGGGTGCAGGAAACTAATAAACTCTGCAGTAGTACTTGTAATGTGTAAATGCTGACCTAGCTTGTTGGGGCACAAATGTGCTTGAGTGTGGGCGCTGCCTGCTGGCTGGCCCCACACTAAAGCCCCCTCATGCCCCAGCCAGCCCCTCCACAGCCTGTTGAGCCAGGTCGGTGTAGTCCCTAGCTGGCAAGCTGACCCTTCAGGCCTCCTGCCAGATGAGGCTGCTGTGACTCTGCTCAACATCCTGCGGTCCCAGGCGCATGTGTAAACGTGGCGCCCAGGAGCAATAAACTCAAGTGCAATATGTGCCAGAGTTTATTGCTGTCCATTAATATGCACATGTAGTTATGCCCTCTGAGTATAAATCAGTCAGGAATTAAGTATATCCTTTAGTCCATCCCTGTTCAGCAAAGTTATTAAGCACGTGCTTAAAAAGTTGTGCTTGTGCTTAAGTGCTTTGTTGACGGACAATAGACCACTTCTTTTCAGGGCCACCAGGCTTCATTTTATTGAGTCAAGAGGAGCTCCATGCCAGAATTTGTGTAATGTTTGTCCAAGAAATAATTTCTCAGAAATTCTGGAATACTCAGGTTAGATTCCTGTTGTGCTTTTATTTATCATCTCACAATTGCTTTCCAGCTTCCAGTTTCTCTTCTGATTACATTTGGAGATAAGATGAAACGTGGCAGGTTGTCTGTATCCCGTTGTATTTTTTGTTTGTTCATTTTGTTTTGGGTTGAGAACTTTGCTGAACAATTTTGGGGAGCTGGAGATCTTCCTTGCATTCATCTGGTAGCCTGAATGGGGTCTAAGGAAGGGAAAGGAAGGCAGCTTTGTTCAAGCTGGTGTTTGGAAAGGAGACAAGTGTCTCAAAGGATGTTGATGCCTTTCCAAGGGACAGTGAGGATCACTGTGCTCATGCAAATGGTCAACAAGCCAATGAATACATTCTAACCTTCAACACCAGAGCTGAATTTCTGGATATCTCAGGAAAAGACACTTGAAGAACTGAGCAAAGATATCAGGAAGATTTTCATAGGCACCTGAGATGATGTAGGAGTGTGTCCCCCAGGGAAATCCCTTAGGTATGTTAAAAATTTAACCTGTTGCTGAACCATTCAATCTCTGCAGTTGTGCTGAGCCATAGTGCTCAGGCATTGCAGGAACATGAAGATCATGTATCTGCTGCTCAATGAGGTGTTCCCCTTCTTCATCCATGCCCAAACCCTGAAAATTGAGGGAACCCCGCATACATCAGTGCTGCATTCAGTTAAAGGAAAGGAAGCAAGCAGGAAAGAAGCACAGACATACCTTTGGTCTGTCTCTCAGTATCTTAATGACATCAATAACATCTCTCTGTAGGTTAATGATGGGACAAATTATCAGTACACATACAGGACCATTTTAAATTAGCCACTAGCATGGTGCCCTCTTCTAGCCATCATTCACTTTATTTCGCCTTTCTTTTCTTTCTACATCTTCACCTCCCTCCTTTTTTCTTTCTTTGCCCCCTGCCCCTTTATTTTCCTTACCTTTCTCCTCCCCTCCCCAACCCTTTTTCTTTCCTTCAGCAAAAGCCCCAATCATTTGGTTATTTGTTGTCATCTTTTCTTGAAGCCACCGCCGCTGCTGCTGTGGTCGAGAGGTGTTATTTAAAACCCAGCAGCTCCTTAATGTTGTGCAAAAGCATCATCAATCATGCCAGGAAAAGAAAGCATGGCTCATGTGGGTTCAATTAGAGGCACAGTAGTGGGCAGCAGTGGAAGAGTATTTAGAGGGAAGTACACAGCTGTTCATTTTTAAGGAAAGGAAACTGCACACGTGAATTGCCTCTTGAAGAAAGAACACACTGGGGTTAGGATAGTGGGGAAGAGATTCTCGCAAGTTGTTAAAAGTCCCAACAAGCAGATCTTTTATAGTGTTGGTTAAGGTCTAGTTTGCTTAATCCGTGCTTGATGTTTTGAGGAATTATTTTTCTTTCTTTTTTTTTTTTTAATCCCTCCTTACATAACACTTACTGTGCGAGGCATGGGGCTGAGAGCAGCAGTTACTGGAAGTGCCAGTCAGAATAGCACAAAATGGCCAAAGTGAGAGCTAGTGTACCAAATACAAAAGCCAAGAGCTTCACTGGAAATGTTTTAGGATGTACAGTCTTGTCAAATCATACAAGCCAACTGGCAAGTGTCTGGTGCCTGGCTTCATGGGAGACCTGCAAGGTCCAGTGTGGTCTTTGCCCGAAGTGATGCAAGTGATTCAGAAGGTGCTTTCATTTACTGAGTCACCGCAACTACAGAATAAGTACCCACATGGAGAAAAGGAGGGTTGTGCTGTGTTGGCTCTGTCATCTTTTGGCTGATGGCCTGGCAACATGCAGCCTTCAGAAATCCCACAGTACTTTTTGCAAGAAGGCCTGCTAACCCATGTCTTGGATAAATTTACTCTTAGACAATCTCCGTTTCCCCTGCATTTTCAGTTTAGGTAGTTAGTCTTCACCTCCCTTCCAGGGGAAAAAAAAACACTGTTGTAATGTTCTGCTACAGAAGCAAGTGTGTTTTAGTGTTCATTAAAGTGATTATGCCAGATGATAGATAAGCTTTAAAGAGTACGGTGAGTATCCCTGACCTTGAAAACAAAGAGCCTCACCAAACACATTGCAAAACAAAAGGAATAAGTTGAGAAATCAACCATCATATGTGCAGATATTTTTTTCTCTGTAAGGGGCCAGTATTTTTGTTCATGATGAGAACTGAAAGAAGACTTTGAGACACATGTAAAGGCTCTGGGTAGGGTTCACTGGTGAAGTACTATAGGGGAACTGAGAGTATGAAGACTTAATTTTCCTATTATAAAACAGAAGATGATCCTGTCACATTAAAATAAAGAGCATATGGATAGATATATGCAGCATAAGTGCCCGGCTGACAAGTGATCTCTTCCAAATGACAGGAAAATGTCCCTTTTCTAGTAGGCTGCTTTGAATTGCAAGCTCACTTTTTAGTAAGCTCAGCATGTCAGGCCTGTATGTAACTTTTGTCAGCTTTGAACATCAATGTAAATTATACAGCTGACAGCAAGCTTTCCTGGTGTGGCTGCTGCAGTAGACTACTACAGTACCTTTCCAATAAATGGTAGAAATAGCCTATTTGCATTAAACAAACACCTGTCCCCAAGATAGAAATGGAAACCTAGGCCTATGTAACAAACCAGTGTAGTTTTACCTCTGATTTTTTCCCAGGGTCATTTGCAGGGTGCATCATGTTGTGTAGGGCTATGTATTGTTTGTCTGCTCCTTATCTTGCACTGCTCTAAGGGCATGTTACACCAGCGTAAAGGTGGTGTGTATCCAGGCCGCCAGCTACCTGTGAACTTTCTCAGAAGCATTAGTTAAGACAAAACGCATATGCATGAAGTGTGAATCTCCTTGTTGGACTCACACCTTAGACTCAGCCTTTTATATTAGCTTCCAGGTTTGGGTGCAGTTCAAGATATTTAGATAATGTCCTTTAAAACCCTGTTTGGTTTGGGACCTGTTTATTTGGAGAAGTTGCTTCTTGCATCAGCTGAGCATCGCTTGTTTTTGGTTCCTGAGCAAGAACACGCCATGCTCAGCAGCTGGGTTTTCTGAGCAGAGCTTCCCTCATTGGAATTCATGTCCATGTGCCTTCCATCAGGGCCTGAAACTAATGTCCTGCAGGGAACAACGCAAGAGGCCTGTATTTTGTTTAGGATTTAATTAACACCAGTTATTTTGTTCTGATTTTGTGTTTTAACCTCTGAAATTGAAATGCCCAGGAGCCATGGAGATGGACAGTATACATGTTTGTAGATAATAATAATGTTTCTTATGGGAAAAGGAGGCTTCCGCTTACTCTGGAACAACCCAGCTTGGAGTGAAAAACCACATCTGTGTTGGGATTTGGGAGAAGATTGCATTTCTCCCTGATCTATAAAAGCTAAGGATTGATTCCCTGAAGTACTGAGCATCTGTGACTCCAACCACAATCTCGGGGAGCTCTAGGCATTCGGCATCTATGAATCAGGCCCTGAACTCCTTTGCTAGCTGAGGTGCGGCTCTGCCAACATAACAGATGTCTCATTTAATGGTTGAGAATTGCCCACTTTCTGCTTCTGCTCCAAAAGCAGGACCTGAAGCAAACAAGAGGGTTGCAGATGGGATAGGGTGTCTCTGGATCGGCTGCTGTGTCAGTATGTGTGAATACAAGGAAAGGTTTTCCATATCCTCACTTTTCTGCTGTGGAGCCACATGCCATAAAGCAGCTTCCCTGAAGTACAGATGCACTTGAGTCATTTTCTCTCTGAAGTGTCGGGACGTTCTTTGTTAAAATAGTGCAGCCAATTTGGAAATCAACAAAGCTAGAGTAAAAAGCCCCCGGAGAACACATCCTCTGGAAATGAGGACTATAATGCCACTTTGCCTTAGGTTCTCTAGGGCTCCCTGTACATTAACGGATCAGTAGGAGATGCATTTTTGTTTGTTTGTTTGTTTAAATAAACACTGGCCTGGAAAAGGGGTTTTGTGCCCACTCGGGAAGTCTCCAGTCTCCAGGCTGTGGGACTGCTTTTTCCATTCTAAATACAACCATATATCAAAGGGAGACAGGTCCGAACTTCTGTTGAAACCATTAGGGTGTTTTGGCAAAAGGGAATTCCAGGTCCCTTTGATGTGTGCTAGACAAATTTCCCTTGCTTTTATAAACCCAGATCAATGCTTGGCGTTGCAAATCTCCTGTGACTGTGCCAGCCCGGAATAAATATCCCCCGGAGGCACAAGATTACTACAGTTCAGTCAGATTTGTGGCAGGTATCTTCTCTTTACCTTGTTGTCTGCTTCTTGTGTTTTCTCTTGCACCTCTTTTCTCTCCCCTCCTCCCCCTTTAGTCTCCCATTACTATCAGACCTATTTCTAACCATACTCCTTTTTTAATTAACATTTGGATGTGCCCTTTTTTTTTTTCACTTACATCAATTTGTACTGTGGTCCCTTCGAAAGTGCATAGCCCTAGCTTTGGAAAGGTGGCTCCTCTTTCCTTCTGCTCAGTTCTTTAGGGTTTATAAACATTTGGAGGTCACTCCTCAAAACCAGTGTAGGATGGCCATGTGGTTCTGATGCTAGGCTGGCCCTTTGGAGAACTGCACTCAGTTTTGAGCTCTGCTGCAGGCTCTCTGCATGTCCTTCATCACGTGTGGCCTCCCTCTGCCACGTCTAAAAAAATAGGGATAAGGATACTACATTTCTCTGTTTAGAGTGGAAACTGTTCAAGACGGGGGGGAAACTGTTCTTTCCATGTGCATGTTTAGTTACCAGCACAATGACACCCTGGTTTCATTTAGAGATGCTAGGCACTTGCAGAATACAAAGAAACAGTAACAGCAACTATCAGTGGATGAAAAGAATCGTAGAGTAACCAGGAGCATCTCTACTAGCATCTGCTCCTACACCAGTCCCTAAAATGACACCTGCTGGGAGAGGCTGGGCCTGGAGTCACCCCCAACTCATTAAAGCCTATACTCTTTTGTCAGTCTTTACAACAACTTCTGTGCTTATCCTGCCATTGTGATACAGGCAAGAGGTTCCCTCAGAGCTAGTGCTTACACATTCCCTTCAGTTACTTCAAAGGCATGATGCTACCATGAGCATAATTGTTGGCTCTCTAGATCCAGATTTTCTCTCTCATTCACAATCCCCTGCAATAATAACAGCTGCAGAGAAGCTGGGAGAGTCACAGTCACCATTCTCCTTAGCAGACCAAGCAGATATGAATCCAGATTCCCTGCTGCCCTGTACTTCGTGTTAGTCATTGTCATCCTTGCAGAGAACATGTTGATCTGCTTCTCTGATTTTGCAACATTTCATACCACATCTGCAGTGTAAATAGAAAGACAAAGGACAGGGTAAAGGAAAACCAAGCCCATGGATTTTTGTTTTGCTATAGCTGGTTTTAGAAGTACTAGTAACTTATATATATGTGATACCATTTGTGTAAGAATGGCTTACAGATTGATATGCATCTACTCGAACAATGGAGCCGTCTTTGGGGTAAAATGCAGAGCTTGCTTAACACTACATATAGTCACATTTTAGGTATACAAGTAAAGAAGAGTGCCAATCCCATTGAAATTCTTCCAGTAAACAGGGATTAACATCCTACTACTAAACAAAGTACAACAGTCTTTCACAACCTTGGGTCATTAGGTCTCCCCTACAGTGCCCCATTACCAGCAATAGCATGTCTTTATCAGGCTAAAGATGCAGGTTTGGTGGTAACTCAAGGGAAAATATCCCTCATAGACTCACCTACACCACTTCTTGCAACACCTGGATGCTCTTTAGAAACCTCCATTTCAAATGATGATGATCAGGCCCAGTTCTTCTTGGCTTATGAGACATGGCAGATAATAGACATGAGCAGTGGCATGGCTGCAGGTGATGGTTAGTGCCCACTGGGCGTTATTACATTGTTATTAGTTTTGATCTTTTCCTTGCTGACTGTTGTGCCTTTGCCTTTGTGTCTCTTTCAGTTGGGGTCCAGCATCACCATGACTTGCGTGGATGGAAAGTGGAACAAACAGGTGACCTGTGACCCTGTGGATTGTGGTATCCCTGATCAATACCACGTCTACCCAGCCACATTCAACTGCAGTGAGGGCACCACTTTTGGCAAGAAGTGCTCCTTCACTTGCCGACCTCCTGCTCTGCTGAAAGGTACAAAGGGTGTTTTAGCTCCATGGGAAACATGGGTGATTCCTATTAATATTATCATTCCATGTAATTTTAAGTATGACAAACAAGGAGAGCAAACAGTGGCTTATATGATTTCATTTAAATTAGAAGTTCCTCTGCTCTTCCTCTTCATCATGTTGGTTTTACTTAGGCACTTCCTTGATGATGACAAGTTGAAAATAATAATTGCAGCAAAAATTGCATCCATAAAATCAATATTTTTAAAAGCTGCAGGAAAAAAAGTCAAGCCAGTTCTATGGGAATTTAAAGCCATCAGTAAAATGGAAAGGTCTTTATCTTTACTGAAATGTTTGTTAAATTTAGGGACATAGAGGAGAACTTTCCAAAGTGTCTAAGAAACTTAGAATTGAAATACCATTGGACTTGGGTACCTAAGTGTCTTTTGAAATTAAGATTTAGGCTCCTGTGAAAGTTTTATCCCAAGGGCTGGCAGCTGTTCAGTATGCTGTACCTTGAGAGAGCTATTGCATCTGCACTTGGGAGAACACTGTAATGCTTAGCTATATTATAGATATGAGTCTTATTAATCTAGTTGCATTGAATAACTCCTAATTCACAAGGGATCCTACTACTTTTTGCTAGGCCAGTAAAGTGCTACTCATACGATGGGCAAACAAATTCAATGCCTCAAAGTAAAATGGAGCAAGGTTTTACTGCCCATCATCTGCTCCCAATACCTGCCCAAGTGTGTGCTCTTTCTCCACAGTAGGTGAGAAATAAATCTTCAATGAAAAAAGAGACCTAACCACTACACTTTCACTTTTTTCTACCATTTGGTAAGAGCAGGCACACAGGCAGTTATTGCAGAGCTGTTGACACAGGGTAAACCCCGTCCCTTTTGCCTTGTGCTAACTCATTTGTCTGCCAATAACTTCAGCGTCGAAAAGAGCATCAGAATCCAACTTGAAAGAAAGTAAGCTGCTGGCAACTGCTTATTATTAGTGACTTCTGAATTATTCTCAAAAATGTTCATCAGGTTCACACACCCTATACAACCAGAAATTTTGCAGAAAGTAGTTCAGGAATAAGAGAGTAGAAGGAAATCCTCTTGGGCACACAGACGGGACAGAGGCCTCTCAGTTATTAAGGGAGCTACATAAGGAAATTCCACAATGTTCTACTATTACTAGATGGCCAAATCCTAAAAGGTGCTGAGCATCAGCAGTTCCCTTTGAAGTCAGCAGGAGTTACAAATGCTCAGCATCTCTTCAGGATCTGGCCAACCCAGAATACCCTTAGAAAGTTTGTGTGTGTTTCAGCGTTTATTTCCAGGCATCCCACCATCAGCTCTGTAAGAAAGGTTGAGTCTTAATGGCAGACATCCAGCGGATGAACTCAGTTCCTTCTCCTTTTTCTCACTTGTCCTCACCAAGCACAAAATGCAACCTTGCTTATTATTAATCAAGGAACTGGGATTCTCCCTCCAAACACTTTCAGGCTTGGAGGAGGAAGTTGTGCTCCATTGGATTAATTCCAGCCAGAGCAGTGCATCTGTTCAGTGCATTCAGATCACAGGATTTTGGCCCCTGTCTTCCCAGAGTTTCACAGGATGATGCAATGGACAGAGTGGCCCCCTGGGCTTTTGAGCATCCCATAGTTGATTGGAAGCACAGATTGAGTCTCTCTGGCACAGCTGAGGCTCTGGCCCCTGGAACTCTGCCAGTACCAAAGCAGCATGTTTCCTTGCTCTGTCTTCCTCCTTCCCATGTCTCCTCGATTTCCAATGTCTGTCTCACCTTTATGCTGCTTCTGCTTATTTCGAAAGCTGAAGACTTGAGCTTCCATCTCCCAATGGCACCCACACACTTCCCAGATAGACCTTCTTCCCTCTCACTGCTATGCTCCTTCCTCAGCCCATCTACCCTGACCTTTCTCCTCTGTCTTCCCCACCTTGGTCTTCTAACTGCTTTAGTCAGGCATATATTCTGCTCCCTTCTTTCCTCCCACTACTGTTTTTCTTTTCTGGGTGAGTTCCCATCCTGGTTTACTTCTGCTTCCATTCCAGAGTTCCCATCAGAGTCTCTCTGCATTTGTTACGCTTCTCACTGGTGCCTACAGTCCCAGATGAGATCTGGTAACACAGTGAGGAGGCACCGTTAACTTGAAAAAGTGCCAAAGTTTTGTTAGCTTGTCACCCATTAGCTCTGGACTCATCCCTAGTGCTGCTATCTATTTAAGCACACTACACATGTAAAGGTCTTGTGTATGTACAGCATCACCTCTTCTACAAGTGCTAGTTGTGAATTACAGATGAGGCATATGAAATACCTTTAATATTGTGGGAGGATATACTACACTCTTTGTATTGGACAAAGTGGTTGAATCCCCATTTTAAGTGTAAAATTCAACTCAACCTTAACTGTGTGACTACAGCCAGGTCGCTCACAGTGAAAAAGCAAACTGCTCATGAATTTCCCTGTTTTGAAAACAGTCCAGCATGAGGCAGTCTCCAAGAGGAAAGTTGCTTCTCAGTGAAAGCGCATGGAAAATGTCTCAGGGGAGAAATGTTGCAAAAGTGAAAATAGAAATCTGAGAGGGGCAAAATGATCCCAAATAAAAAGTTGAAGTGTTTCACACCAAACATTGCAGAATGCCAGGAAAAAGTGACCGGGTCCTTGACTGGTCAACTACTTGAGGATCTGGCCACATCACTTGTGGATCAGGCTGAAGAGTTCACAGCTCTGGTCTTCCTGCACTTTTGGAGTGTAGCTAGTAATATGGTGTAGGTATCATTTGGTGTATAGCCATAGATGATGACAAACAGGCATTGCTACTGAGCTTCTTGAGGATGAAAGTTGAATGACTCATTCCTAATTCAATCATGGGGAGCCACTGTGTGTAATGTCACAGCTCATCACTTTGCAGCAGCAAGTATATCACCAGTACTGGACTGCAGAACTGCAGCATGAGTCAGACCAAAGGAGCAAGCTGGGGCAAGAGTCAGATCAGAGGAGCAAGAGATTTTTCACAGCAATACCTTAGCAATTAGTTGAAATTGGGAAGGGAAGGGAAGAGAAAAAGCCAATGATGGCTTAAAGAAGGTCTATCTATCTTTGTGTGGAGCCAGGAAGACTCCTCTGCTTATCTTACAGAGCCCTGGGGATTCTTCTCTTTGAATCCTAGTCATCCTTTTATATCATGGAGATTATATGGGACTTGCTTTAGAGTTAGTCGATATTATTTCTTGATCAGCTAGGAGGAGGATGACTGTTGAGTAAAATGTACCTGGCAGTCTGAATGGAGTGTTCAGTGTTGTCTCTGCAGGTCGAGATTGTTGTTTTAATGTAATATTAGGTCTTTCGCTGAGTATTGGCTTTTGGATGTGGTAATTTTTTAAAGGTATAGTTTAGTGTTTCTGTGCATACAGTGTAAAATACCAAAGATATAGAAACTACAGCAGGCATAACTCCATTGGAATCGATGAAGCCATTTCAGAAATGAATGGGTCCTTTTTTTTCAAAGCTTTCAGATGCTGATCAACTAAACTTCCCAAAGAAAACAGGACTCTCATTATCATTTGCAATCTTATCCTCCCTAGGAAACAACAGCAACTTGACCTGTATGGAAGATGGGCTGTGGTCTTTCCCCGAGGCCCTTTGTGAGCTGATGTGTCGGGCTCCATCAGTAGTTCCCAATGCGGATCTTCAGACTGCCCGCTGCCGTGACGATAAGCACAAAGTGGGCTCCTTTTGCAAGTACAAGTGCAAACCAGGCTACCATGTTCCTGGATTGTCCAGGAAGGCAAGAAAGTAAGTGCAACAGCAATACCAAGCCTGCAGCCCTTTCCAGAAAGTCATGGATTTAAAAGAGACCCAGGAGAGGAGGGGATGAGGCATGACTTGTATAAGTCAAAAGAGTTCAACGGTCTGCTGAAGTACAGAGCCCACTGGGTTAGAATAGTTAGAACAATGGTTCTCAACCTCTTTAGACTCAAGGCACCCCTCAGTACATTAAAGGTACCCTGTGATAGACTTGAGGCATCCGTTGGAAAATATGAGCTCTTAGTTTTCCCTTTTTTTTGACTACAGAAAAATAATAGAACAGTTCTTCTGCTTCAAAGAACTCAGAAAGACCCCAGAAGGTCAGAATGTTTTTTAACAGTATGGATCCCTATTTAAAAAACTCTCGGTTTGTCTTGTGAATCGTGTTTGCACACCGAACAGTGCTAACAGTGTGTGGCACCCTTGAAAGGATTTCAAGGCACTTCAGGGTGCCACAGCACTCTGGTTGAGAATCACTATGTTAAAGCATATCAGTTTCTCTAGCCAGTGGCACACAAGGGAGTAAGAAGACTAGAATCAGGTCTTTCTGCCTTTGATTCCCCAGCCCAAAATGGCCAGGTACCCATTTACAGCTGGAGCAGTAGAAAGCAGTCTTTGGCACTAGTCCAGGCTTGAATTCACATCTCTGTTGCCCAAGTAAGAACCTTAACTGCTCTGTCACTGTGCTCTTGGATTGCTTGAAAGGCCAAAAACTTTTGTAGAGCAGTGGTGCCCAACCTTGTGGCCTCCTGAGCCAGGTAAATGGTGCAAGGTCAGTCTGTGGGTCATATATTTCTTGAGATTGGTCCATGGGTGCAACCCCATGTGCTCAGATCCAGCAACACATGTATAACTCGATCTCACATGCACAAATCCAGCCACAAACTGGAGTGATCTAGCATACAGTGCATGTTATCCAGCCTGTGGGGCTCCCCATGGGTCAAGAAATTTGGCAGCAGAAGAGCATCAATTTTAATGCTGTTACTGCATCCTTACCTCCACATTTCCGGACCCATGAGGAACCCTTTTGGGCTGGATGACATGGCTCCTCAGGCTAATATGTCCCACTGGCCAGGGGTTGAGCACCCCTATTGTAGAGCATCCCAGACTTGTAGACATACTTGATGCATGCTGACAATTATTGTGAACAGCAAAGAATTATAGAAGGTCTCATGAGGGTAAAGAATTATAGCGCTATCCTATGATTAAGAGATTAAAGATAGGATCACATGGGGTGTAGACAGCGTTATTTATACATGGAAAGAACAATGTTTTCAAGCATCAACTCAGATTCCAAATCCTGTTCATACCTCCTTTTATTCATTATTGCTGACCTGGCAGGTGAACGTGCTTTGTTCACATAAAGGTTTAGAGAAGGCCTGTTTTTTACACAAACCTTCATATTCATATCTGAACAAAAGTATCCATACTCCAAAAAGATGATTAATTATTTAGTATTCACGATTTATGCTTCACCTTTCACTAATAGTTATCCGCCTATTAAAAAACAAAACCAAAACACAAAACCTTCAGTTGTCCAGTGAGAGAGCAGAAACAATGCCATATGGTTTAGGTGGTTAAAACACACTGGGCACCTATACACCTGCTCTGGGGTAGGGGCGAGCATTTGAATTAGCATAGCTCTCGGGAACCGTTCTAATTATAACACCCACAGTGTCTCATGTATTCAGCACCCTGCATTTCAAAATGGCAGCGGGAGCACGTTAACTCAAGCTCATTGAATGAGCCAGAGTTAACGTGCCCCACTGGCATTTTGAAATGAAGGATGCTGAATACACGAGATGCTGCAGCACACTGGGTCATTCTGATTATAATGCTCCAGCAGGCTTGATTAATTGAGTCTGCCCAACACGTTCTAATTAGAATGCACTGGAGCACGTGTAAAAATGCCCCAGGTGACTAGTGAGTACCAAATAGTGACTCCAAAAAGCAAATGATTCACTGGCAATTCATATCCACATAAACTATTTGTCAAACAGTTAAAACCAGTGACTAAATTGGCAAATTATAATGTTCCTTGACCAACAGAAAAGTTGATTAAATAAACTGGATAATGTATCTGCAGTAAATCATAAAATCATAGTCATAGAAAAAGTAGGACTCGTAAGAGACCTCAAGGTTCTTTCAATAATACAGTGCCCTGCTCAAGGCAGGGTTGTCCCTGTCCAAAAACATCCCATAATTGAGACAAATCTAGTTATAGAAATGTTTTCAGTGGTATAGAGTTGTAGAAGGACTACTAAAGATACAGGATTACAGAAGTGCAGAGGAAAACCCACCAATTCATGTAGAGATTAAAACTAGTCTTTGGATGGGCTAAGATTTGCAAAGAATCCCATAGGAATGAAAGGAAACCTCCTCTTAGCAAAAGGTAATGCAAGTTTTCCATTCCATAAATCTCCCCAAAAGAGTGGGTAACAACTGTGAGTTGCATGGAAATTTAAAGGCTTTAGATACCTGATCCCTGTTAAACTTCAGTGGGATTTTGACACCTAAATCCCTTGGGCTCTTTGAAAATCTCACCCGACACTTCTAAACCAGTTTTTGCTACGTTAGAAACACCCCTTTGATATGCAACCTGGGGAGTCCCCTTTGAAACTCTGTGGGAAAGGGTTGCTGCCATCATACATTTCTGACTCTCTGCCACCCACTTCAAACTAACCACAGCCCACAAGCTCGGGAAGCAGTGTTCTTGGGAGATGTGTCAAAGGCAGAAGAGGGGTTTGGGCTAACAGACCGAACATTAGCTTTGCAAATAATAATTATTTTCACTCTTGGACCTCATGACGCAAATTCACAACTTGCTCCCTGATCCTTAAAAGCCTAAGCACATCCATCTCTAGCAGCCTGTTAAAAACGCTGAGATATTGTAGAGCTGTAGCTGATTTAGCTGTTCACTAAATATTCTGGTTTGTTTCTGCCTGAAAGGAGGGCTTTTAAGATCCAGTGCACGCAAGATGGCAGCTGGGTAGCTGGAGCATGTGTGCCTGTGACCTGTGAGCCTCCACCTTCCAAGTTTCATGGACTTTACCAGTGCACCAATGGCTTCCAGTTCAACAGTGAGTGCCGGATCAAATGTGAAGATGATGACAATCAATCAGTGAGTCTTTTTTTTTGTCCAAATAACCAAAGACACCAGGCACTGGTTTCTGGTTAATCTTTAGCATAAGGCCCTGCTCTTTCAGTGACTGAACCTTTGTGGGGCCACTCTGGAAAGCAGTTAAATGCCACAACTACCAGGTTCTTTTGCAGGGCATGAGGATATTTAATATCTTATCAGTTATGTCCCTAAAATACAAACTGTTGCACTTCAGCATGAATGGCCACTCCATTTCTCCTATAAGACCTCTTAATGGTTGGCTGAGGGTTATGTGAGAGTCTGTGTCCTCCTTTTATGTGGGAAAATGGACAATCAATGTCACTCGATATTCCTTTTTCTGAGAGGTATTGTCTCAGTCAACCCTTTCATTTTCTGACAGGTGAACCACGCAGTGATTTGAGTAACGTTTTAGCCAATCTGAGCCTTTCATTAATGTATTTGAAATACTTGCCAGGCCTGAAGCTGCTGAGTGTGTGCATGTGTGTGTGTGTGTGTGTGTGTGTATGTGTATAAGAGAGAGAGTATGCATAAAAAAGGTAAAAGAGAAAACTTAATGCACGTGGAAATATAATTTTATTACAATGGTAATTGTAATCATTGAGTGGTAACACCATGCACCTAGGTGCTTTCCAGACAAAAAGAGGGCCTGAGGGCCTTATAATCTAGATAGACATTAGTTAATACATCATCTAGTATTTTACTGCTGCAGGAGGGAGATGGGAAGCAGTTACTAAGAATGAATGAGCAGCGAATCTTATCACCTGTTTTGCTCATTACAAGACCTTTAGTTTAACCTCAGGCTTTCTTTCCCCTTTTCTATATAGGCATATACTTCATATAGTTGTTTATATGGATTTTGGCAGTTACATCCATACATACAATTCACTGAACCTTTTGGGTTTCTTTGGCCAAAGACCTGTCATTAAACAATCGGGGCCAAATCCTTCCATGGAGCTATGCTGATGTGCTCCAGAGATTAAAGCTCAGTTTGAAATGTTAGGGTTTTTTCTAAGCAAAAGGTAATTTGCTTTTGAAAGGTAAACAACTTCTCCCCAAAGTGCCTCTGCTTAAAAAAAAAAAAAAGCTGGTAAGAGAAGGTGGGGGGATTTGAACGCTCCTGCTATTGTCCTTAGTGCAAAAAGCAGAGAACACGCTGCCAAAATAGTCTTAATATAATTGCAGTTTCTGAGGGCATGCTGAGAAAGGACTGATACCTGCTCCAAGAGATAGGAAGAGAGGTAGGTATGCAAGAGGTAGGAAGAGAGAGGAGTTGGGCTTTACATATTTAAACTGGCAGTAGAGAATATTTCTTTCCATCCTTACTTCTCCTACGTTTGACCTGTCTTCTTGGTAGGAAGGACACTGGACCATGAGGTACAGCAGACCTTCGGTTTGAAGTCTGCTGGAAGTGTGCCGAGAAAGCTGGCTGGGGTTGTCCAGCTTGTGTGAGATTAAAAGGCCTGCTTGGCATTATGAGGCCAGTGAAATTCAGTGAGGGTCAGATGTGCTACATAGTAAAGGATTGGGGGGTGGAGGAAGGAAGGAGTGGTGCAACAAAGTCGGTGTACTGCTAAGAGGCCTGTGGGATGAAATAGGAGCATGGTGGTGGCACAGCAGGACTCGTGTGGTGCTATGAGGTCAGGTAGAGTTATGCGGCCTGTGCGGTAGAAGAGGGAACATAGTGGTGACATGGGGCCTGTAAGTCATGATGAGGCTAGTGCAAGTGCAGCAACAGTCATGCATGGCAATGAGCCTGGAAGGATGCTATATGTTTTGTGCATTTTTGAGAGGTCAATGAAGTGTAAAAAGAAGCAAGCAAAGAACTAAGGGTTAGCTGAGATACAGAGACCGCATGTGGTAAAGTGAGAAGCATCTTGGTGCACTTTGGCATGACACTATTCATTTTAAAGAGAGATTGTGGTGAACAGTCAGCCCAGAAAGCAGCTCTGGTAAAGAGGCAAGCCGCAGTTTAGAAAAAAAAGGGACTTCCAAAGAAAGGTGTCTCCAAATACCACAGAAAACACATTATAAAAAGGAGAGGACCCCTCACCCAGACTAACCCACCCAAGAGGTGTTAATTATTTAAGGATTAAAACTCTCTAAGACACTCTCAGAAATATGAGGTGATAATGCACACTGCATCCAAGAGAGGAGCACAGCAGGGATTTTCACAAGAGATTATGCAGGGTAGGGAACGATGGACAGGACATTATTATAACAGTGGACATCCAGAGATCTCAGAGAACTTCAGACAATAATAACACAAGCAGAGCCAGCTACATGAATCAAGTTACAGGCCCACTTAAAAGTTACTTTCAAAGTGCATATTTTTTTTCAAATTATGGCAATATGCTATGCATGCTAAATCCCCAATACCCATGCAACTTTTGATTATTATCTTCTTCCCACCTGGTTATAGAAAAAGGAATAATAAGATGTGGTTCTTTTCTGCTCAAAAATCTGGGTGCATTGGGAGGGTTGACATTGTCAAGAAGCCATTTACAGCTCTCTGATTCTGAGAGACAGCACCAAGCCTCGTGGCACTTAGATTTCTGTTGAGCACTGCTGATTTGGGATCCTTAATGGATTCCATGCCAGTGAGAGCTTAGAATAATGCAGGTGTCCTTCCCTGACATCCGCTGGATGCCACCGTGGGTTGGGAAATGTAGGGGTAAAGTTAAGTTCAGTAGAACTACCGGAGTCTGGGAGTGAGTGGGTGATTTCTCTGCAGGAATTTTCCATCTGAGTTGGGCAAAGGGGTATTCTCCATTTGAGAATCTGGCCAGAAGCATTTTATACTCAGTGTTTGGAAGTAGTCAGATAAGTTGAACCCCAATGTGCAGTGACTATTTAAGCAGGTATACATACACTTATGCTTTGAAGTTCTTCCTTTTCTGGGTCCTTTGTCTGAAAAATCAGATCCAAACTAATGCCTCTAGCCCTGGTAAAAATTGCACTGCAAGCATCAGATAAGAATCCCTGTATTAGATCAAACCAAAGTCCCACCTACTCCAGTACCCTGCCTTTGGCAGCAGTCAGGAGTAGATGTTTCTTTTGCTACCTCTGGCAATGGACGTATGCCCCCAGAAGATGAAGTGAACCTAATAACCTGAAGCATTTGGTTGAGTGTCAGGGATCAGCTTCATATACGCACCTTACAGCTTCAGATTGCAAGGTCATATGAAAGAGAGAAGTAAGAGTTTGCAAGAAAACTGTACAGTGCATGCAGACTGGGCTGTCACCTCTAGGAAATGTTATACAGTAGCATAGGTACCAAGTTTGAGATTGTCAGGAGAGTGGACAAAGTTACCCAATGGGTCTTTTTCCTCATCTCATTTTTATTATTCATTCACAGATCAAACTAGGGAAATGAGAGGGGAGAGGATGTTCCCCACTTAAATCCCTTTCTTTCTATATCACCACAAGAATTTCCTCTTGCTCTTTGGAAGCATGTCCCCTCACTTAGGGGCTTCTGGTTTCATAACACCCAAGCAACAGCAAAGCAAAGCAAGGAGGTAAAGTTGTGGTACCTCACCTGACAGTCTTCAATTAGTTTGAGTTTTTATGCTGTGAGCCAGTGATGGCTGTAGCCAATCCAAATTCAAATGGTGCCATCATCATCAGGCAGACAAATAAATGAACTAAGGATCCAACCCAGCAAGCTACAGAGAAGACCAGCTGTATCACCCTTGAACATTGTGTTTTTGGGTCTCATTGAGCCCCTTGTCAGGCACATAGATCCCACAAAAGTTCTCACAGAGACTGTCTGGTTCAGTCCCTTTGTGACGAGTACGTGGACTCCATGAAACTCTCATTGCATAGCAGACTGGGAGCCAAGCGCACGCTATACCAAGTGCAAGACACTCCGGCATCCACTGAAAGCTAGAAACCCCAGGCCCAAAAAGTACCCTCCTTTTGAGTGTCTCCTGCCTCCCCAGCTAATAGCTAGGTTTGTTGATCCCACAGACAGCTCGTGCAGGACTCCCTGGGAGCCGCATGCATAGCTTGGCAAAAGGAAGCCTTGTGCACCACTTTGTTGTTTCTAAAGGGCATGATATTTCCCTGTGGACATTGTCCTTCAGTATCTCACTGAGGATCTTTGTGCAAGAGAAATGTCATTTCTATTCTATCCCCCTCCTTCACCCTCCACGCTGGATGATTTCTTTCTCTACACCTCTTTCTATTTCTCTGTATCAGGCTCTTTCTTTGCTTTCGGTCAGGATGGCAGAGCTCTAAAGATTGCCCTCAGCCTAAACTAAGCCTCCCCAGTGGAGTGTCCAGCTTTTGTTTCTCCTTCAGCTGGGCCCTGGGGATCTCTCTCTCCTTCCAAAGGAGGATGATGTAAGTAGGTTAGGAAGTGGGAAGAGGAAGAAAGGCTGCTTGCACTCCTCTCACACATCTCAAAATCAGCAAACAGGGAAAATTGGGTGAATGTCCCTTTGTAATGGTTTGTGGGGGGAAGGGGAGGAACTGTTTTGAGATACAGACCTTGCAAATAGCTTTTAAAAGTCATCATATTACATAGGAAACTCTTAAAGTGTGTGTGTACGTGTAAGTACAGCATGTCTTTTCTTTGTCCTTTGTCGTACTCTCTAGGCTGAAAGCCCAAATTCTAGGCTTACCCAGCTTCAAGAGAACTTCAGCTCCCAGCTTTATCCTGGTTATTGTATTATTTTGCTGACTACATTTTATTTGTCTCATTTTCAGGGCCGTGGCAACAACGTGATTCACTGCCGGAAGGATGGCACCTGGAGCGGCTCCTTTCACCTCTGCAGGGAGATGCAGGGCCAGTGCTCTCTTCCCACTCAGCTCAACAGTAATCTTAAGCTGAAGTGTGCTAATGGCTACGGAATAGGTATATGAGCTAACGCCGTGGCCGCAGCTGTTCTGCTTGCCATTTGGGAACCGGGGAGGGAGGGAGAGAGGGAGGAAGGAGGCAAAGTCCTTGAGGTCACCTTCTCTTATGGACCAATTTGTCTGAGTGAGAAGCAGCTAATTAGAGGATTTTCAGGGAATTATTTTCAGGGAACGTGAGGCTTTCAGATGCCAGACACCAGCTAACATATGCTGGCTTCCTCTGCAGCATCCCCACTTCTACCATGTCCCATGTTGTCCTTTTACTTTAATGGACAGTGCCAGAGATCAAACTGCAAAGGCAGCAATTGCAATCTGATGTTTTAAATGAAGAAAACACGCCTGTGTTGTGTGTTTTCTCTTGCAGTTATGTGCATGGCCATGCACATGTACATACTGAGAGACTGAAAAGTATGCTTGCAGGAGTACAGGCACATAGCCATATACATACACACATACATGCATATGCTCCCCTACACATACGCCTTTCCACTCACACATGCATAGATATTCCTGCACAAATTTAAATTCATTCATGTGGCTCTGTTCATTCTCAAACACACAAGAACCACTGCTGTCACTTCTACAGGCACAAACATACATATTTGCTCATATTATTAATTGTTACAACTTCCAGAAATCTATAGGTTTGCCTATCATCTTAGAGGTGCAAAAGGAGGCAAAGTATGTGTCCTGTGGAATTTGTCCTCTTCGCTAAACATAAAGCATATGTGTGTAGAAAGAACAGACAGGCGAGAGGCAGAGGGGGATAGATCATGTGATTTATCTGTATCTGTTTGTGCAAGTACCTGCATTTACACACACAGGTAATTGCATTGTATCTTGTAAGTTCTTTATTTTTAATGCATTCTCATTATGCATTTCTTTGTTTAAAAGATGCCAGAAGGTACTGAAGCAAAGTTGTAGGACAGTGATCAGGGGTTAGCCATAATTTAAAGGAAAATGAACTCTCTGTTTAGTGGGACCAGGTCTAGTGGATCACTGGGCTGGTCACTGAACTGCTCTGTGGTCTTGGGAAAGTCCCTTATTTCTCTCTGTCCCTGATTCCCCTCCTGCTCTCTGTCAATTTAGGTGATTCAGCCTTCAGAGATGGGTTTGCCTCTTACTATGTGTTTGTACAGAATAGCTCATAGCACAATGGGGTACCAATCTCAGTTGTGCTCCTAGGACCTACTGAAATATAACAGCAATGACAATGTGAGAGTGCAGCAAACATAAGGGGGTATGAAAAAGACCTGAGTTAAGTCAAGGAGAAGGAAACGAAGGCTGTATCTTCAATAGTATTTTTCAGGTAATCTCCCACCCTTAAACTGGCAGTAGTGCAGCTCTGTTAGAGAGGACAAAGGTGGATGTGCTAGCAGCTCTTAGGTGTTTGACTGTCATGTCATCTAATCCTGTTCAGTGCAGATCCAGATGATGTGACTGTACAACCCTTATCCTCTGTCTACCTCCATGCCCTGACTCCATTGCTACCACCAGTATGGCTGTACACATGGCACAGCAACTGTGGAAAATATTAAAAGAGTGGGTCTTGTAGACTGGGTTGGAGAAGGAATGGGTATGGCACAGGATATGCTAAAGGGACAGGGATGAGTGAGGACAGAGGTGTAAGTATGGCCAGAACAGCTGAGGATAAATAGACTGAACTAGATGCACAGGGACAGGAAACCAGTGGTTGATTCCAGGAAGGGCATGATTCTGCCAGACCGCCTCCATGAAAGGAGATGACACTGGGTTAAGCAGCACACTCAGAAAGACAAGCACAAATGCCAGTAGAGTCTTTGGGAGACCTTCATAGGGTCCTTCTTCTCTGTCCTTCTCCTTTCCATGGAGCCTAATTACTCAATAAGTGACTGAGTTGTTTTGAACTGCTTTTCCTGGTGGTCAGCATTGCTGCATCACATGGGAGTCCCCAGCTCTGCATGCCAAGTTGCACCTTTCTTCCCTGAGGTCTCCACATTGTAGCATTTGAATGTGAGCAATAGTAAACACAGCCTTAGAAAGACACTCTGGGCCCCTTCCACTCCAGCCCATCCCTGGAGCTCCCCCCTCTCCTCTGCTGCTGTCCATTTGAACTCAGAGAAAGCGTTCCCTCTTGTGCAGAGCCCTCATTATATTGCAGCCATTGTAAGGTACCAGGAACCAGCTTAAGTTCCATCCCAGGGGAGAAGAACACGACCTGGATGAGATCACTGCTCTGTAATGATGCCAATTACAGATCATATATCAAAACAATTCAGACCCGCTCCTTTTCCTAAGTGTAAACAGCAGAGTGGAGTCAGAAAGAGAGTGAGCAGTGAGCAGCCAGCAGCAACTCTTAATTTGACAACCCACGGTGCCCTTGAGATGACGTGACCTTTGGTTACCTAACAGGACCTGCCATTTATTTCAGAAAAGAAATACTGATCTCCTGTTCCAAGGGGAACCTCTCTATGCTGGAAATGAGGAGGGTTTTCAGCCACTGTTTGTGCAATGATGGGTGCCACTTTCCTGACCCCTTCATCTTGCTGTGTTTTCCAGACATTTGTTAATTGGAGCTGCATTAGCTTTGCTCAGAAGTAAGGTCTATGGTTCCCAACCCTGAGCAGGGTGGGGACTGGCGCATAGCGAGAATTGAGGTAGCTCAATCAAAAGACCCCTGGAATAGCTTGAATCTTGGACCATCAACATCATAGAACAGACCTCCGCAACTTGAGCTAAAGCGGTCTCTCCATTAAGGCTTAGTAGTTGCTGTAGGCTGTTATACTCGACAGACGGAAGCACAACCCATACTTTTTGTTTGCTTCTCATCACAGCGCCTCTCAGAATCATATCCAGACTTTGGAAGCCTTCTCAGTGTCCCTCAGAAAAGGACTTTCTTCTTTGCCTCACTTTTAGTGGGTCTGGTGTTAACAAGCAGTATTCAGTGAAGTCCATTGGGTAGCTACTGCCCACGCAAGGGAAGTAAAACAAAGCCAACCTTCTTAGTGAGCTCCCCACAATTAACCAAACTGGCTTCTGTGTTATTCCAACTCGCTCTTACGCATGAAAGAAAGCATGAAGGTGGAAGCAGTTGGGGAAGAAGTAATATTCAGCCAGGGTCAGCGTGACCCACCAGCCTCCACTGACACCTAATTTGCCCATTCAGACAGTGGTAAATTTTAAGCCAAAGGTCTAGCCGTCCAAACCAGTCCACAGTTTAATTCCCCCGCTCACACTGATTGGAGCTCGGAAATCCTAATGACATGTTTTCAGCAGCTGCGCCATTTAAAAGTGATTTTCCAGAGGGAAAATGGTAATGGTCCAACACACTAGGGCTTATGGTTGAGTCACTACAGGGCTCTGGGATATTACTGCAGAGTACCGCAGGATGGTTTAATAAGGAAAGGACAGGAATCCCACAGGATATGACAGTTAATCAGAGAAAATGCAAGTCTACATGTGAACAAAGCAGTCATTACCTCTCTGCTTACTTGTCACACATGAGGCTTAGGTAACAGCCAGCCTGCCATATCAATGCAAGGGACATTGTTGAAGGATTCTTTAATCTGGGAAGATGAGGCCATTGGTATTTTGTGCATGTCATAACTGAGATGAGTTTGTTGGCCTCTGCTTAATTGCTTCACATCTCCAGAAAGACCTTGTGGAGTGGAACAGCGTTAAGAAATGCTTTCCATCGTTATCTTTCAGGAAATGAATGCACCCCTCATTGGTCCCTGGATTAGTAGCCACAGTGATAGCTAATTACCTTAATTTATTGGTCACATTAAGAAACAAGTCCTATGCCCCTTTAGCCCCTGAGATTAGCACTTGTGGAATGGGGTCATTATCTTATGACAATATAAATCCCAGGAGGCTGTGATATTTGTTGGGTCTGAAGGGCTCCATTATAGCAGACTGTAGCAATCTCTTTGCAGGGGAGATAGTTGGGTGTTATTCAGATAACTGAAATCATGGTGGTAGAATAATGCACTGCTGGCTTTTTTTTTTTGTCCTCCTCTGCATGTTCTGTGAAGGAGCTGAGTGTACCACCTCATGCCTGGATCACAATGAACCCATCCTGCTGCGTGCGAACGAGACCTTGCAAGACATCCAGCACTGGATGAATCCTCAACGAGTGAAGGTCAGTGGGTGTTGATACCATGCTCCTCTCAGCCCACAGATTTCAATGTGCCCACAAAGTGGGCAAACCCACACATCTGAAGTGGGGAATCAAGCAACAACATTGTCCTAAGAGTAGCCTTCTTATGATCCCTGTGATTAAATAGCTTCCAGCCTTCTGTCAGGGCTATCAATAGGGGCTCCAGTGCTAATTCTCCTTTACTGGGGCCTTTTTACATTGTTTTAGGGGTACGAAGAAGTGGCACCTTCCTGTTCCAGAGTTCCTCTGTATTATCATTTATCTCTGAGGTTTCTCAGTACAACATCAGACATACACTTCCACCTCTTGTTAAAGGAATCAAAGAAGGTCTCTCAGTCCCACACAGCCCCTAAAAGTCCTGATTAGTGGACGCTTCATTTTTACATGTCTCCGCAGGAGAAAGCAAAACAAAACAAGAGAAAGGCTATGGGGTTGGCTTTCTATTCTGTAGTCTGTGCATTGCATGGTGGGGCTGTGTCTTTGTTCCCTGGATTGCTGCCTGATGACAAAAGAATCCCCTGTATTGTCTCTCAAATCGAGGTATTGATTCTTCTACCCCTACTCATGGCAGATGTAGACTTGGATCAGTGAATTTCAGAGGTCACCATATATTCCTACTATATGCCACAGACCCATAAATTCATCTTTACGAAAAACGTGCACACACTGCAAACACTCACAATGCATACACACACTCATATGTACCCCTACACGTTCACAGGTGGGCATTAATAAGAATACTCAGGCACGTACCTGAAGATGCATATACACAACTACATATTCACAGTCATTCATAAAATACACATGCAAATTGGTGTTCATGTACCCAAGTACAATACTGCTTTGGAAAGGTATACAAAAATTCAGCTCTCAGATGTACAGGCACACACATCCATACAAAGTCAGCCTTGTGTTACCTTCATAAAAGCACGCTCCTGCCTAGAATTCCATACAAAAAGGCCTTTATATATACCTGCGAGTATACATTTTTTACACATTGTTGTGGAAGTATAGATACAATTCTGGATGTGTTTACATGCATATCTGGTGCAACTTGACTGTGAAACGCTTTGGAAAATATGGCCCTTTTTGGTGCTTCCATAGAAACTGGCACCACCTTCTTTTGTTTTGGAAACCTGTCCTCAGTTGCAAGTGCTGAACTCCTGAAAATCTGGTGTCTCTGGCAAATATGAACCCAAATTTTGCACACT
>NW_005842187.1:1732377-1745027 GCF_000455745.1 Alligator sinensis | reverse complement strand
TTTCCCTAAGAAAAGAACCAAGCAGCTAACATGTGCCCAATGAACTGAACACTTTTGACAACCCATTGACTTATTTAGTTGCCTAAATGTGTGCTGAACTTGACTGTGCGTGCTAAGCCCTTCTGAAAATCCTGGCTGTGCTGTAACACTGGCGTAAGGAGGAACAGAAAAATTCCTAGGAGGGGGCTGGGAAGTAAGTATCCAGAGGGTGTAACAATCAAACTATCTCTCTGAGTACCTCCGACACTGTGATTATATTACTGGCCAAGCTTAGGTTTTACTGGTGTGGAGCATAAAAAACCCCTTATCTCTGTATTAGGGGCAATTTCTCACTGTTTCTTTCCTCCGCTCTGGACTTTAAAGTGGTTTTGTAATTCATGGTGAAATAAAACTACAGCTTCCCTCCCATTCTTTGCTGTGCTGCCCTCATTTATTGATGCTGGTACTCAGAGGGAGCTGTAACGAGTTTTATGCCTGTGGGTCTCTGGAGGGCTCATTAGGCAGCAGGGAAAAATATGGTAGGAAAGGGGGAGAAGGAGGGGAGTGAGGTATAGAGGAGAATTGATAGCTTCCAGGAACACAGTGGTTAAGTATGAGTCCATTTTGTCCCTACATCAGTGATCTTGCAAGGGCTTTAGATTGTGAACATCTGGGGTCTCGACCCCCAAATGCTTTGTTTATATATAGCCGATTAAAAGGTGGGGGTCTTCGCTTCTATACCTGTGTTAGAAGGTGAAGTCAGGCACTATGGGTGCAAAACAACTATTATACCACTCCAGAGCATGAATAAACCTACCTCTTTTGCAAGTGCTGAGACAGAGCATTTGTTTGGTGCAGATTCTACTTAGATCAACTAGGAAACGTCTTCGCATCTTGTCGAGTAGTGTCAGTGTCCGTATCATCCCTTAAGGCAGTGGCCAACCCATGGTACAAGTGCCACAAGTGGCATGGGTAGCCTCTGTGTGTGGTAGATGGCAGGACTTGGAGGGGACAGGCAGCACAGCAGCAGTTAGGTCAAGAAGCGGAAAGCAGAGCAGGAGATTAGGCAAGAAACACAGGGCAGGGCACAAAAAGTGGAGGAGACAATAATGCAGGTGGCACAGAGTAAGGAGCAGAAAGCAGTCTGGGCAGAGGAAGAGGATAAGAGTGGCACTTGGGGAAGGTTCAGGGCTACTACAAAAAGGTTGGCCCCCACTGCTTTTGCGGGGTATGGCGCTAAGGCTCGGATGGGCTTAACTTGGATGACTTGGAAATGCTAGTGCTAGCCATTGGAGCCAATCTATGGCAACACTTCATGATTTCCAGTCAGTTCCAAAATCTGGAGGGAAAAAAAACCATGTTAACCCCTCCAATCCCCATCTACTATTGATGATATAGTCTGTGCTAGAGCACTCAGGGAGACCTAGAAGGGACAGAGAAGCCAGAAGTGTCTAAGCAACAAATCCCCGCTGCAAGCTGCTTACATTGATGTTAATGTGCCAGGCCAATTTCTGCCCTTAGTGAGTCTGCCACCCTACTGATCTCAACGTTGTTGCCCAAAAGCAGTATCTGAGCTTTAGCATTTACAAGATTAGCTTTTGCCTGAGATTTCTGAGCACTCTCCCATCATAAGGGACTGTTGTTATGCCTTATTGTTAAATGTTAATAATGTACAGCATTGTAAGGGCACAGACAGAGGCAGCCCCATCCAGGAATTTGCCTTGTAAAAGGCAGATACACATAAGACTTTGGGAGAGCCAAAAACAAAAATGTTCTTCTGTGCCTTTTAAATAACATCTGTATTGGAAATGTGCATTGGGAAGGGTCATCTTTCCTGTGGGAATTGCTGAGTTGAGCTTTGCAAATAATGTGATTGTTTGGTTCACTTGAAATTCTACCATTTCTCAAAGTTTTGTGCCCACCTCTGGCAAAAATTTTTAGAAATTTTTGGAGGAACTGAAGGGTTAAAATGTATATAGTTTTCAAATGAACATCACCTTTTATTTAACCTAAAACAAAATATTCCATTTCATTTTCAAAGATATAGATTTATTTTTATTTCAAATGGAATCAAACTTAGAAATTCAATGTCATTTCAAATTAAAAAAATCTAAATGTTTAATTCAGAAAATGTTTCAACAAAACATTTTCAAGTCTGTGGCATATTTTAGTTCACCCAATTCTGCTTTTTTTTTTGGAGTGGGAAAATCTTTGAGCTGAAACTTTTGCCACAATTCAAGTTTGGAGAGATTGGGAGTGTGCAGGATGAGGCCATGCAAAATGCCAGCCTAGCTGCTGGAGGAGTATATTCATATATGGCAAGTGCCAGAGGGTCTGGGAGGTGCACCCAGTACTGCCAGAAATCTGGTAAGAGAGGGCTCAAGGGCATCATGGCATGCTCTGTATACATCTTTGGATACCATAGCAAAGCGGGTAGTATGAAACTCCCACATACCCTAAACTCAGGCAATCTAAGATGCAGGATTTTGACCCTCCGGCACTAATCCAGAAAAGTCTCCTGCTGAGTTTGAGGTTCCCTCTCCCTTCCCTGAGCAATTATGGATGCTACTAAGCTCTGAAGCCTCTTGCTAATCATCATATTTTACTTAATGCTTTTGGATCAGTGCTGGTTTGGACTGGTTGGGGGCACACAAGCCCCAGCAATTTAGCCTTTCTAAGCTCTAACCACTGTATGAGGAGGAGAACTTTAGACAGCATCTCCTGGGGGCATCTAACCCCACTCCTAATTTCTCAGTGCATTGAGGACATTATATTGGTACCAGATTGGGGTGAGGATCTAGGTCCTCTGGGTCTTGCCTAACATGGGAAAAATGACGCTTGTATTCATTTTCTTGTCTGCTTCTTACTTCTTATGGGACCCTACCTCAGTTCCCTCTCCCTTCAGAAAAGATGGGTAGGCAGCCACCGAATTACAGATGGGACCGAATGGTGGCATTTATGGGATGGGGACAAGACCAAAGTAAACATACAAAACTATGCAAAAAGGCCTGAATCCAAGGGCAGCTGGGTTGTAGGAACAGATAAAAGAGGGGCCCATCAGGGAGTCGTATGTCACTGGACTTTGTGTCAGTGCCTGGGAATGAATGGAGAACACTTGCTCTCATATAACCAGAGGCCAGATGGGATTCTCTTCTTGCTTAGTTCAGGGAGTATTAAATGTGATCTTCCCCTTCCCCTTTTATGATGCCTTTTGTTGACCTTGTAAATGCCCTCCATGTCTGCTCTAAACTAGTGGCATCTTAGTCAGATAAACAAGGTCGGCATTATTTCAGTAGGCGTGTGCAATGCCCCAGGCACCTGTGTATTTATTAGAACCACAGCAGTTATTACCAGGGCCTAGTAAACCAAATCCTCATGAATTTCCATGCAAGTAGAATTCTCCCCCAACCCTTTCCCACCAGGTCATTCCTTTGCATCCTGCCATGGAAAGCCATAGGAAACAAAGGCTTTTTACTATGAATTTGGGTTTTAGCAAATCAGCAAGGCAAGCCAAGTCTACAGTTGAGGGTCTATCTTTGGGACTATCCTGCCTCTGTGTCCCTGAATACCAGCAGTATTAGGTGGTAGTTTAAGCAGTTCCAATTTGTTCAGCCGCCAGGATATCTTCCTGGGAGAGAGCTGGTCACCAAAGTAGCTGACATTGAACTGGCATAAGGCCCCAAGTCTGTAAAGCTAAGGGTGCATGTAGACAAAACGGGAGCCCTAAATTGAAGCAGTGGGTTTTAGGGCCCACCGCTTCAATTTAGGGCCCTTAAAGCCCCCATGTCGTGCACACAGCCCTCACTTACCTGCCTCTCCAGCGGCGGGGGGGGGAGGGGGGGCTGCCAGCAGGCAGAGCGGTCCCTGAGCTGCAGGGGTGGCACGTGCTTCCCTCCACAGCAGTGGCAGCCCCTACCCAGGCAGGCACCTGGCTCGGGCTGCCCCGGGGGGCATCGCAGCTGCAGAAGGAAGCACCAGGCCCTCGTGCAGCTCAAGCAGGCTGGCAGGCTTCAGGGGGAGAGGTAGAAAAGAAACAAACAGGCTCTCTGCTTTTCTTGGGCAGAGCCTGCCTTCCTGGGCTGCTGCAGGGCTTCCTGTGGAGCCCCTGAGCTGCATGGAGCCCAATGCTTCGCTCCACAGCTGTAGGGGTAGCAAACTAAAACTCCTTGGAGGCGTTTTAGTTTGCTGTGCCCCCAAGTCATTTTGCATTACGCTACTGAATTTCCTACAGTGGCTGGAATTAATGCATAGTACACCACCAAGACGTGCAAACATTGACACCTTTAAAGTGGTACAAAAGCTTTTAGCCCACTTTAAAGTGTCCTGCATACATGCCCCTCATTTCGTCTACACACAGCCTAATACAATAACTAGTATGTGGCAATGAATTCATGTCAGTGAAGATCAGAGAACCCAGGTGAGCTGTGCTATATGCAAGATGTACCCTTGAACAAGCTGCTGCACCAACTGGTTTCTGGATGCACCTGGCCTTGTGTAGAAGGACTGGAGGCCAAAACACGTACAAACTGCCATTGCTTCTGGCCAGGATCTAAACACATTTCAGCTGGGAGACACAGACCCTCTCTGCTTGCTCATCCCCACACCTTGGCCCCTTTGAAGCCTCCCTTCCTGACAGGGAAGGAGGAGTGGTGTAGGTAGGCACATGATCCAACTGCCCAAAATTAACAAGCAACTTGAGCTCCCTGCCTGAGATTCTCACTGAATATGGATCCTCTAAATCCTTCTCCACTCACAGCCCAAGAGCCATGGTTTCATCCTCATTAATTATAATACAAGAATAACTGAGGCAAAGGCACCGCATAGGGCTCCGAAATATGGGTGCAGTTCTCGCCACAGAGGATGAGAAGAAATTGTATAAAGCACTTAAGCATTAGTTCTCAAGTGGGATTTAATTGCGGGCATTCGTTTTGTGCTGTCCCTTACTCTAGAGGAAATTTTATCCCCTGGGTACATCCTGAGGGGTCAGACAAAGCTGAACAACTGCTTGCTTTTAGCACCAATGAGCTCAGCAGAAGTGACCAATAAATTCTTTACAAGGGACTGACCTGACTTGGTAACATCCTCTCTTAAGCATCTTCTCCAAAGATCCAACTCCCAAGTCCCCTTTTACATTACTTAAAGGCTGACCCCTTAATCAGCCCATTTTTATCTGCTGTTTTGAGTAGTGTTTTAGGATTAGTATTCACTATCATGGAAGTTCACCCAATAAAACACTGCATGGCAATGTGCATTGACTTGGGGGTTTGAATGGTGCTCACATTTTTAGGCATACTCCTTTCTTGCCAAGTTTAGGCAAACATAGTTTGACAACAACCTTTGCAGTGTTGAGGGCTTGAGGTGGAGTTCTCCCATGGCTCATCATCATTTTCCCAGCAGTGTTTTACAGAAGCTATCAAATCTTTTATGTGTTTTAATTTTCCCCTTGTGTTGACTTGCAGCTAAGACTGTTTATGATGAGATAGTCTTTCACCTCTAAGCCATGGGTTTGCATCCAGCCTGGGCTGTAGGATCCATTGAGGTGGTCCTGTGCATTCAGTTGGGTGCTCTTGAGGCAGTTCTGTCTTGTATTAATCTGCAGTCTTGTGAGCAGTTTCAACAGAGGCAAAGGACTGAGCAGGTTACAGGAAGGCCTCTCCACCTCAAGAGCTGAGCATGTCAATAGGGGATGGCAGTTTGTCCTGCTGCTGCAAATGTTTGCCTGGTTCTGTAGATAAACATTATTCTGCCTTTTCCAGCCTGTCACCCTGGCTCCATTCCTCATCGTTAAAATCTTACACGCAAGGCTAGCAAGATATTAGTACCACTCTCAAAGGGCACCATGTCTCTTTAGACATTCACTTATGCGGCTGACTCTGGGCTTGGGGAAGAGGAAGGTCTATGTTTTTTGCCAGCTCTTTTGCAGTTTAAACCCTGGTTGAAAAGCAGCTGGAGTCTTCCCTTTAATCTCCCCTCTCCAAGACTGTGGGCTGGATTTATTTAAATTGAAACCTAAAAACTTTGCCTCCCGTTTTTTCAGCCTGAGTGCAGTAAACAGAAGGAGGGGAACCACCTAACACTTGTGGCAGGCAGCAACCTTGGCCTTGAAATGTCCAGATGTCTGTCAAGAACTCATTGGGAACACACTTGACCCTGCATGGGCCCTGCACCCTGCAATCTCCTTCCCTGAGGGGATAAGCAGCATTGTCCTCCCCGCTTTCCCTGCCAGCTTCCCCTAGCCTCTTCCCCTCTCACACAGACGGGTCCTATTGCAAGGCAGGTGGAGCTGGCTGGGCTTGACTAATAGTGGAAAATCCGAGAGCATTGGAAAGATAAACAGTCCAGTGCAGATAGTATAAAAGTCCTTTTTCTCGCACACGTCAGGTAAGCCTCAAATGACAGAAACTGTAAAAACATGCTGAGGTTCTCTGGCAGATGGATTAAATTAGCCATCAAATAAACAGGGGAAAGGATGTCTTGTGCGTCAGGTCCTCCCGAATGTTAATCCCCTTCTTTCCTAAACTTCTATCCCACCCCCCTGCCCCAGCCGTTTGGCGAATGTCTCTTGACACGCTTTATAAACGGGCCGTTTCATCACTGCTATTATCTTAATCAGATTGTTGTCTCCTGGATAATGGAGAATGGCCCTCTGAAATGAGTGCTGCGGTTGGTGGATAAGCAAGGAGGATGGGGAGCCAGAGGTGGCACAAGGACCTCAGTCCCTTCTGTCCACTGGGCTCTTGTGGGTGTCATATAGGAGTGTATAATGATCACACTTTACAGCTGATGTAGCTCTGCCAGCAAAAACGTCTATGTGCAAGCCAATCTGCTGGTAGGAGACTTCTGCCAGTTCAGCTTCTGCTGTTCGTGGACCTGGTGCAAACTAGTCTGGGCACCAGAAGCAGTTCAGCCACAGTAGCTCTTCACACCGATTAATTTACCCTGCTTGCTAGGGAACACCAAGGCCTTCTTACTTGACTCCTCCCCAAATGGAGCCAAGAGCAAGGACTGGATTCAGAGTAATGGTATAGATGTGAAAAACTGTATGTCCCATTACAAGCAATCCTAGTAATTATCTTAATATGGTAAATCAGCCAGTGCACAGCTCTGTATTCCTGCAAGTAGACAGCATCTGGCACCTGAGCTAGGATATTCAGAGCTAGCTGGCTTTTTACTACACTATGCCTCGTACAGCTAAGTAGATCTACTTTATGTTATTGTAAGGAGAACAGGATGATCCCCAACTGGCCTGAGCATGAAAAAACACCATTCCTCCCAGCGCAAACTGTGACTACTCTGAATCTAAAAATGAGAGTGCCTTTATACTGGAATAGGTAGGGGTGGTCAAACTGTTCTAGTATAGAACAGGCTGGCCACCCGACCTGTTCACAAGTGCCACAGACAGCCTCTCTGTACAGCATGCAGAAGATCAGGGAGGGTGCAAGGAGCAGCAGTAGATCAGGCAGGGGAAAAGGGATCAGAGTAGCACTCAGGAGAGCCTGGGGCTAAACTTGTAGCACACCTGTCAAAAAAGTTGGTACCCACTGTGCTGGAATGAGACTTGTTCTTATAAGATTTCCAGCTCCCTTCTGCAGACCCTGAACTATCAGCATTTTGCCCACAATTAGTCAGTCATTCCCAGGTTTCCATTATGGAAAAGTCAGCTGATATTTAATAAGGATAAAATCCATCATATTCTGTTGAAATTGCTCTAAAACTTATCAAATGAAATAGCCTTTGTATGGGTTATTTGAGTGGTTATGATGGGGATATGATCATTGGACAGTGCAAAAGGTTTGTATGAAGGTTTCCCTTTTCTGCGAAGTTCCAAAAGACTTCTTTTCTCCCAGACGACCTGCTGCATGCCACTGCCAGCTCTCACCCCAGCAATCCCATCCTGCTTCCTGGATAGGATGGGCGGCCACTGAAACCTGGAGCCTTGCAGCAGCGAGGAAACCTTCTGAAGGCATTCCTAAGTGTTTCCCCCACTTCCCTCAGCCAGATTATGGACAATGCCTTTGCTTCTGCTTGCCACATTCCCCTGCCACGAGTGAAATATTGAACATGACACTTGGGGAGAACCTTAAATATTATTTTAATCTCAAACATTCTGTTATTGCAAGCGTCAAGTCCAACACTTCTTGTAAATAGTTGGAGGACAGCCAGGCCCTGAGAACACAAGAAGTGTTAGGAACTGAACTTCATTGGTATGGTGTGTGTGTTGGGGAGGAGGGGGGCAGAATATAAGCCAGATCACTGGCTTTCTGTACACTGATTTCTTTGTCTTAACCAAGTTCATTCTCTCTCTCCAGAGTGTTGTCTGCACAGCAGGGCTCAAATGGTACCCTCACCCTTCGCTGATCCACTGTGTCAAAGGCTGTGAGGTGAGCATTACACTTAAGTAAGCCCATCACCTTGTTTGCCTGGATCTCATAGTAACAACGGAGATAGCCAAACTTAAAAAAAATCCTTTTTCTGGAGCAGGATTTGGTTTTGTCTGTAGCTGTGGTTAAATTGGGTTCAGCAGAATCAATTCTGATACCCAATGGTAAAAATAGATCACATTTGCTGAAGTTAAGACTAACTCATATAATAGCTAATGATTTGATGAGCCTTGCATGATCTAATGTGGACACATTAAGGCTGCTAATAGTTCTGATTCCTTTTCCTTGGCAGTTTTTAGGACTAGGAGATTCATTGTTTCCCTACTGTTTGCCTTTATACTTAAGTGGATAACAGTCCTGCTATCTAATTAGAAAACCAACTCTCTGAAGGACAAGTTACCTCCAGGCTTTGGAGAAGAGATAAGTATTTAGGAAAATTAAAGGGAAAAATATAGTAAGAACAATCCAGATATTGAATTGGAACAGGAGGGACCAGGCAATGGTTGGATGAAGAAGGGGCTTTGAAAAGTCTTTGAGCAAGAGACACCCAACTCTAACTGAAGTCAAAAAGGAAATTTAACATTTCTATGCTGTACTAAAATTCTTTCCTGATTTGTTTTCTGAATTGTTCAAATGTGATGTGTCATTTTTGTACTTACACAACAGAAAATAATAGCCACCAAGAGACAAACTTGACTAATGACTCCTCCAAGCCATGCTTTTTTCTGTTAAAGGAACCTCTTATGATGTGTCCCACTGCATAACTTTTCTGGGCACTAAAATCATGCCCCTAATAATTTACTTCTGAATCAAGAACCCTCCCTATGAAGCAAGCATTAAGTAATTGTTAATGCCACCTATGCATTATAGCTGAATAAGCATCCAACTGAGAGCCACGGAAGCATTTCTAATGTAACTTGGAAAGCATGCAAAACTTCTATGTTTTGTCATAAACTCAAGCTACCATCCTAATGAGCTATGAGATTCATAAATCTCCTTAGCAAATCCTGTCCCGTCTTTGAGCAAATTGAGGCTGGTTTAAGGTTTAGTACTGAAGTTGTGTGGAAGCAAGCATTTTGCACTGGTTTGAATTGATACCATATAAAATTCATATTGAATGAGCTTCCTGCTGGGTTATTGATTTTAACTAAAAGCTCAAGGTACGACTCAAGGGCAGTGAATTCAGCACAGAAAAAAATTGAAGGATGTCCTGGTGGTGTGTAAATGACCCTTTTGCACAACTTGAGTCAGGACACTTCTCTTTCCCACATGGAAATCTGCTGTGATCAGACAAAGTACTATCTTAAGGCTATAAAGAGACATCACAATTGTCATAGCGTGGGTTGTACCATGACTTGTCCTGCAATGAAGACTGGCATGTCCACACATCATCTTTCAAAGCAGGTTTTAAAAGTACAGCCCCTTTGTGGTACTTTGACAATCAGCTGATTGTCAGCCCCAGCTGGGACAGCCCTGAGTTCAGCTGGAGACTTGAGCTGTCCAGACTGGTCCTGCAATCAGTTGATTGTCGAAACCTCATGGCCCTCTGCTCTGGCCAGGCTGCCAGGATGCAGGAGATCAGAGGCTTCCTGCTGGGGTAGGGGCTGAAGGGCTTCCCCCCTGGGGACTTTAAACTCTGCTGTGGGCCTCCGATCTCCTGTGCTCTGGCAGTGTGGCCAGAGCTGCCATGCATGGGGTTTAAAGTCCCTGACTCTGGAAGAAGTCTTTTCCCCTGCTATGTGCAGCTGATTATTGGCCCAGTCCCATTGTACCAGGACTTTTAAAAACCCTGTGTGCAGCCTGGCTCTACAGGCAGGCTTCTGACATTCCCAGAACCTGGGGTCCCCGTGATCAGGAAATGTCTCCCTGAACTGGGGTCTTTGTGTGCCAGGGACATCTAAAAACAACATATACAACTACACACATGGTTTTTAAAAGTACTGGTGTACCAGGTCTGGGGCCAACAATCAGTGTACAGTCAGTGTCTGGGGACTCGCATGTACCAGGGATGTAGGATCCACTGCCACCTTCCAGCAGTGCATTCAGCCAATGCACCATAACTGTACGGACAACTGCCGTGATAAACTGGGACAAATTGTCAACAAATATTGTCGTGCAAACATTTTTGGACATTTGTGGCATGACCAGCATCAATGATGTCTATAAGTTTGCATTTTGCCCCACCATAAAACTGCCTGTGTTGCCACGAGGGCAACATCTGCTTGCAGCCGAAGAGAAACAGAAGCTGAGTAACGCCACTTGACCAAGTGTTTCTGGGCTGTGATGTCTGTCTTTCAGCAGGATGGGATCACACACATCACGAATTCAGATCTCTCTACTAGAGGTTCTTATTCTTCACTTAAATGTCTTGAAAGCTAAATTAACCAGGCATCTGCACTTCTTCCAGGTAAACTGTGGGCCAAACCCTAAGTTAGTGGGAATAAACAGAGTATACCAGATAGGCACGTGTGCCTATTTATCCCAGCTAAGGAGCTGGCCTCCTTTGTTTTCAGTTCCTCCTCTACTTCTGCCTATGACTTGGGGAACAAGCCTAAAAGAGCAGTGGGCAACTTGCACCTCCTTGTTCCCTTGAACAGGCCAGACCACAATGTAGCCTCGGATAAGTACGGGGAAAAATGTATTTGCTTTTAAGCATTGGGTCTGTTTTTTCAGCCTTACATGTCATTAGCAATTAGCAATTATTTTGAAGTGTGTAGTTTCTTTTGGCAGCATTCCTTGAAAAGATTTAGAAATCTTAAAATGTTTTTGTTGTAAAAGCAACATTTGGCACTTCTCTCTTTGGCTCCCATCACCATCACGTCTGAGTATCCCACAAGCATTAGCCAGGCTGCACCTTGAGAAGTAGTAGTACAACAGTACTAGTAGAGCAACATTGTCTTCATTGTATAGCAAGAAACTGAAATGCAGAGGAATTAACTTGCCAGGCCATGCAGAGAATATGTGGAAGAGCCAGGATTTGAACCCTTGTCTCCCAAGTCCCATTCCAGTGGCTTAAAATGAAGCTTGCTAGGACTAGGAGAGCACCTTCTCAACTAATAATTGCAACCATTGATATAACACATTGAGCACCCCTGCAAAACAGGTAAATCTGAGTCCTGTTTTAAAAGTTGGTACATTGAAGTTCAGTGATTTGCCCAAGTTGTCAGAGCAAGCTAAAACAAAACTCAGTCTCCTGATTCCATACTAAATACTGGACCACTCTGCTTTTTGCTGGATGGATGGTACGCTGAGTGACTTGTCATAAGCTACAAGACAGGTTTCTTGTGCATATAAATGACAGACCCAGGAGGGTAATAAGTCTCCAACAATATAATAGTCTTCTGTCTAGAAGTCCCCTAAATGAAAAGCATTATGCTGTGGGTGCTTTGACTGTCATAAGCTATCTTGTGCATTATGTTCCTACAAGCTGGCTAGGTGCCCCTGTTCTCTGGGGAGAGCTAAAATAGCATCCAGGGACCATTAGAAGTGCTTTTGGTGTGCTGATGAACTATTGGGTACCAGTTCCTCTGCTGTTTAAGAGTGACTGTTACTCAGGTAAAGTTTGAAATAATGTAACAGTTTACCAGAAGCCATTATTAGGGACATGCTGTGCCTTTTCTCTGCATTTTTCCCATCATTGTTCATTTCCAGGGTCCTTCTGTATTGATAGAAGTCCTCTTCTTTTTCATCATTCATTCAGCAGTATAACAGCCTCACAATCTACCACCATGGAACCGTTTCTATGCTATCAGAGCCTGATTTGCCAATATCCCAGAATGGGCCAGACTGTATTTTCTAGCATAACAATGTATGCCTTTCCTTCCTTAATGGAAGGAATAAACAACCTTCGTACCACCTTCCCCATTCCCATGGACTGGCGACAAAATGAATGGCACCAGGAAGAATATAATTTCTGATGCACTGATAGCAGCAAACTTGCCTGACTAAAGGGGATTTGGATTCTGCTTTTCAAAATGTAACCCAGGCAAATGCAATGCAGTGTAACTCTTTGAACTCCTTTAATGGTATGTATAGAAATTCATGAGCTTAGTACTGCCTGCAAGCCTACTCAAGCAGTAGAAGGAAGTGGTCTTAAGTTTATGAGTCTAATGTCCATTCCCCTCAGATGATCCAACCAAGAGCTGAGTTACCAAAACAAAATATCCATTGTTTTCCCATTGTGCCCCTGCAATGAGCTGCCTGGTTCAAAGTATTTCAGGGGAGGCATGTTCCTCCTGAAGTTCCTATTGAGAGTTTTCCAGTGTTGACAGGTGCATGGCATAATTGAAT
>NW_005842187.1:1718976-1732346 GCF_000455745.1 Alligator sinensis | reverse complement strand
AGGAACTTCAGGGTGGAGAACTGAAATGAAAACCTGTGTTGACAAACAGATACTTTGGCAATAAGCAATGATAAGGAAGCAAAAAAGGAAATGGAGGAAAAGCCCATACAAGTTTTTTGGGAGAGTGGCCAAATATTACATTTTTCAAAGTGGCCTTGTCAAGATAAAAATCATATCTGTAAAAAAAAAAAAAAAAAAAATCTTTCCTTCGTTAGCATATTAAATAATGAAATTGGAAAAGACTCTGTGGGCCAAAGCCTTTGTCAGCGCAAATCAGTATAGCTGTCTGAAGTCAAGGGAGTTGATCCGATTTACAACAGCGAGGTATCTGACCCTACCGTTGCGATTTATTTTCCCTATTTACACTCTTTGCTTACTTTTTGCACACAAAATGTTTTGAAAAATGAAACTAGATTAGTCAATTCACTTCCTGACTTTTTTTTCCACTCTGCACTCATCCAGCATTGCTGCCATTTGGGTTTCCAACACTACCAGGAAGTATTTAAATTTACAAATCAATAACAACAACAGAGTCTGGAGTCCAAGAACTTCATGGTGTCTTTTTAGAGTATTTATGAGCCTGGTCATAGCCCTTTATGAGAAAAGCATGCCAAAGTCCTCATAGTTTGTTCTCTGGAGGCATCCATCATAAAGAAAAAAAAATATCTAGTATTGCAGTTAGTATAAAACCCTGACATAAAATCTTGACCACCTTCCCAGTTCACTCCCCAGAGATGGTTTCTTCTAGGAAAGGCCATAGTTTCATTAACGGAGACGTGTTGACTCAAAGGGATCTGCCCCTATCGAACAAATTGTAAGGTGCATGGGGGCCATAAAATTGCCAGCTGCTGAGGGCCCAGTGTAGCAGTGCTGGATATTTCGCCATGAAGGTTATAAGTGGACTTGCACATTGGAGCAGATTGACTGAAGGTGCTTTCAAACAGCATCCACTTGGCACTGGCCAAGAATGTGGCAAAAATTACATTGTAGTCCACAGTCACGACCTTAGTCTCTCCTGACCGGTTCCATTAATCATCTGCACACATCTTGCATCTGGTTTACAACTATGTCACAGTATATCTCTGCTTGCTTTATTAGCAGGCTTGTCTCTTCCCTTTACAATGTGTGCATGTATGTATGTATGTGCATATATATGCATATGCATATATGTACATGCACGTATTTGACTCACGGTTACCTCCTTCAAATGGGCCTTAGTTTCACCAATTACAAATGTAGAAAGACTTTGGTTTCCATGAGAGGTTCTTGCTGCACTGGAGTGATGAATTTAAGAGCAAATTCAATCTGCTCTGCAAAAGAGGGAAGCAAAAGACTGCTGTTTTTAAAGTAATGATTATTATTCAGACCCATACAGCCATTATAATAATTCGTATTTTTTTCTTTGAGGTGATTAAGAACATTACTTAATGAACATTTACAGCCTTCCATGAACACTTATAATTACCCCAGTTTGACAGCTGTGAAGCCTGAGGCACGGGGAGATTACGTGACTTGCCCAAGGTCATATAGAGGGGCAGGGGCAGGATGAGAATCAGACCATTGGAGTTCCAGAGTCCTTGTCTAGGCTCCAAACCCACCTCTTTCCTCTGTCAATTTGAATACCCTTATGCTTCCTAAACCGACCAGTCCTACTCTTCTCTATTTCCCATGCATTTACACTTAGATAACTAGACCTCAACTGTCCAAAGTGACTATAGGTTTTAGTTCCTTTATGTCCATGTTTCCCCACATCAGTGGCCTCTCTTGAAAATGTCAGACTTATTCACATTTTACAAGCAAAGGGGGGGTCACTTCTTTTTCTTCTAACTCTCTGTCTGTCCTGCCTGCTTGGAAGGAAAGTGCGAAAAGTGGCTGTGGCTGTTGGATGGAGATGCTGTACTGCTCTGCCTGGGGATTAAGAATGGTCCTTGCTTTCAGCTTGCCCTAGGCCTTTGCTGAGTTCCTCCAGAGCCCACATCCCTGTTCTCACTATCTTTGTACTGTTTAACTTTCCAGCCTTTCATGGGAGACAACTACTGTGATTCTATCAACAACCGAGCCTTCTGCAATTATGATGGTGGGGACTGCTGCGCCTCAACAGTGAAGACCAAAAAGGTAGGTCTGCCTGCTCCCTTTTTTTACCTTAAGCTCCCCTTACCAAGTGTCTGCCCCAGACTTGGGCAAAACCAGCCTGTATTCATGGCCACTAGGTGATCTGGGTGTTTTGATAGGCAATGACTTGTCCCCCCAAAGGGTCTATTTACAGGTGGTTCAGTTTAAGATGCTCCTCCCCTTTGATGTATATGTGCTTCCCATCATAGCCTGCCTTAAGCCTTTCTAGCATGTGTTAGCAAATGAGACTTGCTTTTCTTCTTTGATTCTTGTTGTTAACAAATGGCTGCTCTGCAGGCAACCGCTGGCACTCTATGCAATCTCCTTTTGCGTGTCGTAACAAAAGCTACCAGGTGTCATTTCTGACCCTAACTCTCCAGGGAATTTTTGGAGTATGCGCATCATCTGGGTTTAGATTAGCAGCTGGTTCCTGGGGAGGAAAAGAGAACTGTTGCTCCATATGCTCATGTTGAAGTGTTGAATTTTGCAGGACCTCTTCTTTGGGATTTGAGGTTGAGGAAAGGAGAATATCTTGATGAAGCCAAGAGACTGAGTGTATACTAAAAAAAAAAATATGTAGACTAGTTACAGATAGAGAGGCTAGATTCGCTGTATATCTAGAAGGCACATGAAACCTGACCGTCTTTATGCCACCACAGAAGGACAAAGTGGACTTCTTGGTAGGAAGTACGGTTAGCCACTGGCAGCAAGGTTTTCTTTCATCTTTCGTTTGGTTCATCCAAACGCATCGCCCAATACCGTGCTGCTGTCTTTCTCTGGCTCACCAGGGAGCATTGGAAATGGGGTGTGAACAAACTTTGGCAATGAAGCTAGGTTGATTTAATTTCTCCATAGCAGCAGACATGAGATGGAGGGAGGTGATTTTCCCAGTTGGTAAGCATTTGATATATTTGAATTTGAGGAGTGCAATTCCCAGTTGGTAAGCATTTGAATTTTCCCAGTTGGTAAGCATTCCCTCTTGGTAAGCATTTGATATATTATCCATTATAAAATGACTCGTGATCTATGGGATGAAAGGGGCAGCCCTCGCAAAGGCGTGTGCTTATGCCTGGATTGGCTGTAGCATGTGTAGTACAAGGAGTGTCTGAGGTGACAGTGGGCCCCACATCCAAAAAATAACATTTCCGAAAAGTGAATTAGGTTGTTGATGAACACAAATTTTTAGTATCTCCTTTAAGAAGATTAGAGTGTCTCTGATTGGCTGCTTTCCCCATTTGCCCACATCCTTCTAAAGAGCAGCCAATCGGGGCTGCTGGGAGAAGCAGGCAGGACTCTCTTGTCTCCCCTTAGAAGCCAAAACCATTTTCACAGAGAAAGAGAAGGACGGATGGAGCAGATAAAGCACAGCAACTCAGAGCAACTCTTCTCCCATCTCCCTTATGGGAGCAACGAGGATGGCCCCTTGTTGGAGGCAGAATATATTCCTTGACAGGGGGATGGGCAAATGTTAGGGTGATGGTAGACCACCATTCACACACTTTTCTCTGATCATATTAAAAGCACATTGGGCACTGGTATAATCCAGTACAGCAGCATAAGGTCAGCAGTGGCTTCCGGTTGCCATACAATTGTGATCACATGGCTGCCAGCAGCAGCCCCTGCTTTTCACCCTCCCTCCCCACCAAACTCAGTGCCTAGTGCATTTTCCTTATTCACCATGCTCTAGTTATACCACTGATCCAGTATATCTTAGTAGCTTCTTAACATGCCCTTGCTGATGTGGCTCAAACCAGAACTGAAGGTTTAAAAGAGGTATAAAGATGTTCATCGTCTCCTTTGTTCATTGGCCATTCTGTTGAGAGAGGCCAACACAAGCAGGGCTATAAAACTGAGAACTGGGCACCTGCCCATAAAGAACCAGAGTAATACCTGCTAACTCAGTCCACACAGGAAGGTTTTCAAAAGGCTCACCATTGACCTAGCTCTGTTCCTACTGATTTCAGTGGAAGCAGAGGTGGCCAATACTGAGTGCTTTTGCAAATCCTGCCCTATATATTTCCTAGTCGTTCCTAAGGCCTGAACCAACAGATGAAGTGTTTTCTCAGGATACAAACATTCAGCTTTCCGACACTTCCTCACTCTCACAAAAGACAACAACCACCCTGAGACCGAATAACGCTCAATAGAAATGAGAAAACCAATGCATTTGTAGGTCCTTCAAAGCCAAAAGTGGGGTGGCCAGTGCCCAGTTTATTAAATTTATAGCATACAGAGGGGAAACAATAATCTAGCAGCCAGTGTGATGTAAAAATTTAAGGCCCGTTTGAGGAAGGCAGAGCCTCTCCTGTAGTTCAAAGGATCGGCCGCCAGCTCCCAGACACCTGTTTGAATTCTGATTCAGAAACCCAGCCACGGGGGCAGAAAAATTCAGCCCTGTTATTTATTTTCCTGTCTGAGGCCTTTGACTGGAGAACAGATTTTAAACACAGTTATTCAAATATAGTCCCTCCTTTGAAGAGCTTTATGAGTGGAATGTTAAAGGAGATATTCCGGAGGGAAAAACAATGAAAAGTGAGAGAAAAGGGAGCTGCATAAAAATACTGCACATACCAAATCCTTCCAGCACTATTTGCCACCTACTTAAAAAGCAGAGCTTTAAAATACGCATTGGGTGCTAAAGCCAAAAGCTGAAGGAGGCTGAGGGAGAGGCAAGCCTGTTGCTTTTAATTCCAATTCCAGATGATGGTATATTTCCATGCAATTGTAGAAAGAATCAGCGGGTTTGAAGGAAACACTACTTCTGTTCCAGGTTCACACATTGCATGGCAGAGGTGCCAGTCTTTTCAGATTTAAAAAAAAGGGACTTGGTAAAATATCTTCCATTTATACAGAGCCTTTCAGCCCATAAAAAATGTCTGAATATTTTACAAGGTATACCTATACAGTATGCATCTCTTTACCCACCATCGAAATGCAGCCACCACAGAGCAGAAGTATGGCAGATGCTCAAAGGGCACAATGCTACTACATCATTTATTTTAAGAAGGGATTGAAGAATATAAGCATATCCAAGTGAAACTGCAGTGGTTAGCAGTCATGCAGAAAATTACTTGAGGTCTTTAATGTCCAGAAACAGTCAGGACTTCGGTTTTATGCCCTTATTCACTCATCCAAAGAAGAACAATACCATGTGCTTTATCTGGCCAATCAAAACTAACCAACCCAGTTCAAAAAGTATTATTTGCCAAGAAGTGTTCATAATTAGTTCAAAGAGTATAAAATAAGTCACTGAAGAACATCACTGAATGCTGCAAAATTTGTAACGGGTAAGTTTAGGTTTTCAGTGGATATGTATGAAGAGATTGCAGCCTGCTAGAGGAATTTAGGAAGCAGGAAAAGGATGCATTCAGCAGGTAAATAATTTTTGGTGTGTTCATTCATCAGCTGCAGTAATTCATAATACCATCCCAAGGCAAGGACTTGGTACTGGCTCTCAGAGAAAAGCACCACCTGAAGAATTAGCAACACCATACCCTGCAGCCCATGGCAGTTACCAAAGACTGTATACCTACAGTCCAGATTCAGTTCCTATTCTAGAGTGATGGGGAGGCAGTGTGGCCTGACTTTAGGAGGAAAAAGTGTTTTGCAGTGGTCTGCAGTTTAGCCCATGTATGACCTAGAAGCAGAAAGCGCCAAACCACCAAGCAGGTCATCTTGGCAAAATGAAGGTTGAGCTGTTAAAAGAGAGAGGATTATGTTTTATATTCATAGGGGATAGAGTCCTCCGTTAAGAAACGAATAACATCCCATCCCTTTTTAATGTTTGCAACTTCCTAACCAAGCATGGCTTGCCGGCTTGCCCTCTGCCTGATGCTCTCTACTACATCTCCTTGCTGTTTGTCCCACAGCAAATAAGCAGAAGTATTCTTATGTTGTTTTAAACACATGCACTGCATTATTAACTTGAGTAAGCAAATGATTTGCTGGATTTCTAGGCTGACTACTCCCTGCAAGGAATTCCTTTTGGGGAGGGAGGTAGTGGGGTGACATTCAAAGAAGGTAGTACTGTATTTTAGGCTCTCAGACTGAGTGAAAACAAAGGCAAAATTATGCTCCTGGTAGAGTCACCAGAACTGAGTATGTCTCCAGGAGGAATAAGAGCCAACAAAGAACAACACAAAAAATGTTAGAAATGTCCCACATGCTCATCTGCCTCTAGTTATTTGCCCCTTTCAGCATGTAAGACTAGACCCATTGGTTAAGCATGGGCACTGAATGCATTTGTGCGCAAGAGCTCTGCATTTGACAAGGAACAGATTAGTCCTTAGTAGAGATCACCATCAAATCCCACTGTTAGCTTCCTTTGATTCAGCTGGGGTTCCCATTACCTCGTTTTAGCTCAGGGTTTCCACAGGAGTGATCTGAGCTAAGTACAGACAGTCAAAAAGCCTGAAGCTGAATTGATTCAGTCTTTGCAGGTTAATCTCAGATGCAGAGATTAAACTGAGAAACAACTAGCCAGACATTCACTTTTGATTCAGGAAATGCAGCCACATGTCTGCAGTGGCTCAGGCCAGAAGCTGAAGGGCACTAGAGTATGCCTCCCTGGCATATAGCCAGCATGGGCTGTGTATTGCTTCCTCTTCCTGATGCCCCTGAGGTCTCTGGAATTTGCAGTCCAAAATCACAACAGCAGGACTCTGCAGGGTTCCTCATCACTTCCTCTTCCTGCTTCCAGGTGCCTCTGGGATTTGTAGTCCACAGTCACAGCCAACAGTAAGTTTTTAGTAGGGCAGGATAGCTCTGTACTTGGGGGAAAGGAAGTTTAACCCCGCTCCCTGGCCTGACCCCAGCTGTGGTTTGCTGGGGGAGGGGGGGTAGTCCCTGCCCCCTGCCACCCAACCCTTCTCTGCTGGAGCAGACCGCACAGTCCAGCCTATCCCAGGGCTGGAAAGCATGCTGGGATGCTGGGGACTCTGATTTAACTTGAGCCAGGAAGGGGTCTGGGACAGAAGTTTCATTGGTTTGACCCAATTCAGTTAAGTCTGACACTACATTCAACCAGGCATATCTTAAACCAGTTTCAGCCATTTTGAAACTGGTTTACGTGCACTGAACTTCCATTCTGTTACAGATTTAAACCAGTTTCTGATCACTTAAACCAGTTTATGTGTAACTTCTGCCCCTAGCCCTTGTGAGCTTTATAGTTTGTCCGCTGTAGTCTAACTGCTGCCCAAATGTGGGGTTGTGTATTTGCCTGCTTACTCTTCAGCCTCTCTCTTCTCCATTTGCCTTTCTCCTCCATTAATTTCTTCTTTTCTCCACTCTTTATGAACCTGGCAGGAAAGACCTTCCTCAGATTTCTAAGTGGTCTGTGCTTGCATAATTTGTTCTAAACTGTAATTACAGATATTCTCTGTCAATGATCCTGCAGCCCAGTCCCAGCAGTTTGTTCAAGCAAATCTAACAACCCAAAATTAGCTCTTTTATACTCCCTGAAGCTGTATTTGTGGTGACAAATATTCCTCGTACTTAAGCCTCCACTCTTCCCATCCATTGCATTTGTATAACCCTTGTGTAGTGGGTAGGAGAGAAGCTTTCCCATGTAGTTTCAACAGTCTGAATCTGCAGTGAGCATTTTGTGTCCTGGCGCTTTAAAAGGTATACATCATCCTGGCAAAAATGCCCATTTTAGCCTCTTCTACTGTAACAGGTGCATGCACCATGGCGAGAAAAACATAGCAAGTGGTTCAGTGGAAAATAACTGAGGAGTAGCGCCAGATGGGGAACCATTCATGTTTTATCAAAATCATTGCTAATCTGGAAGGTATGCAGACTTATCTGAGCTTCTTCAGCCAAGAATTCAAGGCTGAAAGTAAAGGATCTTTAGCTGATATGCTGCCTTGCCAAAGATTGCTTGTTTCTTCCAAAAGTGGGATCCTGTGGATGACTGTCTAACTTCTGTTGCTGGTGGAAAAAGTGACAACATCTCAGTACTCCGGAGGGGTAAATGAACACAACTGGCACAGTTGAAACCAAGGGAGCTTGGATGTCCCTGACATGATTCTGTTCCAGATAACTTCAGCGTCCTGCACAGGGATTGTATCTGTGCCCTTGTACGTAGCTAGAGAGGTACAATAGACAGTGGGCTGAGCTTGAGGGGAGGGAGGTAATAACATGCATTGCTTCCTTTGTGTGGAAGTAGTCCAAAGCTTACTGTGTGCTCCAAGTTGACTGTCTCACTCGGGCGTTTGCATGAACTTGCTTGTGATTTTTCATCCTGGCTTGTGAGTGGCTAGTTATTTGACGCATGCGAGCGTTTTCAATTGTGGTTGGTTGAGAGCTTGTTTTGGGGCTTAGAGCTGGTTTGCATAATAGTTTAGGAATCCTTTCCAGACAACAGTAAATTAAAAGCAGTGATGGTAGTAGCACACATTGCCTATCCTGAGTGAAAATTCTTGGCTTCAAGGGGCACGGTACTTCCCACAACGTACAGCATTCCCCAAAGAAGAGCTAACAGAGGGTGTTTGCTCAGCCATCCAACCTCACTTCATTAGCAAGTGTTACAAAAACCAGTGAACGTAGCCTCTCCTGCTACAGCGCCAGCTATTTGGCCTCTGGGTGGTCTGGCCACTATTAAATCCTTGGTGATTATTTAGACTAATTACATTCATGTTTTCACAATCAGTAGCACAGGGGTGGGAAGCACAGCAGATTGCTGAGTGGTAGAGCCACTTGCTTACACACTCTGTGTGGTTTGGCAAACTGGCTTCCTTGCTCAGTCCCTTGTTTGTCAGTATTCAAAATGCAGATGAAGAGTCAGTGGCCTCACGGTAAGGGACAACAATGGCCCACTTTCCCTGGGGTAGCACTGCATCCTTTTCTGCTCTTGTGCCAGTATGATAGCAATGGGATCCAACTGATTGCAGTGGAATGACACCCAATTTACCCCAAGAGCAGGGAGAGGGAAGTCAGGCCTGTTGACTTTGGTGGGCTAACTCCTGATTTACATCCAAGTGGGAGGAGCGTAAGGCCTTCTAAACCTTACATACTGTTCTATATTGGGGTCATTGAGGAACTTCAATGTAGACTTTCCCAGGCCCTTGGGGGCACTGAACTAGGTTTGGAGTGAACCCTGCATACCAGCCCAAAGAGTTAAAAGGGGATTTTTGTTTCCTTATCTCAGAAAAGTCCTTGTGACCTAAATGCCAAAAACCAGTGAGAAGAAACTTCCAAGACATGTTTTGTCCATAAGGGCCCCATCAGGGAACAAAATGCTCCCTTGGTATTTGAACTGTGAGGGTTTGGGGTGGGGGAGGTGAGGGACCACTGAGAGCCTCTTGTCGCAGCCTGCCATGCTTATCTTGACATAGTGCGTTTATCCAGGGGAGGGGGATGTGTGCCGAGGTTCTTCATATTTCCAGCATTACTCACGTCAGGAAGATTTTGCAGACACTTCAGCTGAAATCTAATAACATGCTGTTTCCCAACATGTGCTCTTCCCTCTTAAGACCCCTGCAGCCCATGCTGAGGCCATTGGACCTGACTGTTGTCTCAGTTGTGCTGCTGTAAGTCAGAATTGCACTTGAGCCATTGGAATTGCAGTCACATAAAACAGGTATTTCTTCATGAGCAGAATCAGGTCATTTTTGTTACACTTTTCCTAACTTGTGGGATTCCCATCAACCTGTGATTGGTCCTGTGGAAAGAGAGAGCTGGAATCCTCCAACACATCCTCCCCTGTTTCCACAAGTTGTCTTCTCCAGGCAATTCTCTGTGGGTTTCCTGTAGGGATATCATTGACTCCTTGTTTTGTCAGATTAATAAATGGTAATAATGTTTAATCTGTGGAGCTCATTGACACAGGGTATTATGCAGGGCTAGCATGCAGGGGTCAGTCAAACCTTAGATCAGTGTCCCCAAGGGCTCACAAGTATCAAAGCTTTAGTAACTCAGTAGGACTCAGTGGGGATTAGATGCATGAGACACCTTTTTTAATTTCAAAGTTAATTCAAATTATGTTAGAAGGGAAATTAAAAAGCATAGCTCTTCCTGACTAATCCCACATATAGAAGTCTTATTCTGGAATAATTAAATTAGCTTGGCTTTCCCCTTGTTCTTCACATCTGTTTGTTTGGCTTAGCCTACATGTATGGTATGGACATGGTCTCTTTGATTCATTTGGTTCACTTAGTGGATAGTAGTGTCTGTGTATGTGCATTTTTGTGTGGGGCTGTGTGCACTGAAAATGGACCCAAGGACCAAATTTCCCAGTTTCCTCATTGTGCTGATCACCGGCTTTGGTTCTAGACCATTTTTTCAAAGGTTTGCGTATAAAAATGTGTGCTCCTCTTCTTTTCTCTCACTTCACCCTTTTCCCTACTCTTTCTTGGGATGCATTGTTCTCCATTTATTCTAGTTTGTTTGCAGATATCATATCTTTGTCTATTATGTCACAATAACTGAGGCAAGACCTGAGTTCAATATTCTTTCTCCTGCTATAGCTGTGTTCCTTGATATTCAACATAAAGTTTCATGAGGGGAAACAACGGGGGAAATTAGGTCTTGGAAGTAAGTAAATGAAGGAAGAACTAATTCTTAAATATTTGTTTTCAGTTGTATGCATCTAGAAACTGCAGTGCTATTCAGCTAGTCTATTAATAATTTGGGATCTTCAGGAGCTCCTAAAAATATCAATATATAAAAAAATGTGTTTTTCCAGGCTAAACACCCAACTGGGTCATGGATTAGAGAACAACCTTTGGAAGACATGTAGTGACAGGGGTGGTGATGAATGGTGATGGTGGTGGCAGCACCTGGCTTCCCTTTCATGACCTAGCACCCCATTGTGCTAGGCACTGTACAAGCACAGAACAAAAGACCTTGCACTTAGGAGCTTAGGACCAGCTTTTTAAAGGAATATGGGGTTTAGGTACCCAGGCACTTTTGTAAAGCCCTATTGGTGTCCACAGGAAGGTTAGATGCCTATATACCTGTGAAAATCTGACACTTTATGGGAGCATGTTTGCTATAACTATTACTTAGAATTAAAATACTTTTTCTTTGCTCTCTTGATGTTGTACTAATGAGATGGGCCACAAGTTCTCAAGAAGTTTCTTTGGCCCCAGCTCATTCTACATTTTATTTCCCTGTCAATAATTGGTTGCCTTATGCACTGCCGCATAAGTCTGTAAAGATGTTACCGTGTCTAATATGACTGTGGGTGTGCTTATTCTCCAAATAAGAGTCCTCTATATTTTTACACAATGGAAACTGAACCTGTAGAACTCACTGCTGTAAGATAACATACAAATGTCTAATCCCTATCAGTGGGGAGGCTCAGAAATGTATAAGATTTAGAACGTGAATATGCTATTACACAGCAGGGCTATTTGCATCTTCTTCTGAGGCAATACACTGTCTAGTTTGAGAGCCAGGATCATGGTCTAGGTCAATGAGGACCAACTGTTTTGGCGGGCATGCCACAAATCAACTTCACAGCCTCCACCAAGTGCCACTCTGATCCCTTTCCATTGCCCAATCTGCTGCTCTGCATTCTGCTTCCTGCCTGATCTGCTGCTCTGTTTTCTGCTCCCTGCCCTATCTTCCACTTTGCTTCCTGTCCCCTCTCCAGCCTGTTGTATGCCACATACAGAAGCTGCCCATGCCACAGGTTGCTCACCCAGAACTAGACAGACCACTGACAGTTATTATTTTATGTACCTCCGGTTGGACAATAGGGTATTTTTTAGGACAACCTGTGGGAAATCATTGCCTTTCCAGAAGTTCACCTGTTGTGGAAGGGTCATCATCATCTTTGTTTGTGACTTGTGAGCATCTCTTTCTAGATCCACACACGTTATTTGTTCAAATTACCCATTTTTGGAGGCACATGCCGTTGTAATGGTTTGTTAGACAGTAAAGGAGAAGGGGAAAGGGCTGACAGATGCACCAGAGAAATAAGGAAAGCCCTGTTGAGCACACTTCAAAGCAACACCAGACTGACATCAAGCTGGAAAGAATTCCAGAGAGTCACTATTTTAAGCTTTTAAGGTCACTATTTTAGCACAGCCTCATGAAGTGAATAATGGGAAATTACATACTGGAATTCTGCTGCTTTGAAAAATCTCATCTTGCCAGATCTCATTCTTGTCTCTGGAGTTCCCAAGAGTGAAAATTTTGCACTGATGGTACCTCAGTGCAGAAAAGAGATAGCTCTATTGTAGGGAGAGCAACTGAACCACAGTGAGAGAAGAGACCGTGGCTAAGGCAAAGTATGACATCAGTCTCAGTTAGTATTGAGCCAGTGTCCTCATGCTAACCTACAGGCATTATTGTGGAAAGGTGCAATTCTTTTTTTTTTTTTTTTTTTGGTGTACTATAAATTCAATAGAGAGTGGAATGCCAGATGAGAAAAAAAAAGGTCAAATAAAAAAGGTCAAAAATTGAGCAGCATCAGAATGCTTCATTTTGACATTTTCTAAATGAAACATTTCAGGTAGAATCCTAGTTCACTTTACATAGCACTTACATAGCAGTTACCCAGGTATGCAGCTGCCATTCTTGGCACGTTAGCACAGATTGCAAGCCTACTCTATGTACATATCCTAGTCTAGGTCCCTGTCATCCAGAGCTGACATGTTAAAACAGCATTTCCATTTTACTTGTTTTAAAAAAAAGATGCAAGGGAAGTTAAATAACACAAAAATTAACGGTTTTGTACTGGAACAAACAAGACGTTCCATTTGGCTTGATTTTTTTTTTTTTTTTCACTTTCTGAAACATCTGAGAAAAAAAGAATCCTTTTTCTGGTAAATATTTTTCCCATTTTTTTTTAGTTCAGTCAAGACTAAAAGTTGCCATTATTTCACACATTTCTATTACATACAGCTACTTAGGGATATTTGCAACACTGGCTAAGATGGGGATGAAACGTGTGACCTTTTCACTCTTACTGTTTTCTGTAAATGTCTAAACATTTTTGTATTTATTATTTGAATATATATATATATATATATATATATAGACTCTTGAAATTTCTTTCCACTTTCTATGCTTCACAGTGACATAAATGCTTATCCAAGTTATTCGCTGATCAGCTGTTTCAGTCATGAATCAGCAAGGTCATGGCTAGATACAGAGCTGGCGCCTTACCTCACCTGAGAGGTCAAGGCTCCTGGTGATGAAGCCAGAAGCAGTGGGTGGAGGTTCTGGAGAAGACTGAGTCAGGGCCCCATGTTGGCTATTGGGACTCTTCTGAGCTTCACTGTGTCTTCACTTGGTGCTGCGTAGTTGTG
>NW_005842187.1:1698269-1718945 GCF_000455745.1 Alligator sinensis | reverse complement strand
TCCCTTCTGCATGTGTAAGGAAAAAGGCACGTCAGAGATGGACGTGCCAGCGCACGCATGAAAAGGAAAGATAGGTGGATAGAAGTGGTAACTATGTATGTGAGTGAAGGGTCCGCATTCCTTGGAGTGCTGGTGACGGCTGATTACGCACGGGGAAACACACAGACCCAAGCTTCACGGCCTGGAAAAAAGTGTTTATAAAAGAAGGAACAAACGTATGGCAGTAGAGCCAAGTACATGAGGCTGAGCAAGCGCATGCTGTACTTGCCGAGAACATTTGAACAGGTTGTGGCACTGTCCTAGAAGGGGTGTGGGGGGAAAGGGAATTAGGTCATTAACTCCATTTGCGCAGATGGAAGAGACTCTTGAGAATTCACTTCAGGCAACAAAGACTCACTCCCCTCCCCGCTTCTTCATGTAAATGCCATGATGAAATAGGTTGAAATCAACTTCTGATAGCCAAGCATGACAGGCTGTTGCTTCAGCTACTGCACTAGCTGCTTTAAAGAGGCAGATTTTATTTTCACAATGCACATTCTCCTGATCCCATCCCCTCACAACTCCCCCCGCTCGCTTGTTGGATCATTTGCACTGAAAAAAACACCCAGTGTTTAATGGCTCGTCCTTAGTAAATCTCATCCATATTTCCATTCTTATTTGTTTAATTCATAACAGTTTATTTCCTTGCAACAAGGAATTTAGGCTAATTTGCCCCCCCCACCCCAGAAAAATTAGAGGTGACATCTATAAGCACATGGAAGCATTGCGAATTTTTCTGTGGCATCATCTAAACTGTAGAAGTACTGTTGCCTAATGGAATTCCCTCCCCTGGATTATGGGTTTAGGCATCTTATCAAATGCGTGGGTTGAATTATGTGCCTAAAAGAGGGACTTGGGCAGAATTTAGATACCCTGACCACATTGATAGCTTAAGTAGTAAACAGTCATTACTCATTTTTTTTTAGTGAGTTACCACTTTAGAGAAAAATTTGCAATTCACTGGACCAGAGAGAGGAAATAATAGGGAGCATGACTAACCTAGTGGTTAGTGCATTCAGCTAGGACTGGGGACACATGTATGCTAGTTGCTGCTGCAAGGACTGACTGTTTATACATTTGACATGAAGCAGCAGTTAGATAAAATGCAGGGAGCTGAACCTGGGCCTCCCCATATCACAACCTCGTACCCTCATCACAGGGGCATTCTTCCTGTCCTGAGGCCCAGGGCATGGTGACATTTTAGACCGTCGAGGATGGTAGCGCAGAGACCTTATTATAGCGTTGTGTCCTTGTTGTGTTTGGACTGAAGTAGGCTTTCAGGAGAGGTTGTGAATCTGGCACATTAAAATAAAAAATAGTTGATCCAAGCCTGATTGCTGGCGGAGATTGTGCCTCTTTGGGTTACCCTGTCCATATTCATACTATGACATACTGTAAGAGGCTCTGTTTGCTGGTGGCCAAATGTGCTGGGCTCCTTCCCTTACCACTGGAGATTGAGTTTGAGGTGAGGTACGTCTGTGAAGCGGTATGGGGGAAGCTCATACAGCCTTGTAGCTGCTATGCCATGGATGGACAGAAGACTTGTCCCAGTGCTGCCAATCCAGCGCCAAAATAAAAACAGTGTTAAAATTAACTTGGTCAAGGAATCCTGCTCTTGTCTGAGGATATGGGTCCTTACCCATGTGACAGTGGAGAAGTTCATTTTCTTATACCCTTCTCTCTATTTTTTTGGCTTCCTCCCACAGGTTACTCCTTTCCCTATGTCCTGTGATTTACAAGGAGAATGCGCTTGCCTGGATCCCAACGCCCAAGAGCACAGTCAAAAGGACCTGCGTGGCTTCAGTCTTGGGTAACGCCAAACAAGGTGGAATGGACAGCCACACCGCACCAGGCAGGCTAGGAGAGACACCACATCTCTTTTTGGTATTGTTTTTAACATTTAGCTGCTCAACTGGATGGCATTTCTGCACCAGGGACCCTTAGAATTCAACCAGTCTGCCTTTAATTTTTGTCCAAGGAGGACTCAAAGTAGGGGTTTCTGTATTAAATATATCTTAAATAGTGACAACAAAAACAAACAGCAACAAAGAGTCAAGTCAAGAAGACTTTTAAGTATCAAAACAGCATGTGTTATGCAGTTGTGTGCCCACCTAATTTGAACAGTTTGTATCTAGATTTAAGGCGAGAAACAAGCCATATATATATATATATACGCATATTTATAGAGAAAAAATAGGGAGAGAAAGAGAGAAAAAGAGAGATTGACAACAAAGCAAAAACACTTTCCCCTCTCCAGTGCTCACAACTCAGACCATTCATGGAAGAGGCTGAGCTCTCAGATGAAACCAAGCCCAGCCTAGTCTGATGTTGAATGCCAAGGTATCTCATGCTCAGGGCACTGAGGTAGGGGTGGGTTCACCACAGGGCAGTGCATCTTGGCAAGTGATTTGCTGAATACCCAGCTGAAAAACGGGTTGTGTTAGCTCATCACAGGAACATTACTTCCAGCCTGGGAGCTTTGCAACTGATGTGGTCTTTTCAGCACAGCTCCCTGGCTTGTGACCAGCCTGAAAACTGTAGTCCTCACAGGTGAGAGCTCCAGCAATATTTAAGTGTAGAGGTGGGCAGACAAGTCCCATGGTGAAGCAGAGGGAGTGGGAAGTCTAAGGATTTGGCATGTAAGTGTTGGGCTGGCACTGAAGAATGGAGATTATTGCTCCTGAGGGAACAGAGAGGGTAACTCAAACCCCCATACTTGTCGTTCGAGCATGTCTGCTGCTGCTACTCCTGCTGCTATGTCCCATACAACTAGTTTCCTTACTGTGTCAGGACAGGGTGAAAACAACCCCAAGCAACCAAACAGTCTGCCTTAAAGCTTACCTACAACCTGTCTTTCAAATCCTCTGGTTTCCTTCTCAGCACTGGGGCAAGAAAACAGGACACCAGTCAGTCAAAGGGCTCTGTTTCTTTATCTCCATCTAGCCAATGGTTCATCTAAAATTTCTCCTCTCCCTGTGTGGGTTTGTGTATGTTATATTTAAAACCCCCCCCCCCCCCCCACAAAAACTCTTCATTTCCTGTTGTCCCAGGAGAGGGAGGAAGGCAAAAGGGCCCCTAAAGTGTGTGAAAAGTACAAGCCAAGAGAAAAAGATATCTGGGAATAGTATTAGTGTTTCAACCTCCTTTGTCAGTATTAGATTCCCAGGCCTGTGGACATGGCCCAGATGGTAGCTTGATATCAGCTTCCTTGACTCTTCCAAAAGAAATGGCATTGTGTGCGGCTGTACTCGCACCTCCCATCTGCACATCCCCTATCTATCCCCTTCTAGCCCTGGAGAGCACCCCTTGCCCCAATCCTTTGGATATTTATTTCTGAACTGGGACTCAGCATTTTCTGGTTGCCCAGCACCCACTCAGTCCTTGTGATGTCCACTGGATTCAGTGCACTCACTGCTGCTACAACCCATCCCAAATAAATCCTTAATGTCTGCACAATTTGGGCAGGAGTTGCCTCCTATTGCTTAGTGCTCCTACTTACAATAACAAGTATCTAAGTAAATGTCCTGTTAAGTGTTAATTCTTCTATCTCCAGGGCTTTAGTGGTCTTAAAGAAGAAGCAAGCTGACATTGTCTTACTGGGAAATCTCAGCGTAAATTTGGACAGCAGCAAGTGCAAATGTTCACAATCTATAATAGCCCCTGTGGCCAGATCTGGGGCCACTTTGAAGCTGTCTTTGAGCAGATGTGAATCTCTTGGATAAAAGCAGCTTGAAATGAACTTTCTCCAAATAAGTATTTACACTCTGCAGAAAGGAAAAGCTATAGAGAAAACCATTTAAATCCACAATTTACCAGGGTGGCTGCAAAATGCTGGGAAAATGGCTATAGGAAAAATCAGTAAACTTCCAGGGCCCAGGGTCTGGTTTCTTCAGGATGCAATGATAAAACCAAATAGATCCCTGTTGCAGGTCTACTGATAACAAGGAAGTTAAATTAAGAGCAAACCTGAGAAATGCATATGTGGGGACATTGAGGAAGAGCCTGTGTCAGAAATCTGGTGAAAGATCCATGTTCAAAATCCCTGTCTTCGGTCTTAGACTATGGGGTGACCCTGGCAGTAATGCAAGCATCTCACACTCACTGCTGTCTGTCAGGGTGCATAGGAGTAAAAAGGAGAGTTCAGGCACAGTGGCTCTTTCAGGGAGGTTCGACTATATTCTCAGCTCCGGCTGATGTTAATGGGTCTTCCATTAGACACCCAGTTCTTTGCAGTCCTCAGGCTTTTGCCTCTTAACAACAAACGTTAACAACAAAAAGGAAATACATACAAGCAGTTTGCATTCTCCCCCTCCCTCACCTTATCTTAGCTAGTTCCCAAATTGTCACCTGGTTCATTAAAATGACCCAAATATGTTGATCTCATTATGGCCTCTGTGCCTGAGATGTTGGCATGAGCTTTACTCTGTCCTCCATCGTGTCCACCTGCCCCAGAACAGAGCGCTCCCAAGTTTGCAGACTCCAAAAGGGAGCTCCATTAAGCAAATTACCTTTTGCTGTTCTGGGCTTCTGAGGATACCGGGGCAACATAGCCCCTTCTGCACAGAAAAGTGTGAATGGGTAGAGATTAGGGCAAGCTTTTTCTTACAGAACATGAGCTCTCCCCACTTCAGAGGGAGGGTTCAGCCTGGAGAGAAGTATAGCTTCTCACCTCAATGGCTTCACATGACAGCATCAGGCTTGCAGTCCCAGGGCATCTCCCTGCTGCAGCAGCCCTCTTCCGAAGGACCGACTCTCCATGCTGCTATTTTTTTCACTGCTGTCTACACTGTGCATCTCCTCCGGTCGGGCTCACAGATCCAGGAGCAGAAGTCAGTACTTCTACTCTATATCAGGGGATAATGCTGATCTCCAGCTCTGCCCAGTCACACTTTCCAAACACAAGGACTTGGTAAGAGGGTGCTATGAGACATGAGCTTCTGGCTAACTTCCACTCCCTTGTGTATCTGTGCAGAGGGAAGGTTTAAATTGACCTTTGGTGTTTAGGCATTAGCTCCTTAAGGGCTCAGTCAGAGGTGTAGTTCCTGTTGACTCTAATGGACATTGGACTAGTCCCATGTGAACTTCCTCAAGTGAATGTGGGGCACAGAGAATAATTCATGCCAACAGCCTCCAGCTGCTGACTCAAGGTAGGTCCCATTGCACCTAACTTTGTGGCAAGTGCATCTTTGTAACAGGACTGCACCCAGCACTGCACCCCACAAAAACCATTAGCAAACCTGCTGGCTTCACTGGGACCAGGACTTGCCCAGCCCTGGCTCCTGCTGTTGGTGGTCTCAATGACTAGGAGGAGGGAGAGCTTAAGCAGAGAGCCATGATTTGTACATGATGAGGGGTGGGGAAAACCTATCAGCTGCTATCCCAACCTCACCCCCACCCAGACTGAGTTGGTGTCCCTGCTTTCTTGCATGTTTTGCCGTCTCCTCAAGGCTGGGAGAGGAGGATAACCCCAGAGGACACTTTGAAGTCAGGTTCCAGCTACCTCCCTTCCGGTTCCGGTTTCACTTGGTTGTAACTGTCGGTTTGTTCTAGGTTTTACCTGTGTTAAAAAAAAAAAAAAAAAGAGAGAGAGAAAAAAACGAAGAAAAAAAAAACCAACAACAGTTTCTTGCTGCAACTGATTCAAGTGGGAAAACAACAACAACCATGATGCTTTACAGAGAAAAAAAAAAGAGAGGAGAAAAAAGAAAGAGAGCAAAAAGGAAAAAATGCATGTTCCAAACCTGAGAAAAGCAGAACCTATTTTTGTGTGTTCGAAAGCAAAACACGTTGTCTGCCAACTGAGTAGAGAGTTAGACACTTAAGTGTAGATTTCCCTAGAAATACAGTGAGGTTTTATAACATTGTCTGGTTTTGTTTTCCTTGTGCTTTGTGATAAGTCCAGGAAATAAGGCTACTTCTTTTTCTTGGTATATTGTTGCTTTTGGGGTTTTTATTTTATTTTTCCAGATTATTTTTTAAAAAGATCATGTGTATTTGTGCTTTTTTTTTTACATTATCCAACTGTACATATGCATTTAACCAGTATTTCACTGTGCTCTCATTACTGCACTCAGAATCACTGCACAGTCCAAATTCAGAACATTGAGAGAGTGAGAGAGAGAGAGAAAGAGAAAGAGAGAGAGAGAGAGAGAGAATTAAAAAAATAAAAAAGAAAAGCTGCTAAATGATCAGACAGGTAATTCCAGTTGGTTGGAATTGGGGGCACTAAATGGTTCCCCATTTCCTAGACTCCATCCCTGGATTTCCATTAGAATTCAAATTAGAAGACAGAAGTAGGTGGGGAGAGCGGTTAAACCAATGCCTTGGTTGGCTGGGACTTTTAAAAGGGTTTAGATATTGGGAGGTCATTATTTAACTCCTTCGGATGAATTCCAGCCTGAAGGCCTCATCTTGCAGTCTTCTCACCTGCCAAACTCCCAAAGACTCCAGTGAGAGGTAGATACATGCATCTGAACTGTCCTTGGGAGAGGGCCATGTGCAGTGATGTGGATACTCTCGTTACCCTTAAGATCCTGAGTCTGATTTTGATCTCAATGGTATATAACTACATTGACTTTGATCTCAGTGGTATAACTCCAACTTCAACTGAGTTATTTCCACTTTACGCTATTCCAGGGGCCAAAACCTGTAACGCTCTGAGCCCTTCCAAGTGGTGCTGAGCACCTTTAACTCTGACTGACAGTGTTGTTATTCTTGGATTGAGCCTTGGCAGACTAGTCTTGTTTCCACTGATGGAAATAAACCATTGAGCTCAGTGGGAGCTTGATCAGGACTTAGCTAAGACTCTCATCTGCCCAGCTGTATTTCTACAGGCCATGTGGGCAATAGGACCTAAAATTAATTGACTGCTCCTACCCCAGTGAAACCAGTGTTCAAAACTCTCATTTATTTTTGTGGGAGCAATATAGGGCTTATCATTTGACTTCAGTAATATTTTTTGGCAAATAAATATTATACTTCTTTGGCCTGATCTACAGATCCAGAATTTAATTAAAAATGTAATTTGTTCCTCTGTGGCCAAGGACAAGTGCATGAGTTGGCTTCACTGTAGTCAGACAGTGAGTCTTGGTGCTATTTATTCAATGCTATTATTGTCAGGAGGGGAGGTGGAACTAATGAGGGTCATGTTTGAGCCAAAAGAACCTCAGTTCTGAACATTTCTTTGGTTCAATTCTATATATTTTCATTTTTGCATCTTCATTTGGTGAGGTCACAATTCAACCACCAGTTTCGATCTTCTGAGTGCAAAGAACCAGGGCTTTAATGACATATTTTCACCAGCAATTAAAGAGGGAGGAATTGGAACCATTATGGAGTTTGCATTGTACGGCCTCTGTAATCACTTACCTGTCTGCAGATAATGGGCTGGATTTTGCTCCCATCAAAGCCAGTTAGAGGTTTTTTTGTTTTTGTCACTGGCTTCAATGGGAGCAGAATAGAGCCATATTATATATATAAATATATATATGATATATATATATATAATATTATATGTGTACTATTATATATATGTGTGTAATATTTACAAGTAAAACTGTGATCTCGTCTAGAGAAAAAAATGTATTCATATTACCAACTGCTCTTCCATATTTATGTATCATATTTTATCTTTTTATTATTGTTATAATTATTATTATTATTATGGTTATTGTTATTATTATGGAATCTTTCTTGGCACCTTTTGGAAGCCACGACAACCAATAATCCAATGAAGTGCTGAGGATCTATTTTCACAAGAATTCTACTGGTCTACTGTATAAAAGAGAAAAAAAAAAGAAAAAAAAGAAACAAACAAAATACAGTTCAACCCTAAATTCTGTACCTCACGCCTGTACGTTTGCTGCTCCAATTTTGGGTTTTTATTTTGCGTTCGTTTGTTTTAACGAATCTAATTTAAGTCTCCAAGCAATATATAAAGATGTAAATAGTAAAGCTTATTTATTAAGATTGTCATCTTTTTTTAATTTATATTTACACAGTTGTTCATCTAATTTATTTTTTTCAATACAGTTTTTAACAGTTGTTCTTTTTTTGGTTCATGAGTTTTTTTATCATTTTCACAGAATGTCTTTATACAGGTTTCTCTCTGCTCCCATTACATAAAACCAAGTCCTCTGGTCTTTCAAGTACAAATCACATTTCACTAAAAAAAAAATATGTCCAAGACATCAGAAATATTTTGCCATTGTTGATTCCTATACCCTAAAGTTCTATATTATATAAATATATAATACCTTGTATGCTTAACTATTTAACTGTGTGATTTTGTATATACCTACATACACATGCTCACACACATATGAGGGTTAATGTCCCCGATGTTGGGAGAACAGAATCAGAAACACAAACAATATGAGATTGTATTAAAGAGTTCTGAACTGGAGCATTTTTCTCTGCCACGTCTGGTTTGATTTCTTGCGGTGACGGACATTGAGCTTATTACTGACTAGCATGCATGTGTATAGAGCAGGAGGCTTCTGTATGCATTGGGATACATTTTTTCCTAGTATTGTAGCACTGACCACGGCAGGGCCGTCTGTGTACTGGTGGGTGTCTGGGTAGGTTAGAGAATTTAAGAACTTTTATTTCAGTACTCTAAGGCTGAGCCTTAGTTAGAAAGGTCAAGCAAATGGATTGCATTATAGGCATCTTAGAGACGTGTAGATCATGGTGTAACTTGAAATCTTAATTCCCTATGATCACGTTTTTTTTCTGTAATCACCGAACATCGACATTTCTTCCAACTCATTTGAAATGGCCATTTCTCATGAGTTAAGACCTTGATGGATCTTGCCTTCTACTATAAGTAGTGGCCCAGAGTCAGGAAACAATTTAAACATAGTCTTAATTCAGTCCCTATTCAAGGGGAAACAAAACAAAAGCCAAAAAAAAGGTGTGCTCAATTCTAAGATGCACTTAAGTCCTTTAGTACATAAACAAGAGTTAATTACATAAAAGGCACTTTCACATGTGCATTAATGCATTGTGGTTACTGCACATTTAGTTTAGTACCTGTAATAACAGATACTAATGAAATGTGCAACAACCAGTGCTACTACACAGTAGACTAATTCTCCTACGCCTTAGCGCAATAGCACAGCTTTCGTCATGACGCACTAACGCGCAGGAGAATTAGTCTACCGCACATTTAGTGTCTCGTGTAGACGCGCCCACAGGGGGATCTTTTTCTGATGCAGCACCAGAATCCCTTCACTTAACTAAATGTTAACTTATTGGCTATCTATTCTGACTGTCATATACATATGAAAGTAGAGTTATCTGGAGGCTGTGTATCAGGAGAAAATATAAATTATTCAACTTACAAAGAGCACATGCTGTCACTTCAGAGTGTGAAGTTGATCTTCTGAAATCCAGCAATCTGCTGGTGACTGAAAAAAAACCCTGTATATATGTGAACTTAATGACAAGAGCGACTATTTAAAATATAACATTTAACAATAAAAGTATGGGTCACTGTAATGCCTTGCTACCTGAGGCATTATGGGGGTTCCTTGTATATTGAGTCTTTGTTCCCAGCTGCTCCGATGACAAGTGAAGCAATATCTTTCCTAATTGCAATTGCTACAAGCTTACCCTGGGATCTGAATGTCAAGCTGGGGTCCTTCCTAGCTCATGCCTCAAAAACAATAAAGAGTCTGCAGTAGGAATTCAGCCAACTGTTGTATCAATAATGGACAAGGCAGCAGAAAACGCAGCTCCTTCTCCCATAGCTGCCCAGCCTCTGCAGAGCTGACAGCAGTAACAAGTGGTAACAACTTAACCTTGGTCGCTGAAGTCGGTAGAGCAGGGGAAATGCATTTGTGTTCAGAGCAAAACATACTTTAGATGAAGTCGGCACGAATTGCTTATCAGGGCATGCCTCAGTTGTGTCCTTGTTTGCTACCGTGCACCATCAAATGTTTATATTTTCTTATCTCAGCATTGCCCCATCTCTTATGGGCAGGGCGTGTAGTAGGTGTTGGCTATGCACATATCACCAAACCACGGAGGTCAGTTTGCTTGCCCCCTTTGTATAGTTTGCTGATCCCTGAAGGGCTCGCTTACACAAGAGAAAATGATTGAATCCTATGGCCTGAATGTTTTGATCATTAAAAGGAGTGAATTAAAAACAGAGGCTTCTAGTGAGTATCTCATTCAGTTCCCAGATCCCATCTCTCAGAAAATTATTTATTTCCAGCATGAGGGTAAGTTTTGATTTGAGCATAATGGTGAAATAGGGAAGGGGGCTGATAGCTACCTAAATGCAATTCTATACCAGGAAGCTCCAGCTACTCTAAGCCTATGGACACAGAAGAAAACATGTAGATAAAGATAAGATCTGGTCTCCAGTGGTCAAGAAAGATCCAGGATTGCAACCCATCCCTGACCAATGCCTTTTAAGGCATGTGGAAGCCTCCCAGGCCAGACAAGCGGATACAAACATATTATGGGCCATTATTTCTGCTGTGGATTGCTGCACTTCCTGCATATAGTGCTTGCAATTCAATCTTATTCCCTTGTTTACATGGAGCAAATGTGCATTTCTTTTACCTCCTAAAGAATGAGGTTCTGCAATCCATTAAAATTGTTTTCATCTGTGCATAACTGGACGCATCTCAGTTACATGCCCAAGGGGGCTTGCAGGTCCAAAAGGAAGGGAAAGAAAATCAAGCCTCAGCACTGTAGCTTCTTGCTAATGCATGAAATGTACACTTTGGTGAGGGGGAGAGGGGTGAGGGGGAAGACATGGAAAGGCTGTTTGGCTAAGGAACGTATATAGGAGGGACTAGTTAGCTACACTCTCCTCGCTGGTGCTTCTGGTTGTCTTCAAAGACTCTAACGAGCACTATAAACTATAGGCCAGTTTGTGACTTAGTGTATGCCCCAGTGGATAGCAGTAATGCCCTCCATATTAGCAGACCTTAGATCCTGGCCCATAGCAGTGTTTCTGCACCACCCCTGGAGTAGACAGGCAGGGAAAGCAAAACAGCATTCGCCACCGTGGTGGGGTGGAGGATCTCTTGTCATTTGCTGTGAGCCTTTGAAAGGTGTGCAGGAGAACAGGCCTGGTACAGGCCAAGCCCATGGAGTACTGGTGTGACTACTAGACTGGGATGTCAAAGGAGATGCAGATCACACTCCCACCTAGGCCTAAAACAAGGGAGGGCTGCCCTAGTCCCCTCCCCCTCAACCAAGACTTGTACTCACATTCACACATGCAGAGCTGTCTGGCTAATGCATAGCCTACTGAGCGTGCTCAGTCTACCCACAACCATGCTTAGACACCCACAGTTCAGAAGTAAGAGACTACCAGCCAGTGCTGAAATGCCAAAGCCACCATTGATGCTGCTAGACACTAAGGGTGTTTATACATGTGCTCCGGGGGGGGGGCGGGCTCTGAGAGCCGCTCTAATTAAAGCAGCTGGAGCATCACATGTATCAGCAGCCTCGCACTGAAAAATGGCAGCAGGGATGCTTCAACTAAAGCTCGTCGAACGAGCGTTAATTAAAGCACCCCTGCTGCCAATTTTCAGCGCAGGGACACTGATAAACATGAGGCTGGAGTCTACCAGGGTGCAGTAATTACCGCACTCTACCAGACTCACTTAATTTGAGTCTGCTCTGACGCACTGTAATTGCAGCACATCAGAGCAGCCGCGCTGTACGTGTATAGGTGCCCTAACTCTGCAGTGCAAAGTGGCCTTTTTACATTCAGTGCTATGGCAGCTTCCAGCTCCATTCGTGTGTGCTGGCCTTGCCTGGGAAACCTTCCTGTTGCCTCATGCCCCAACCTACAGACATCATGGCTGCCTGCCCAGCAGTGCAGCTCTCCAGCTGCTCTGGGACCGGGTGCCCAGCTACAGGCCAGCTAAAGGGTCATGGCTGTATACCACCCACTGTCAGCCAGGCAGCCAGAGCAGTGCAGCTGCTACGGAGTATGTCTCCCCTCCCTTCCCCATCCCCCCCAGCCTCTTTTCCCCCTTTCACAAGAGCTGCAAGCTTACATGGTATTAGGCCCCCAACCTCTGAGGCCGCTCACGGGATGAGCCACTGCCTACCAACCTCTGGGATGCGGCTGCAGGTTGGGGAGTTGCAGGGGTGGTAGAAAGGAAGGACAGTATAGCAGAGGGTCAATGAGGTTGCAGTGGGAGAGGGGGCATGGAGAGAGAGAGAGACCACTGTGTGCAGCTGAAAGAAGTGGAGGCTGAGGGCCAAGATGCCTCTGCAGCAGGGCAGCCAGGAACCATGGATGGGGGAGGGACAGGGGGATTTGACTGAGGTGCCTACATCAGGGGCATGGTACCCTCACTGCCACCTGATGGCCTCTCTGGACACCATCACATGCTCTTCTACATGTTGCCAGCATGCCTCTCTCTATGACGGGTAGGCACCCCCTGGCACAGGTGTCAAAGTGTGACATGTGAAGGCATTTTGCTTGGCGCACACGCCTTGGGGCAGATGGCAGAGAAGGGGCCAGGGTTGCAGTGCCACAACAAGGATCATACCCCTTGCAGCTCCTCCTCTGTCTGCCCCTGGCACACCAGCATCTTACAAATTGAGGTTGCAGGTGTTTTTGGCACTCTGCCCAAAAACATTGCCATCCCCTGCTCTATGATGTCCCCTAAACTGCCTCAGGGTCCCTTTATCTCCTCCAGATTGCTAAGGTTTATGGATTCCTAGGCTCCAATGTTGATACTGCACTCCCCTGCTGCTGCTGACTTCTCATTCCTTTGTTTTGGTCGAGCCTTAAACACAGGATTGTCATGCCATATGACTATATTGTATAGAATACAGTATGGGGGGGAAGGAGGGATGTACTGGATCCTATCAGCATGCCAGTCAACATACACAGCAAATGAAGGGCAAGCTGCCCATGCTGGCAAATTCATGAAGACACATGCATCTGGAAAGAAGCCATCCCAGTGAGTTGAGTATATTTTTCAAAGCCAAGCTTATCTCATAGCATGGAGAGCACCAGCATTTCATACTTAGGTTGTAAAGTCCAGTAAGACAACCACAGAACAGGGTGTATGGAGCTCTCCTGCATCAAAAGTATTAGGTACAAATCATGGCCCAAGAACTTCTCTTTACTGCAAGATGCAGCAAGACACTAAAGCACCTAGTTAAATTCAGGCACAGTTTTTTACTACCCTTGGTTAAATGCAGGAGGAAGTGGGGCAGGGTGTAAGAGCCAGGTCTCTAAAGGCTGGGCAGTCCAGCCATAATGGACAATAAGAACCTAAGTAGCAATAAGCATCTGGTGCTCAGGGGCTCAGCAACTTTCTGTTCACTTCTCCAGGCAGTGAAGCGGACCATAGTCAGGTATTTAAAAAAATAAATAAATAAAAACTATTGACTAACCTTCTGTTTGACTGGGTTGCATATGCAGCACCAACCACCTCCTGCAAATTGAGTTGTTAATTTATCTCCCCTCCCCCCAGCTTCCAAGCATGCTTTTGCTAATTTGCCTCTATACAATGCCGTTGTTCTCCCATAATAGTTATTGTATAAGGAGCATAAATATATATAAGTGCCTAATATTTAAGCCTGTGATATTTAACCAAGGTGCCATGAGATCCTTGCAAAGGTGCTGCAGGATGTCATACAGTGTGAGTACAGTTAGTACAAGACAAACCCAGAGCTTTCACACCATTCCTAGATGTGGTCTTTGTCAGTACTTTGCAACAGAAAAAAAGCTGCTCTATTATTTTCCTGTAGTCAAAAAAAAGCTTCTAACTAACAGCTGGTGTTTTTCTGAGGGGATGCCGTGAGTCCGTCTAGAGGTGCCTCAGGTCTAAAAAGGTTGAGAACCACTGGTTGAAGCAAACATCCCATTGATCAGCTGAGAGAGTCATTCCTCAATGAGTGGCATTCCCCTAGATTGTGTGAAATCTGGGAGACATGGAGATTTCTGGCCAATTAGTGCAAGTTGTGTCTTTAATTTCAGGTGCATTGAAGCACTTGAAATCAGAAAGTCTTTTTGAACTTGTTGACCTGCTCCTTTAATAGGCTCCGTTCCCATGTTTTCCCCCCACATGTTCGATCTCTATGCTCCAGCTCAAATTCACTATGGATAAATGTCAGGGACTAGCTATAACCAAGCTGAATAGCATCACAGCACAGGTGTGTGTTCAGCCCAATGTCTCTGTCAGAAGCTGCATTCTCTCGTCATCTCCTCTTCAATCACCAGGGATGTAACAAGCCAGTTGCTCTCTTCTGTCGTGGTCCTGGCATGTCTGTGCAGCAAATGAGAAGGTGAGTCTAGACTCTATAGCAGCGGTTCCCAAACTCTGACAGGTTGTGCACCACCAATTAAAAATGATACAACCTTAAGTACCACCAGCAAATTTTTCAGTTCAACCTTAAGTGCCACCGGCAAATTTTTGTCATATAAAGTAATTATAATCCGTTAACACGTGCCACTGACAGGTTGTCTCTCTACCACTGGTGGTACTTGTACCACAGATTGGGAACTGCTGCCCTATAGCATGGGTAGGCAAATTAACGTTAGCTTTAATTTAATAAGTGCATTGCACTGTTGCATGAGTTTCAATGCAGCCTGGAAAACCAAGTACACGCACATACAATCTGTGGCACACTTATCCAGCTTGTGCTGAACTCCATGCTGCTATTGTTACCCTGATACCTAGTGTGAGTACACCCACCATAGCCCCACTCACACCCCAACTGGGCTATAGGACCCAACCCTTAAAGACTCCCAGCTTCACCATCCCCATCTCCTCCTTGCCTCTACTTCCCTTCCTTTGATGTGTGTGCAGAAGAGCCATTTTCTCACTTCACATGCAGACTTCAGGGCTGCCCCTCTTTATCCAGCGTAGTCGGCCCTAGCCTTTGGCACTGGCAACAGCTACATACTTCTCTCATGTGGAAATGACCCCCCTTCTCTATTTCCATAACGTAAGAATGCTACAAATCATAGAGACTATTAAATGGGCTTAGACAAGAGGAGGAGGAAGGGGGGAAGCTGGAAAGGAAAGGAAGGGAATCCTTTTTATTGGAAATGTTATTAGCATTTCAACACTAAAACTTTCCATCAAGTCATGAAAAATCTCAGGGGCTGCCTTCTCAACCTCTGCAGTGTAATTTTAAACTCTAAAGAAGGAGAGAAACATACTGACTTCATAGACACTCAAGCACCCTTTGCAGTAGGTCATGCCTGTCACGTACCAGCAATCCCTTGCAGTTGTGTCTTGCCAAAGTCTGCCCTTACACAGAGCCACAGAGCCCACTCTCAAAGCAGTAACGCTGCAAAGCCTGTCTCTTGTGGAAGAAGTTTGCCTTATGGCACCAGTGTTGGCTCAGTGCAAGCGTCTCATGCTTGGCCTACTTTTGCTTCCTTTGCAGTTGATGGATGTTTTACCACTATGTTCAGTGGGAGCAGGAGGCAGCCAGCAGTGAGTGAACTTGCAAATTCTCCCTCTCTCTCAAAGGCTGAAGCAGGGCCATGCTGTACCTTAGAAAGCAAACCACAGGATGAGCTGACTGCCCCCCTACAGAGCACTTGTACTCATAAGGCCATTCCTGAAGCACATGCTTGTACTGAGCTCCTAGCATTTGAGCTACAAGGACTTTGGGCCTGGGCCCCTTGTAGGTACCCTCCCATGTGTTGCCTTAGCTTGGACGTCGAGAGGTCTGGGTGCTTTGTCACTCTCTGCAGTTGCACCTTCTCTCTCTTGCCTCAGATGCCCCATAGTGGCCTTTCTTTGCTAGCATGCTTTCCAATCGTTGGGGGCAGGAAGCAAAGTATGAGGCAGCATTGTTTCATCTGCCTTTCCTGATTTTGCCCCGCTTCGGGTTACAATCAGCACCGTACCGAAACTCCTGGTGGCCCCAGGACAACCTTTAGTATTGGCCCCACGCTTTGCCAGAGATAATGATAACAATAATTGAAAAATTACCATTTTCAGGCCCTGTCTCTGTCCAGACCCTGGGTGGCTGCCTGGTTCACCCACGCCTACTTCCGGCCCTGGCTACAAGCAGTTCCTACTCACCAGCAGTGAGGCTTTTATGGTGATGGCATGGCCATTTTGTCTTACTCTAACCAGGTCCTCAGCTGGTGTAAGATGGGCTCGCTGACAGCCATCATGCTGAGGGAAACTTCAGTGGTCTCAATAAAGCACGCTTTATTTTTTACCAGCCTCTGTGTGTGTTCACAAGAGCACACTGAGGACAGGAGCACAAAGTGCCTAGGGTTTGCCTATGCATGTCCAGCTGGCAGCCGAACATCTAGGGATGCGCTGGAGCATAGCAGTAATGCTAGCACCTGCGGGGTTGGAGCTGTGTGGGGAGAGCTAGGGGGACGAGATGGAAGAGATGGATGACTGCAAACTGACTGACACCATCTCAAGAGCCAGCTTAGGTCCCTTTGCTCACTGTCCCAGCCCCAACTCTACCTCCCCTGCCCAATAACTACAGACTGCTGTTTATGTCTTGCCAACATTGACATGAATGTAAGTGGCAAAGTGCATCCTTAGCCTTACAGATAGACTGGAGGAGAGAAGCAACATCAACAATGATGCTGATGTTATCACTGAGCAGTGTAGGAGCCCTCTCCAGGGACCAGAACATGGTTTGTGTGCATCACACTGATTTCTGGTTAAATGCCCTTGAATAGCTAAACATCACTGAGACATATAGTGGGGTGCAAGGGGAGAAATCCAGCTGTTGATCTCAGGGAGAGGGAGAAGAGACAGAGTGCAAGGCGCGCACGCGCGCGCGCGTGTGTGTGTGTGTGTGTGGAGGGTGTGATGTGTGTGTTTGTGCATTGTTTCATAGAAGACCCTGAAACTACAAAGAGCAACTGGGACAATCATCTCTTGTATGTACAAAGCCAGCTGCAGCCTGGATTCGAACAATGCATATTGTTACATGGTGCTTTTCCTCTCGAGCTAAAATTCACTCTAAAATATGAGACAAGCAAGAACCTGAGCTAGAGATTAAATAAGACTTGAGGGGTGAATAGCCCTTGCTCCAGACTTCCATGTGAATGGATTTCACTCTCTCAAAGTGGTTCAGCTTCTTTCTTCCAGAGCTGCACATGAATGCTGCAGCACACTATGGGGACCCCCTGCTCAGAAAGGCACCTGTAAGTTGGGAATTGCAAAGGAAGAAGAGTCCAGGTGTCTATGCATGCATGTATTCGCCTCTGTTCCAGCTGGGCGCTGGGAGGAGAATGAGATCAAACCCCACCCACCCCACTAAACAGGCTCTTACTTCAAGATCAATGTAAGAAAAGCTTCAGCACTGACTATACCTTATGAGCAAACATAAGGTTAATGAGAAAATTTCCACGGTGGAAGTGGCCTCATAGTAGGAGTGGAGACAGGACTCTGGGCTAGATGGGTCACTGGTCTGCTTTAAATTGGCACTCACTATTTCCCATATCTTGCCAGCTAACACCACTGGGAGGGCGGGGGAAAAACCCGCAGTTGCTCCTGGCAGTTTGGCTGTAGGTGCAACATGAGCTTTGCTCTGTGTCTGGACTGGAATTCACTTTGAATACTTGCTGTCTGCAGATCCTGACGATTACTTTTGTTTACTAGGAAACCAAGGCATTGCATTTTTATCTCTTAGCCTCACCCTTCCTTTTTACTCATGCCATATTCATCCCAATGGCCCTGTCATAGGACACACCTTTGACTCTGTATCAATAAGAAAGCAGAGAGCCAAAGGGTCAGCTGGGAAGAAACTACTATGGAGGTGGACCATAAACTAATCTGGGCAACCATCAGAATATTTCAGCATTATAACTCAAATCCTCTCAAAGGTTTGATTTTTTTTTCACAGCATTGAAGATTTCCTTTCATGCCCTGATTATTTCCTCTTGCTTCCCTAGTCATGTTCCTGCCCAGCTCTCCTTTCCTCTGGTTCCAGCTCGCATTAAAAGGATGGATTGGTTATTGAGGTCAGTGACAGCTGTGGAGGATATAAAAAAAACCCAGCACAATCCAGTGCTAGATCAGCGTGACAATATTGGCCTCTGGCACAAGATATCTTGGTTTCCTATGGTAAACATTTATCTACCCCTGATGAATAAATTGGGAGCGTATTGCTTCCAACCTAAGGGAGGCAGGGCCTCCCCTCACATCAACTCCTTGGAAATATAAATGAGAGGAACCTCAGTTCAGTCCAGAGCCTTTACAAGTGCAGGAATCCAGTGCAGACGTGAGAGAGAAAAAGGGTGAGATGGGAGCCAAATGCCATGTCCCCAGCTATGGGGTCTACGCAGCTGTAGCACGGCTAACAGAGGGGCAGGGAAGCTAGTATAGTGGTTATAGGCCTGGTTTCGGATTGGGGCCTCTATTGTAATTCCCTGCTCTGCCAGCCCTCCAGTGTCACCTGTGGGTAAGACAGTTGTTCTGTGCCTCCACTGCACAAAGCAAAACTGGATGTTTTCCAGCCACATGGGCAGGTGCTGGGAGGAGTAGCTCCATAGAGCCTTTTGGGTGTTGTGGCGATAGTGGCTCTATATGACTGTGATAGAGGGCTGCTAATGACATCTTCTACACTTGCAAGGACAGCAGCCTCCAGCAAAAGGCTGCAAAACTGAGAACGAATCCTGTTCCCCAAGAGTTTACAGTCCAAAATTAAAGCATACACTAGTGCCAGGAGATAGCGATACACTATCCAAGCAGAAGAGAGAAATATAAGCTGCATACCTTGCTAGCTGCCTGGTTGTACTCTTGTTTTAAGTTAAAAAATCATTTCCCACCCTCCCACCTTCTTCTCTGATTCAACCCATTCCTCTTCACCACCACTTCACAACACCCATTGTAGTGTCCTGACGCCCTGCCCAACACACACCCACATACACCAGTAACCCAGTCACACTTAAACCCAATGAATGTAAAACCAGAGTAGGACATTCAGCCATGAAGCTTCCTGAAGGTGCCACAGAAGCTATAACTATTCAGGGTAGAATTGAAGCGCAGGCGGTGACTTTATGCACGGGTGCTCGGAGGCAGGTGGATGGATTAAGATCAGTTTTTCTCTAAGGAAAGCCTATAGTCTATAGCTAGAAGTGTTTACAATTGACAAGTCAAGAAGGAAGCTTTGTGTGGCTAATATGGGCTGTGCTACTATCTGCCAGTGCTTCTGGGATGGAAAAGTGCAACAGATCAGCTCGAAAACCAGAAGGTGAAAAGGTCCAAAATTTCCAAAGAGGAATAAACAGAAACTTTCTTTCAGTTGTGAGCTGCTTTATTTGCAACCTTGAATAATTCCTGGGTTTTGTTTGGCTTGGGTACCCAGGTAAATTATAGGATTTCCATTTTTCCACTGATTTAAATTGGCTTTGATCTTCAGTTATACACATTGCACTACCTGAAGCTGATTGTGCTGTCAAATTCTGCAGTCTGCCTTCCCTTATTTCTAGACTCTGTCGCTTGCTGTACAGAACCACGCACACATACACATGCACATACACACACTCCCTCTTTCTGCATGCATGGACAAACAGGGAGGCTAGACTTTCACTAGAGTAAACCAAAGCTATTTGGGAGACTTCACTGTTGAGTCACCAGCTGAAAATCTGGCCCACATTGTGTGGTGTTTATATACACACCGTACTCTGCAATATGCTTGCAAATATGCTAGGCAGTATCATCTAGATCACAGATGTTACATGCACACACCACTTTTGAAAACCTACCTTATACTCTGGGCTTCATTCTTAGTTACACCCATATGACACTTGGGAAAGGGCGGATGGGGGTTAAGATCATCTTAAGCCATCATCACGTCCATCATGTTTGGCCCTTAGTTTGAGTAGTCTTGGGATTATTGCAATTGTAGTTCTGTTTCCCATGTCCTCATGTGCACCCTGGGCTGCAGAAAATAGCAAGAGTGCTGTGCTTTCTCCACCTCCCCCGTTCTGTAGGCTGAAGGTGTGCAAATATATGTTATGTGCGAAACTGTGCAAATCATGAGGAAGAACAAGTCTGCGATCTGCAAGAGTATGATTCAGCTGTAAGAACTGTATCATGCCCACAAGACGGGCCTTCAGGCACTCACTCTTGCTTCCCCAGCTTTGGGAAGAACGCTTGTCCCTAATTCACTGCACAAGCTCCTCTGTACCTAGATGTGTCATCTGTCTCTCAGTGTCCCTATAGGACCTACCACCACAATCTAGGTGCTTAACTGGGATTACAGAAAACAAAACCAAACCCTGATTTGTCCAGGGGGACAGTCAACACTGACTCCTACCCTCAGTTGAGTCTCCAAAGCTCCTCTCCACTGTGTCATGCACGGCTTGGTTTTCAACCATGGCTTTTCTTTGAAAAAGCAAACCAAACTGAATCTGTAACATAAAAGGCAGGGGAAGGGACTGGTTCTGAAAAAAAACTGAGAACCAACAAAGAAAAGAGTTCAAGAAATCTGCAAAAAAACCCCCAAACCTTTTCACTCCTCAAGGTTCAACCATTTCTGTTGTAGCACCATATCACACCATCCCAGGCTGCAGCTCATGAGTATATGCTATATATTTCCCATATATACCCTACTGAAGGTTAACTACTGTTCTCTGCTATTACATGGGGCTGTGGACGGCATTCTTCTTGCACTCACCTCAGTGTAAACCAAGTAACAGGCCCCCCC
>NW_005842187.1:1681641-1698216 GCF_000455745.1 Alligator sinensis | reverse complement strand
CCCCCCCCATTAAAAGTCAATGAGTTTACATGGTTGTAAGGAAAGAGAAGAATCAGGTCTCTTCAGCCTGGATCTAGGGTACCCAAGAGATTCCTCTCACAGCTGCACATGGTATTTTTAATGGCAGTATATGACAGTGCAGCAACTTGATGCCAAAACAGCAGTCAGGGCATTGAGCAGCAACTTATTTTCAGTTCAAGAGTTTGACTTTGTTTTGTTTGACACAATAATAGATCCTAACAAATCTTTCCTTAACCTCTTCTCCAATTCCCTTACTCGGCATGTGATCTGAGGTGCATCTGAGCCACGTGCTTCATTTTGGGGGCTAAGTAGGGTTTATATGGTATTTTTAAAAGGAGCTGTTTGCCCAATTAAATCCTGGAGGGTGTCCAGGGCAAGCTCAAGAGTTGGAAAGGGAGAGCAGCGATTGCCTGCAGTAGAAGACCCTGGGATTCAGCCAGAATTCTCACTCTGGGTTGTCGGGCAGTGAAAACTCACAGCAGTTGCAGGGCTATTGAGAGGGTGTGGTATCCACTTCATCATGCCTGGGTAGCATGTCACCCGCTCACTGCAAACTCCTCTGCCTCCAGGTCAAGAGTTAGGGAGCCTCTGAAGCTGCAATCGAAGTCAGTGAAAGCTTGCAGAAGCACAGCACTTCTGAAGAAGAAGCACCTTGTATCCACTGTGTGTTAAATGCTGCACATTGTGGTTGGCCTCCATGCAGAGACGCAAAGAGAAGCTCTTTCAATTTTCCTTGCAAATGCACCATCTGGTCCTGAATGGCAAAAAGAATTTGGTGAGTGATGGAGGACAAAAACTCACCACTTCCAGAGGCCCAAGGGACTACAGCAGACAAGCAAGACCCAAAGGAAGGGAAAAGAAGATTATGAAGGAGAGTCTTTTAGGTGCCAGGGGATTAAGCACTTTATTATGCAAGTGGCACCATGATTGCATGATGACACAAGTTGTTCTCTAAGCATCTTACAATAGGAACAATATGGATCTCAAATTAGCAAATTTGGGTCTGGAATGTGGGAAGCAGAGATGGCTCATATAGGCATTTAATATATGAAAGATTCGGAGACAACTATTGCTGTTATTTACTATTTGTAGCATCTAGTGACCCGCCCCCCCGGTCAGGCACCAGTGCCTTCTCATCATGTTTGGTGCTGCAAAAACAATGAAATGACGTTTGCTACTTTAAAGGAGCTTCGAAGATGGAGTGTTCTTCCTTGGTGTCATCACTAATCCCCTTCCCCACATTATCGTTCTTACAGGAACAGAGGTTGGTCAGTTCTAAACTCCTTTTCAACAGTTCAGACAGGACCTTGCAAATGTGAACGCCCCTTGCATTGCTGCCTCAGCAGATGCCTAAGCTAAGACCAAACACATCTTCTGACTTGCAAAGGGAAGTAACTAAAGCAGCAGTTCCCAATCTGTGGTATGGGTACCACCAGTGGTGGTATGTAGACAACCTGTCAATGGTACATGTTAACAGATTTATTATAATTACTTTACTTGACAAACATTTGCTGGTGGTACTTAAGGTTGTATCATTTTAAATTGATAGTGCACAATCTGTCAGAGGTTGGGAACCGCTGAACTAAGGCGTTACTCAAAGACCACTGACATAGACTTCTGTCTGACTTCTGTGAAGTGTGGAGCAAGATGTTGAGCCTCAGCTTCCCTACCTGTGCCGTTAAGTGTTTGCCAGACGGCAACTTTTTTTTTTTGATGAACACTAAGTTTATCAAAAAATGCAGCATTGGGCAACCCAAACTCATGGCCATTGCAGAAAATTTTGGTGAACAGTTTCAGCAGAAAACAAGAAAGAGGAAAACATTTTGGAAAGCCAGGCTGCTTCCTTTTGAAATTTTCTGAATGCAACTAAATTTTTGTTTCAAAACATTTTCATTTGCAAATTAACCTATTTTTTACAAGCATGTGAAGAGTTAAATCATCCCAAACTTAAAGACTACATTTTGAGTTGGGTTGACCAAAACATTTCATTCAATGCGAACATTTTTTTTTCATTTTTTCCCCTTGTTTCTTTGGGTGGGAGGGTAGACTTAATATTTTTTCCCCCATTCCCTCCCCTATGCCCTCATATTGAGGTTTGGCTACCTAACAGAACAACCCATTATTCACACAACTCGCGTGCCACCTGTACACCTGTCATAAAAATAAAACAGCCTCCACATCTATTTAGTTCTTGGACTTGTACACATGCCTACAGCACTCATTAATGTCCAGAGGGGCTGGGGGTACTGCAGAAGAAGAGCTGTCTGGTTCTACACAAAGAGGTTATGCTCTCCCCCCCATTCCCCTTTTATTGCTCAGCTGCTGTCTCCTTTACCCCCAGGTGAGTTTCAGAAGTGGCTTGTCAGGCAAAGAATTGGCCCTTTAGCCATGTACCTGACACTGGGATTTCTTACAGAAGGGCTCTCAAGTGACTCATTTCCATCCCAGGTCACTCCATGTAAAGACCCTGTATATGATCACAGACAGCAGCAGAGAAGTGCATCAGTAAGAAATACCAAGCAGGCAAGGAAGGTGGACTTAATATGAATCTTTAATGCACAGAACAACCTGTCAGGAACCCTGCAAATGAAGGCTCCCCAAGGAACAGTTCTATAAACTTGGGAGTGTTAAAAAAACAGTTTGCCTGCAATGTCCTGGCACTTGCCTGGCATGAATCTCCATGACCTCCACATTCAGGATGGTGCCTCCAGCTTCTCACGGCGCCTCCCAGAACCAAGGTGTTTCTTTTTTCTCCTTGATGCACCGAGGCAGTTCACCACCCACCTCCCCTTTCCTAGCCCATCCGCTTCCAGGGCTAGCAGGGGAGGTCATGCCCAAGTCAATCTCTCCCCTCTCCCAGTTCACTCCCTGGTGTGGCCCTGGCTCTTTTGGATTTCTCCTCCACTCGGGTTTCATGTGTGTAGTCCAGGAAATTCAGTAAGAAAAGATTAAAAAGGAGAGACTTTTATGCTGAGTCAAATTAGGTATTTTCTCTTTAAAAATAAAAAAAGGAAATTAAAGTCCAACTTGCTGATTTCTCGTTTCTCCACCATCTTAGCGAGAAAGTCCCGTTCGGCCTTGCTGTCCCCTCCAACCCCTCCGAACGTCACCCTTCCCCCACATCCCACCAGCTATTCAGGATATCACAAGTTCTTGACTCCTTGGAGTCCCTTTGCCTTCCACAGCTTCAGGCCGACATCTTCCCTCACCGCCCCTTGGACTCTCCGTACATGTTGCGCAGCATGGAAACCATCTTCTCTTCACATGTCACTTTGGTGTCTTTTAGGATGCTGTACCAGACCATGCCGGGTGGCCGAACCTCTTCACTGCGGCAGAACAGGTAGGGCATGGTTTCGGTGCGGCTCTGGATATAGGCACTGCGTAACAGGGTCGAGCAGTGGTTGCTGACTTTCTCCAACCTCCTTAGGATCAGGTGCGCTTTCCTAGAACGAAGACAAGAGTAGGACAAAGGAGGTAGGTGGGGAGAACAGAGAGAAGAGGGGTCTAAGAGCCAGGATTCCTGGGATCAAGTGATGCCTCAAACCCAGTGGGGGACCAACCTTTTTGGCACATGTGCCATAAATCTTATGCCCTCCCTGAGTACTTCTCTGATCCCCCTCCCCGTCCAACCTGCTGCTCCTTCTGTTCCCTGTCACCTCCCCAGTCTGCTGCATGCCACACAGAGTCTGCCCGTGCCACTTGCAACATGCATGCCAGAGGTTGGCCACCCCTGCTCTAACCTATAATATAGGCAAGTGACCTATCAAAAAAGAAGTTGTCACTGTATGGTAGGCAGACACTTGGGCCTGGCCAAATGCTAGCTGATAATAATACTTTACATTTCTATAGTACTTACTACCGTATACACCAGGAAAATACTATTCCCAATGTCTATATGGAGAAACTGAGGCAGGAGACATGAATGACCAAAGGTCACAACAGACCACAACAGGCCACAACTGACCAAAGGTCACCTGGGGCTATAACCTCTCAGCATATCTCTCAGTTCATTCTCTAGCCACTATGACCTCTTGCAAATAATGTGGTTTTCAACAGCATTGGACATCACAGAAAATGTATTGAGTTCTGCCCAGGGTTTCAAAACTAGCAAGCTTCCCTGAGGAGTGAGAGCCTTGATTAAATTTTCAGCTGAAATAAGTCCACTCTTAGTGGGATCACTGATGAGTGCAGAACAAGTATGGCTTGTTTGGAGATGCATCCATGAATGCAGTCTGCTCCTGAGGTGACTCACTTTGGCTGTCTAAATGTAAAACACGCTCCTTTGTTATTGCTTTCTGAAGAGTGCGAGAAAGAAGAACATGTTGTTGGAAGCTGGATTTTTTCCCTCCCTTTTCATTATTCAGGGAGAAAATTCTCCTTTCAGTTATTTCATGGAAACAACTGATTGAGCTGAAGACATAGGGAGCTCTCTACCTCTCTGTCAACAGTAGTTGTAGATGACTACTTATGACAATGGATTAAACATTTGTTAGGGCCCTCGGGCACAGGTTTGAATCTTGCCTGCTACAGACCCAGCAGGTTAGTTTGATCTAGCATCATGGCTCCAGTCTCAAGGAAACAGGAGAAGCAAAAAGCAAAGGATAGTTATTAGGCCTGTGCGAGTCGGCAGCAATCTGATCCAGCCACTTCAGATGCCCGCGATACGATCTGGACCAGGTTTCCGCTCTGATCTGGCCGAAGCTTCGGAGCCGCCTCGGAGATCCAGCCATAGGGTATAATGGGGAATCAATGAAATATTTATAATGTTGTTGTTTTTTTCTCCTATTTGAATGAAACTTGCAGGAATGGTAGCCTCTGCTGAGAGCATGAAACCTGCCAAGTTTCAGGAAGATTGGTGCAGGGGCTTGGGGGGAACTGTACCCCAAATTCTTGAAAGCCAAGCTCATGTCACGGCTGTGTATTACACCACAGGGTGATGAAAACTGCAGGGATGGTAGCCCCTGCTGAGGCCACAAAGTCTGCCAAGTTTCAAGAAGATCGGTGCAGGGGTTTGGGGGGAACTGCTCCTCAAGCTGCGGACAAGCAAAACTCGTGCCATGGGTGACCCTGCGTGTGTTAAGGCGCAGGGGGGTGACAGCTGCAGGGATGGTGGCCCCTGCTGAGGCCGCGATGCCTGCCAGCTGTGGAGGAGATGGGTGCAGGGGGCCTCTGGGGCCCTGCACCCCCAGCTGCTAACAGGCAAAACTTCGCCAAGACTGTGTCTGTCCTGGGGCAGTTGATTGTCTGTATTGATTCTTTCCTCTCCTTAGCCTGGTTTTGTAGGTGCTAATTGATGCTCATTAAGTCCTTATGTAGTAGCTGGGTCCTGTGTATTGAGCTGGTCCCTGAGTCCCTGGTCCCTGTGTGAATCATGATTGATTGATTGGTAACTGGGAACACAGCAGCTCAGCAGCCAGGCCTGCAGCAGTGTCTCCCCTCCCCGCCCCACGCCAGACACAGTCAGTCCCACAGCACCCATGGCAGGAGTTTTGCTTGTCCGCAGCTTGCGGGGCAGTTCCCCCCAAACCCCTCCACCGATCACTGAACTTCTTGAAGCTTGGCAGGTTTTGTGGCTTCAGTAAGAGCTACCAGCCCTGCAGTTTTGACCCCACTCTGTTGTAACACGTAGACCTGACAGGAGTTGTGCTTTCAATAACTGGGGTACAGTTGCCTGAAAACCCCTGCACCGATCTTCTTGAAACTTGGCAGGCTTTGTGGCCTCAGTAAGAGCTACCATCCCTGCAGTTTTTCACCCCGCTATGTTGTAACACCTAAATGTGACATGAGTTTTGCTTTCAAGAATTTGGGGTGCCATTCCCCCCCTAGCCCCTGCACTGATATTTTTGAAGCATGGCATGATTCATTCTCTCTGCAGTGTCCACCATCCCTGAAAATTTCATCCAAATCAGACAAAAAACAATGTTATAGATATTTTATTGTTTCCCCATTATACCCTATGGCCAGATCTCCGAGGCAGCTCCGAACCGCTTCAGGAAGCTGAACGAGGCAGCGCTTCGACCCGGATGTGCTGCTTCGGACCCCGAAGTGTCCAAAGCTTCTCCAGATCCAAAGCTCTGTCTGAAGCCTCGCACAGCCCTAATAGTTATACAGTTTCCCCTGGGTCCTTGCTTTTCTGAAGCCCTCTAACACACTTGCTGTCCCCTGACCCATGCCCCAGCCTAGGAAGTACCTCAAGCAGATATGCTACCCTCCCTAGCTAATGGTTACCTATACACATGCCTGGGGGAGGGGCAGAGCATTTTAATTAGAGCAGTTCCTGGATAGCTGGTCTAATGAAAACAGCTCACCATCATGTGTATCAAGCCCTTGCACATTTCAAGATGGCGGTGGGACACTTTATTTAAAGCTCATTTGACCAGGTTTAGATAAAATGCCTTCATGGCCATTTTGAAATGTGCAGGGGCTTAATACACGTGACAGCATGGTGACGCTGGAGCATCCTAATTAGAACATGAATGATGTACATATATAGGCACCCAACTACAGGCAACCCACATATACAGGCACCCAACTGAGTCCAGAGAACTGCATTTTTCTCAAGCTTTCATGATGGGAAATGGATAGAAAGAACTGAGCTCTATAACGGCAGAGAAAGAAAAGTACAACAACAAAGGAGGACAAAACAAAATATCCCCTAGTGAGTGTTAGTAAAGTGCTAAATCACACGTGGGGGTGGGGAGGGGGAGAGGGTTTACTTCAGTGGTCTGAAAGTCTCAAGATCACAGATTACTTCCTCTCCCTCTGGTGCCTCTGAAAAGCTCTGGATTTGGGGTTGGGGGTTTTTGCAGTTACTGGAGGAATGTAAATTCCCGATAATGATATGTCAGAGGCAGTGCTGTCAGTCAGCTAGGCATAAACATGGGGATTATTTGATTATGAAAGCTTTATGGTGTTTCAGCCCTGGATTGCTAGCTATACAGTTGGGAGGCAGCTATTTTCTGATGTGGCTATGCACTTAACAGCATCCACTGATTGAGATTCCAAGAAAGCATTTGCCATGAGTCAGAAAAGCACGAGCTACAGACTGAGATGGAGAGAGAGAGAGAGAGAAGGCAAGAGGTCTACCAGGCCATAACCTGCTCTAGGGAGGGAAAGTTATACCAAAAGGTAACAACTCACTAGCCCCTCTCAGCCTCAGATAAGCAGCCGCCCTTCCACCTGCAAACTAGGATGGCCTCGAAATAATTCCTCCAGGCCAACCAAATACCAAGTGTGAACACCTTTGTCCAGCAATTGTCATTTTGAGTGCAGTGGATGTGTCTTGATTTAATGTACAAGAACAGGCTCAGTTAGGGCAGTTCAGGACTAATTATAAAGCTTCACTATACACATACACATTCAATGTGTTAGGCTGGCCTTTGACCACAGCCACCTCGATCTGTTAACTAAATTCCTGTAAGTAGACACCACACTAGGAAGCCAGTCCCTCTCCCTTCCATAGCCATCCTTCCTAGAAATCATTAGCTGAATATCTCTGAATATTAACTATTAGTGAGGCCAGTGCTTCCAAAAAGGCTGACATGGCTAAAGCTCTGTGCACCCAAGAGCCAAATTCTGCAGTGCCCTCACCCTGGAGATACCACTTAAGTTCAAGGGGGGCTAAATGAGGTACCAACGAGCATCAGATTTTGATGTGCAATGGCAATGTGTCTCTTGAGGGAACACTACTGGTTTCCAGTAAAGCACTGGGAAGTTCCTGGTATTAAGTACAATTGTAAAAGTGCAGATGAAGAGACAATTTTTAACCAAACATGCTGATCAGTTGTAGTTCATGTTAAATACAGTCCCACCAGCCAGGCGCTGTCCACCCATCCAGTTTTGGACAGCAAGAACCATTACACTTCATGAAAGCTTCATAATGAGTGAGTGAAGATGGAGGTTAGTGAAGAGGGATTTTGTCTGAACGGTGCAACCCTGATGATGAAAAGTAAGGATGGTGGGAATTGCTCACGCTACTGAGGTGAACAGAAGGAGAGGGAAGGCTTCTACAGGAAGAAAAGAAAACCAATTCCCAGGCAGACATCTGGAAACAATTTATTCCTTGTTAGATGAAGAACTCCATGAAACAGGCTGGACTATGTGAGTCTACACACATATCTGCACTGGGCTAGCTAAAGAGCCAGTGGTGTCTAGCATGAGCAATGAGAGAGCACAGGGCATCAAAGGTAAGGCATTCATCTCAGCTGTCTCAGCACCAGGAACACTGTGTCATTTTTGTTACCCACTGGGTGATTCAAAGCGAGGAAGTCCTCTAGCTGTTGGCTCCAGTCCTATATGTGCTGACTTAAAGGGACATGCTTCTCTTTGTGCCATCGAGGCTAGTGGATTGAGTGGAGATGATGGGACAACGTAGACTAGAGGAAAATGACACAAGCTGTTACAGAGGAGCCAAACAAGGGATGGCATGGGGAGGGCCACAAACAGATAGTAGTTTGTCTCTTAAATTCTGTCACAAAGGGCAGCTAAATTGATGTTTGCAGAGAGTATCCCTGGCTTTCGTGTTTGCCAGTAAACAATGAAGGAATTCATTGTATCAAAAAGTGTACCGGCTCCAGCAAACAGCTTAGAATCAGAGAACCATAGAAAATGAGGGTTGGAAAGGACCTCGGGAGGTCATATCTAGTCCAACCCCCTGCTCAAAGCAGGACCAGCCTCAGCTAGATCATTCCAACCAGGGCTTTATCAAGCCGGGCTTTAAAAACCTCCAAGGATGGAGATTCCCTCACCTCTCTGGGTGACCTGTTCCAGTGCTTTACCACCCTCCTAGTGAGAACGTTCTTCCTAATATCCAACCTAAACTCCCCTTGCTGCAACTTGAGACCATTGCTCCTTGTTTTGTCATCTGCCACCACTGAGAACAGTCCAGCTCCATCCTCTTTGGACCCTTCTTCAGGTAGTTAAAGGCTGCTATCAAATCCCCACTCAGTCTTCTCTTCTCCAGACTAAATAAGCCCAGTTGCTGCGAACTCCATCTCATCTTCCAAAATGAAGATATTGAACAAGACTGATCCCTGAGGTACTTTACTTGATACTGGGCGCCAGCTAGACATTGAGCCGTTGATTACTACCTGATGAGCCTGACAATCTAGCCAACTTTCTATCCACCTTACAGTCCATTCATTCAACACATATGTCCTTAGCTTGCCTGCAAGAATGCTGTGGGAGACGGTATCAAAAGCCTTGCTAAAGTCAAGGTATATTATGCCCACTGCTTTCCCTGTATCCACAGAGCCAGTTATCACATCTCAGAAGGCAATCAGGTTGGTCAGGCATTACTTGTCCAAGGTGAATCCACCCTGACTGTTCCTAATCACCCTTTTTATCCTCAAAGTGCTTAGAAATGGATTCCTTGAGGATCTGCTCCATTATTTTTTCTCAGGACTGAGGTGAGGCTGTCTGGTCTGTAGTTCCCTGGATCCTCCTCCTTTCCTTTCTTAAAGATGGGCACTATATTTGCCCTTTTCCAATTGTCCAGCACCTCCCATGATTGCTACAAGTCTTCAAAGATAATGACCAGTGGCTCTGCAATCACACCAGCCAAATCCTTCAGCACCTTTGGATGCACCTCATCTGGCCCCTCGACTTGTACACGTCCAGATTTCCTAAAGGGTCCCTAACCTGTTCTTTCACCACTGAGGGCTTCTCACCTTCTCCCCAAACAGTGCTGCCCAGTGCAGTAGTCTGGGAGCTAACTCCTCTCCCCCTCAGACTGGCCTCCCAGAGGATCCTGCCCATCAGTTCCCTAATGGAGTCAAAGTCTGCTTTTCTGAAGTTCAGGGGCCATACTCTGATGTTCTTCTTTCTTCCTTTTGTCAGGATCTTGAATTTGATCATCTTATGGTCACTGCTGTGCAACTTGCCAACAACTACTACATCTCCCACCAATTCTTCCCTATTTGTGAGCAGCAGGTCAAGAAGAGCACAACTCCTAGTTGGTCTCTTGCACCAGTGTTGTCTCCAATGCTCTCCAAAAACTCCCTGGATTACCTTCACACTGCTGTATTGTCCTCCCAGAGGATGCCAAGGTGATTGAAGTCCCCCATAAGAAGCAGCACCTGCAATCTGGAAATGTCCACTAGCTGTTTGAAGAAAGCCCCATCTACCTCATCCTCCTGGTTTAGTGGTTTATCACAGACCCCCACCATGACATCTCCCTTGTTGCTCTCCTCTCTGACCTTAACCCAGAGACTTTCAGCAGGCCTATCTCCATTGCATATTGGAGCTCTGAACAATCATATGGCTCTTTTACATACAGTGCAACTCCTCCTCTTCTCCCCTGCCTGTCCTTCCTGAACAGTTTTATCCATCCATGACTGTGCTCCACTTATACGTGCTCCCACCAAGTCTCTGTTATTCCAATCACATCATAGTGCCGTCACTGTGCGAGGACTTCCAATTCTTCCTGCTTGTCTCGCAGGCTCTGTGCATATGTATACAGACACCTGAGGTGACTCGCCGATTGTCCTGATTTCTCAAGAAGAACGAGGAGGCCTCCCTTATTGCCTCCTCCTGCTTGTACTTCTTCTATGTCTCTGACTTCCCCCCTTGCCTCAGGGCTTTGGTCTCCATACCCTGGCAACCCTAGTTTAAAGCCCTCCTCACTAGGTTAGCGAGCCTGTCTGTGAAGATGCTCTTCCCTCTCTTCATCAGGTGGATCCTGTCTCTTGCTAGCAATCCTTCCTCTTGGAACAACATCCCATGGTTGAAGAAGCCTAATCTCTGCTGGCAACACCATGCAGTGACCTGTAGGATGCATCTGCTCCTGCCAGGGACCTTCCCCTTGACCAGAAGGATTGAGGAAAACATGATCTGTGCCCCCGTCCTCTTCACCCTTGCACCCAGAGCCCTGTAATCACTCTTGATCTGCTCAGAGACACCCATGGCAGTATGATTGGTGCCCACATGGATGAGCTTCACCCATTAGATTAAGAAAAAAAAACAAAGGCTCCAGTAACAGATTTAATGACCCATCCTATCTCTCACTTTAGCCACCACTGGATGCTTCAGAGGAAGGTCTAAATTTCCAAAACACATGCATATGTGCTTCCAGTCTCATCTCTTTCTCTCATCCTTGTTCACATGTTCTTTCCATCTCCCAACCATTTTTTCTCCTCAGTCTTCTGCTCACTTCTCTCAACATTTACCTCTTCTCTGTGTATCCTGTTCCATCTGCACATCTCTTATATCCTTTCTCTTCTTGTCTTTATTACTTTCTCTCATTTTCTCTCTCTAACTCTGTTGGCCCTGCTATCCTAATACCTGTAGGCATTACTATAGATGTTTCTGCTGTGCTTGAGAAGTGCTATACTTGTTTTCTCTGTTCAAGCAAGGAAGACCAATGATCACTGTTATGACAGTGACAGCTTGGAAGGCCAAACAGGGGCATGAAAGAACATACTCCATGCTAAATACCTTTTAGTTCCTGGGGCAACACTCCTCAGGGTATGGAGAGATTTTGTTTAGTTTTCCACAAGGCTTTTCATCAAAATTGTGGTTGCACCTCTCCACTCCATCTCACTACATGGTTGCTTTGTTTGTACTTGTACCCTGTGAAATGGCTGGTGGGCTTCCAAGAATTTATGGCGTGGGGGGTCGGCGGGGAGGAGAGTGATGGTGGGAAGCAGCAAGTGGTGGATTGGCCAGAAGTGTGCACTAACTACAAAACATATGATGGATCAACATGGGAGGGGGAAGCTATGTATGGAATAAAAAAATGGAGGGGGTGAAGGACCTTCCTGAAATGGAGGGGAGGGAGGAAAGTGGTTCTGATCATTTCTGGCAGTCCTACATCAATGGTAAACCCTCTCAACTAGAGCCAGACTGCTGAGTTTCCCTGGTCGGAGTGGGTCTATGTTATCTGAGAGGGCTCATGAAGCCATGTGTAAATGCTGAATTTGCTTCTGGCTGGCAGTTTTTCTCAGTTAAAAAAAAAAAAGGGATAACGAGAGAGAGAGGGAGAGGGAGAGAGAGAGAGAGAGAAAGTGCGCACACAGGAAAGGGGAGGGGAGGACGGTGGAGGTGCAAGAAAGAGAGAGAAGTCTTCTGGGGAAGGCTGGGTAATAAATTACAGAAGCAGTTCTTGGTCTGCCAATTTAATGCCATAAATCAAACTCCGGGTATTACCCAAGTGCTCCCTGTGGGGAGATGTCGGGTCACAGTGACCACCTTTTCAAATACTGGAAATGAAATCTTCCTAAATGCTGACCTACCCCACCCCCGCCAGAAACAACAATTTATTGCCTTATGAAAGGAGAGGAGCAGGAGGGGATGGCTGGGAATGTCAGACTTATAGCAGGCTACAGCCAAGGATGACCATGCTCTATACTGAGCCGTCAACCCTTAATTGCTTCCACTTCCCACTCTAAGACATCCCGAACTGATAATGCAGCTCGCTAGGGTCCATCTTGCTTGCCACACAGCGTTTCAAGGTCAGTTGTTTTAAGTCAGTGCCTGCCAGGGACCGGCTCTGTTTCCTATTTAAGCAAAGGATTTAGAGGGTTGATTCTGCAGTCAAAAATGATGGAGAGGAGGATTAGAAACAGAGGCTCTGCACTGTTGCTTCCTTCTCTTGTACCTCGTGGGAGTGGAGTTTGAATAGACACAGTGAAGGGTCTTTGCTGAATGGCAGCTGAAAGCCTTCATCTGACTAAAAGCTCTGCCACAAGGAGGCATGTGACAGTGATGATCAGAGCAGGGGGTAGAGAGTCAGGATGTCTGGCTCCCAGTTTTCTGCGAGGTAGCAGGGTGCAATGATTAGAGCAGAGGAGAGGGGGTCTGCTCCCAGCTCAGAGCAGGCACGTTAAAGAACCAAGGACCGAGCACCTCGGGTTGGCTTTTTCCGGCTCTGGCATAGACCAGCAGCTGCCCAAAGACGAAGCAGTTTACCTTTCCCTGTTTCACTCTATCCATCAGTAACAAGGGGACAGTGATGCTCACTTTGCTCCCATCTGCCTGCAGAGTGCCTGGGTACCCGTCCCAGAATGAACAGCACTAGCATTGCACAGGCTAGAGTCCAAGGGCAGGCAGGTAGCAGCATCTTCCTTAAATCAAGCGGAGTCTTGTCCTAAGGTTGCAGTGGGAGCGTGGGGGAGAGGGCATCTGCCTGCTTGGTATGTCCTGTGCGGTGTCCTTGTAATGGTTTCAGATTTTCCACTAAAGTTATAACTGACCCGGGTCCGTCAGGCTCTCCGATGGGAAGAGAGAGAGCCCAGAACTCCGCAGGGTGTTATCGCAGCCTCTCATCAGTGCGTCACACTCCCTCCTGTTACCACAATGCAGCTGCTGCCTGGTGGAGACGCTTGCGTTTTAAGAGGCTCGTCTCTCCCCTCCCTAGCAGGCTTGCTTTAAGACAGGGAGGGCCGTAAAACCCTATGCTGATGTCATTTCCTGAAGCGATGAGAGAAGGTGGGCAAGAGTCGGGTGTGGGGAAGGGAGAAAACAATCTAACCTTATCAGCTTCCTTCCCTTCCTCTTGAGAGGCGGACACTGCCCCCTAAAATCTCCCGTGTTATTAAAAGAGTCATTATCATATTAAAGCACCGTCACTGCAACAACACAACACACGGCAAACAAGCAAACAAACAAAGCCCAAGGAGGAGTGAAGCACTGCATACACAGTAGCATTAAACCTTTACTGGTCTAGACAGATTCCTCTGTTTTGTTGGAACAAGTTAATGCTGCAGTCTCTTTTTGTGTGTATTTAAAGGAGAGTAGCAGGACAGACCAAACCAGGTGCCAAGACACTGCTGACCACAGCAAGTCCTGGTCTTGGGCCACCTATGAGCTAAGTTTTTTAATGTCTCCTTAATGTAAACCGTCTGGTTGGGACATCTGGCTGTCAGTGTGTCTTCTCGGAGCAGCTGTTTGCAGTAACCTGTGGCTTTCATGGAAACTGGGCTCTCGAGGGCTCCAACATGATGTATTTATTACTCAGAGGCAATAGACTTCCCTCTTGTCACTAAGTTTTATGAGCCAACATTTACTGTAGATCTGAGGCTCATCTGATAAACATTTCAAGGTATGAAAATGAATGACCTCCTGGGAATGAGAACAGCCTGTCCATTAAAATCTCATTATGAGATGTTCCCTTGGAAAATCCTCATTCACCTCTCTTGCTGTCAGTGGCTCCATCATTGTCACGGCTCTTTGAGAAATGGAGCTGGAGGACAGACTGTCATTCTTGGCAAGAGACTGGTCTTGCATGCAAAGAGGAGCGATACTTTCAGAAGTTATGGCTATGAGGTACCGGTTCCTCAAGATGCACAATAGGGACATTTGAGGTTCGACTGGAGATCCTCATCTCTGTGTGGAAGACGGCCACTTGCAGGGTGCTTTTACATGAGATGCTGACTGCGCAGTAGCCAAATAATAATGTGCAGTAGCGTGTCACAGCACCAACAGCATTACTACACTACTGTGCAATATTATTAGGCTACTGAGCAGTAGTGTCACTTAAAAGATGTTTGCTGGTGCTACTGTGCAGTACTTGATTACACAAGTACTAAATAAATGAGCAGTGACTACTGTGCAGTACAGTCTCATGTATATGCGCCTGCAGAGTACATGAACAAATCTAGCCATTACTTTCTGTAAGTGGAACAGCAAGGGCATACTGGATGATCCCTTTAAAATGTCCATGCTTAGCATAGGGGGAAAAAAGGTTGCATTTTCATGCTAGGTATTATCCTATGCAGGTGCACTGTCACTGCTGCTTTAGGGTCCAGGAAAAGTTAAGTAACAGAAGACCATGTTTCCCAAAGGTTTATATGGAAAGGGATGGCATAAGAGTAGAAACAGCTTCCAGTCTCATCAAGGAAAGAGGAAGATGGTAGAAAGAATGAGACAGTGGCTGCACATCAGAAGTTAATGTGCTAACAAAGAAATTATAACCAAGGTCACCTCTGTGGGAGGGCCACTCACAGGCTAACCTGGATTTATGTCGAGCAATTTGCAAGGAACTATGCCTCTGGAGTCAGGGACGGATCTCTGGGGAAGCCAAATAAGCAGAGTGGGCAAGAAAAGTACAATCTTTTGAAGTTATTTCATTGTTACCATTAGTTACTCCTTCACATTCCTCCCCGTTCCTATCTTTAGATCTCTCAGACAGCAGACGGAGCAGAGACTTTGTAAGGCATCCCTCAGCCTGCTGCCTGAATTTGGAATCCAATGTGGAATTCCGTAATGGTGGGACAGCTGGGAACAGCGGCGCAGTCATGGGGTGTTATGGTAGCTGCTCTCCAGGCTTGGCAAACAGATTGTGACAGGATGGTTTCCTCTCCCAGCCCTCGGACATGGTGTATTCCTGGGATGCCCTATTCCTTAGCGACAGTCTGTCAGAACCTGCACGTTTGCAAATACTTCCACGTGATGTTTGGGGGCAGCATACTGCTGGAACTGCTATTCTTTATAGTCGCTGTGTTACCCAACTCCCAATCCCCACACTCAGCATTAAATTAAGGACGGAAGCTGAGTCTGCTTCATCCTTTGACATTTTGCAGTGGGCACTATATAGCTAGAAGTTAAAGATGCCACTGTAGTATGCTGGTATTATAGTCTCTGGATGACAGGAGATCCTTGAGAGTACTTATAATTTGCAAGGCACCCAGAAACCATGATGGAGAGTGAGTAAAGATATGCTGTAAAATTGGAACCTAGCTCAATGACCTAGACTGACTAGAAGGATAGAAAATTATATGTAACCTTGGTATGTCAAGTGAGAGAGAGTCTTCAATTTCCATGATGTTGGGGGTTATTGTCCCGCAGCTTATCAAATACATATAGTTCTATCACCAAACTTTGAGGAGATATCAGATGGGTATAACTACAGAGGAAAACCTAATAACTTGCCAGTTGTAGATCACTTAAGGAACTGGCATCTTTCTGTGCAATCTGTCATGATGACAAGACTGTCTTTTCATGTAAACCTTCTCCCTTGACCCTTAAATAAAAGCTTCAGGAGGCTCTTATGCGTCATAGCCCCAACATCCAGAACAAAGCCTTTCTGAGCCCCTCAGATCTGTGGACATATTGTGGGACATTCTGTGATATTTTAGCTTAGTAAACCAAACTGCTGATCAAAGCCCAAACACAAGCAAAGCCACTCATCGCTGCAGACTTAAGAAAGAAGAAGTAGGTACTTATTATCTACTTTCCAGGGACATACACAATGCTTCTTTTTCTGTCCAAGCCCATTCCATTATGCTAGCACCAGACTTCCACAAGGCTGTTATAATTCACCAATGTCCTAAACTGTCCCAGAACTCGGCCTCTCTTGAGCCAGCCACAACAGGGTCAAGGTTGAGGGTCAAGAGGATGGGTCAAGGTCTAAAATGATACTAGGCACTAGGACACGTTCATGTGACTAGTGATTTAAGTACAGGGCACTCAGCAGTTAGAACGCAGGCCAGGTAATGATGGATGTTGGATCGACTAAACTCAAAGGACTTTGTGAAAGCATAGATACCTGGGTCCCAGCTCATCCTCACTGCGCCAAACAAAGTCTCCAAACTTTTCATAGTGTGAATTATAATGGTG
>NW_005842187.1:1671226-1681610 GCF_000455745.1 Alligator sinensis | reverse complement strand
GGAAGAGCATGGACGCGGAGACCTCCATCAGTGTGTTATAGGCTGTTTGCTGCTCCTTCCCACTGGTGTAGCCATTGTAGAGGTTGTAGATTTTGTCAGCTATCTCTGAAAAGGAGCACAGGAGGTGAACAAGGGAAAAGAAGGCACTACTGAATGGAATATGACACCCAAGGAGAGCAGGAAGTGGGGTGTCAGCTGTGAAGCAGTCCTTGCCAACCTATTTGGTCAGCCTGACCAACTTACCAAACAAAGTCTCCAATCTTGCAAGTGGCTCTGCACAACTAGAATCAGAGTCCCAGTGACTCTGACATGGCTTCATGTGGCACACGAAGAGAGTCTGTCCATGTAGCACATTTACCACGTTATGGTTTAACACACCTTGGCTTTACCAGGCAGTACCTGTCACCTCCCATTCAGCAGTGCACTCTCTAAACTAGGGATGCTCAACTCCCAGCCTGTGAGCCAGATTTGACCCACAGAGGCTCTCCCAACTTCTGCAAATTTGGTGGTAGGGGGAAAATGGCAGTTCATTACCATTCTCTTGATGTCAAATTTCCAGACTTGTGGTGAGTCCCATAGATCTAATAACATGACCCTGCATGCTAGATTGCTCCAGCATGCAACAGGATGTGGATGTGCAGGGCTAGGATGTACAGCTGGATTTGGGCACGTAGGGTTGGGCTTAGCTGGCATGTGATTGATTGTAGGCACACAGGGTTGGTTAAGGCCAGAGCATGGCTAGATCCAGGCACACAGGGTCAGGTTGGGCCAACTGACGCACCTATAGACTGACCCTGCATGAATGGATCCTGGCCTGTGGGGCTGCACCCACAGAATGACCCCATGTGGGATTGGGCCTGCAGACCGACCCTGCACCACTCATCTGACCTGCAGGGCCAGGAGGTTGGGTGCTAGTGCTTTATATTGCTGCCCAATGTGTGCACAACCTTGAGAAGGACCAATTAAGCCAAGGGAAGGAGAGCCTAGAATACTAGTCACAAAAGCCTGAAGTACCTGTGCTGTTGCATATACCACTGCTGACAAGCATTGCTTTCGAGCAGTGGATCCCAATGTTTGTTATACTGAGGATCGGCACAGGAGTGGGGTGGGGAGCATGGAGCCGGCTGCCTCCCTCCTGGGGCTGCCCCGCTGCCCAGCTTTAACCCTGTACGTGACTGCCGGCGGCGGAAGCTGCTCACCTGGGCAGACAGATGGGGGTCCAAATGGGGGGCTTATGCCACGACCAGCAGCCAACCCTTTGCAGCCCGGTATTGGGCTGTGACCCAGTAGTTGGGAACCTCTGCTTTAGAGGGAACTAATTGATAGGACATGTCTTTGAGTCTCTGTCTGGAGACCAAATACTTACCTTCCGCCTTGTTATCATCTACCAGTGGACAGGCTGTCCTCAACGTGACGGTGCTCAGCTCTGAATGCCTCCCTCGGGTGTCCACAGCATACAGAGTAAATCTGAAAGGCAGAGAAAGATCAGCTCTCCCCATAACTTCAGCTCAGAGATGAATCTGTCCAGAAAAGGTCTTGCAAAGAACAAAGAACAACTTGGTCCCAGTTAATACCATTCACCTCTGGCAATCTGAGAGGGAGAGAAGAGAACTGCAGAAGGGGAAGGTGCTGGGGTCACAGTACCCACATCACTGGCAAGTATTTGCCTTGCACTGCAACTCCACCATGGCACGGGTGTCTGCAGCACTCACTAGCACTGCAGCATCACATCTGAGCAAAGGCAGGAATTTCTGCTAGCACGGATCCTCTCTCCTTAAGTAACTGAGGGTTTAGTTCCTTCCTTAAACACACAATGTGAGGTTAGTGCCAGTGTATATATAGAGAGGTAGTTAGCCAATAGCCATGCTCATCTGAAGTCAGGCAGAAGGAAGCAAGTATATATCCTTTGAACAGTCCCTGGATTGCCTTTTCTACCATTTCAAAGCCAGAAAGAGATCGGGAAAGGCTGAGGTTGTTGATTTCACATTTGAAGCTAATGGAGATCATCTGGCAGTAAAATATGACTCTTGTACTAGATGAATCTTTGGATAAACAGGCTATGGCTGCACAGGGTTTTTCTCTTTTTTTTTTTTTTTCTTTTTTTTTGTTTCTGGGCAAAAATAGTGTCCTGATCAGGAGATTATGGCTTTAAACTTAGAGAGCTTCTTATCAAGTGGGTATCAGGTAAATCCCAGGCTAATCCTCTGTCGGGCCCCCAAAAGGCATCTTGCCATATTTATCCACTCAGAGCCAGGCCGTGCAGCTCAAGTCTCCTGGACTGGCTTTGACAAAGTGCAGGAGCCTGCCTGACCGCCTTGGAGGTCTGAAACCCCCGATGAGGGGGCACCCACTGACTGAAGACAGAGTGAGCCACTAAGTAACATAGCTCAGCTCTTTATCCTGATGTAAAATCAAGCAGCTCTTATGAGTGAGTGAAAATAGTTTTTTAAAAGCTGTTGAAGCTTAAGTAGGGATTGAGACTTTGATGTATGTTTATTTCACTGTGGTCCAAGCCCTTAGCATCCTTAGCAATGTCGGAAGTAATGACCTCCCACATGCCCTCGACCATACACAGCCACACAACACAGAGCTTGGCTCTTCTCTTGCACACACTGTCCTTGTCTATACTCGGGATTAGCTTTGATGCATCGAACACTGGCCAAACTGGGGTAGCTATTTTAGGATTTGGCATGCAAGGAATGGAAGCTGCCATCTGCACCAAGGCAGCTGGTGGCAGCTCCAATCATGTGGTTCCCTCCACCAGTGCAAAGAGAGGATTTTCTTATCTATACTTGGTGTCTACGTGGGTGCAGCCAACCCTGGAAATTGTTAAAAGTGATGCCTTTCTGCAGGGCCAGTGCTGGTTTGTGAAGCTAAACAGATGCAGTAGGTAGAGAAGGGAATAGGACATGCAGTGCTCTCTCATGGTAATAATACTTTTACTTTTCACTGTGTTGTTTTCCCTAATTTTAAATGAAAGTTGTTCTGATAGCATCTTTGGATACACAAAACAGTGGTGCACAGGAGTACCATTATGCCATTTTATAAAAATGTGAACCGTGATGCAAACAGATCCAGAGAGTTCAGCAGACAGTAGCTGAACCAGCAATGAGACATTAGAGTTCTGCTCCCCTGTCCCTTTTTCCTGTAATAGCTGGACAACACTCCACTTTTTCAACCCTCTGTACAACATAAATGGGACACATTGTCAAAAGGCAAAAAAAGGCTAATAAATATGTTTCTTCTGCCAGCTTATTTTCACTTTAGTATGAGTGTCATTGGCTTAGCAGCAGTGGTTTTTGTTGTTGTCTTCTTAATGCATGAGCATGAATTAGCACATAACCTCTGGCCCACTGATAGCAGCTGGGGCAGGAAGACTCCATTAGCCCCAAGACAATCAATTTGCACAGCATTTCCCTTTAAAGTAGAACATTTTTATCAAAGCATAATTGTCACACTTGGTAAGTAAAACCCAGACAACCTTTCCCACTGCAAAGGGGTTGTAAAGCGGCATTTGTGCCTGGCAGGGTATTTGAATATTTCAGCAAGATCGGATGATGTCAAAGGCCCAGACTGGCACCTCAATAGCACTTGTCACTGAGCACAGAACTGAAAATAAAACAATGGGAAGGTTATTCAGTGATCAGTACCGAGAACATTTCCAGCGTGCAAGACTGTGCTAATTAATGTGGAGGAGGGGAAACTCTTGACATAGGTCCCACCCCCTGGACTGTGACTTATTACAGCGCTGTTCCATCAAACGTCAGATGTTTCACTGCAATGTGACATGGGCCTTATAGTCCCGGAGTCTCATGCAATCTAAATCTCACCTTGGCAGTGATGTCAGAAAAAAAGCAAAACAAGAACCCAATGATTTCTGTTCACCAAATTATATCCTTCCTGCCTTCAAGAACATTCAGAAATCTCAGACAGCTTCCTGTCTGTGATCAGCTCAGTCTCATAAATGGCTTGGGCCCTGTTCCTAAAATAGATTTAGGCATTTGAGTAATAGTAAGGCACTTAAATACCTGCAAAGATCTGTGCCTCTGTTCGGCTCTTCTTGATTTCAAGGGAAATGCTTAGATCCTCTGAGTTTGTCTTGTTTGAAGTTGTCCCCCTTGCAGGTCAGACTGTAACTCAGTAGGCACCTATGATTTGCCTAGCCCTAGGGTATTTATAGCTCTACAGTGCTGTGCATAGCCAAAGGTCTATAATAAAGTAAATCAACTACAGAAAGAAAAGCTAATGTTCCTAGGCCTTAGGGGACTCCAGCTTTCACCATATTATACATCACCTTTGATGGTCTGTGCATCCTCTACCACTGCCTCATTAGGATACTTTCCATCCTCCAACTGTTATGGCTGGAGCGTTTTACCCAGGAGTTCATCCTGTCCATCTCTAAGGCTTCTCCATCCCAGCCACTTTATTCTCAGTTCCCCTTCCCGTTGCTGAGTGATCCCCCTCACAGCACAACTCCCTTTCTGCCACTCAACATTTGGAAAGGAAACTGAAGTTGCTAGCTCAGGAGTCAGACTTCAGAAAGGCAGTCTGGTGAAAGGGCACTAAGGGACCTATGTTTTATTCCCAGCTCTGCCACGGTTCTGCTGTGTCACTCAGAGCAAGTTCACTACGCATTTTTCTCTTCCATTCGTTTTCTCTCTTTGTCTATTTAGACTGCAAGGTCTCCAGGGCAGGGACTGTCTCTTATTATGTGTTCATACAGAGCCCATCACAATGGGGCCTCAATTTGGGTGCAGCCTCTAGGCACTACCGGAATATAGATAGTAAAGATAACTTAATCAGAAGGGAAAAGGCCTTAAGGCTAACTGAGGTTAATGTGAAGAGAGACGTTGTCTAGTTAATCTTTAAGGATCATAGGGAAACTTGGATTTGCATTATGTATCCACCGTGTTCTCCGATGGAATTACGTTACAGACCACGAAGACTCCCATTGTGAATCTGCCTGATGACTTTTTTTCTTCTTTCAAAATTATTCTCCTGCAAACATCGACACCATCTGCTTTCTTGCCAGAGATTTCAAAAGCAGCTGCCTTCTAGGAGTTTGCTCAAGTTTTCCCTTTGCAATTCTTCACCCATTCCAGAAGCAGGTCTTTTGTTTATTTTCCAGCCAACAGAATAGGCTTTTGGACTTTTTCCAGCCCTTTGCAACCCTGAAGCCAATCTGGAGAAACAGGAAACCTCACCCTCCAAACTAAACTGTATATTTAGCACCAATGTAATGGTTGCCTTACTTCATGGTGCTGAAATTTGGAGATTTATCAAGACCCTACTATCTTAAAACTTAGCCTTCATAAACATTGTTAAACAAATCCTTACATCTAATGGCCAGAAAAAAGACATCACAAACAAAATTCTATGGAGGACAGAACACAAGACAAATAGGGACAGAAATAATGGGGCCTTTTGAGGGACTAACTAACCACAAGTTTGCATGGAAATCTATAGGGAGATGGTGGACAAGGGAGATGATGATGGCAATTTTGACAGTGATGGAGGACATTGGATGGATAAGAAATATAATAAAGATGCCTAAAGGTAGAAGTTGCCAGGTGTGTAGTATCCTACAATGGGTTCCTGATGGAAGCTATATATAAATAACATGTATTCAGAGACAGCTCACAGAAGAGAAGATTCAAGGACTGGAAGTGCAGCTGAGGACAATGCTGGAGTTGTAACAGAGATCTGAGGATGTGATGGGGTAGACCTGCACATAAAACTGCGAATTCACAGACAGCTGCTTAGAAGAGCCTCTAAAGCTGCAGTTTCCAAACTCTTCTGGGCTGTGGTCCCACTTCCAGGCATATGACCTAACTTCCAGTTGCCTCATGATCACTCAAGACACCACTTCCAGTCCAAGCCCATCTGCAGTCACTGGATTTCTGTGGGGCCTGCAACCACTTGTAAGTGCCACAACTCCAAATGGAGTCATGACTCATTCTCTCTGTTTTGAGAACTGCTGATCTACAGGACAGACCCTTAGACAAAGGGTACACAAAGGGAAACAGCAATTATAGACGAGAAGGTAATGGGATAAAATGCAACAACAAGAGGAGAACCTAGCTGGGAACAAAGAGAGCCATTGCTGGCTTCAGGCACTTATTGGAGCTAGAGTTTAAAGATAGATCATGTCAAACTAATGTGACAGTCTAAGATAACTCATTGTATAGATAAAAAGGGTGTGGGGAATCTCATAAAGCTGAACTTCATTATAGCATTTGATACAGTACTGCATGGGAAAACATTAGTGAAGCCTGAAAATATGGGGATTAATGGAATAACTGTAAGGTGGGTAAGGAGCTGGACTGAAGGAAGATGGTAATGGGTAGTGATGAAAGGGGAAGGATCAGGCTAGAGGGACGTTACTGTCACAACCCAAAGTTGTGAGTTTTTGTTTTGTGTGTGCTTCGGCACTGCTAAATTATGTTCCCGCTAAATTGCAGCTTCTTTGCACGATGGAGTTCTCTGCTACAGAGAAGAACTCCGGTGCAACGGAGAATTTTCCCGCCAATTTGTAGCTTTCTTTGCATGGTGCATTTCTTTTGCATCTCAGAAATGCACGGTGCAAAGGAGTTCCCGCCATTTGTATTTTAATTCGAGCCCCACTATTGGCCGATGTTAAATTATGCACACGTGGCGGCTAGCAATTGGCTTGCTAGCCGTATAAAGAGCTTGGGTGGTTTCCGCCCAAGTTGGAGAGAGAGCAATTGGAGTTCGAGAGGGAGAGCGTGAAGATCTCTAAGCGCTGTGGATCCTTACGAACCCAACGCATTTCTTAAGAAGGCAACAGAGGTCTAAACAGCCTCTGGCCTCTCCCTATCCCTGAGCCCGAGCTGAATCTGGAAACTGTCCAGCCTACACCGCGACCATCTTGGGTGTAAGTAAATAATCTTTGAATCAACCACTACGCCTCTGTGACTAATTCTAGCCCGTGCGTGCCTTGCCGCCGCACGGTCTCCTCTGACCCCGCGTGCCCAGGCTGCTGGCCACAGCCCGCGTGCGCAAAGACGGGTCCGCATATCGCTCCCGGCTCGCACATGGCGACATGGATGGGATCGGGAGGCGGCCCGCACAGTTACCAGTGGAGTTTCTGAAGGATCAGTCTTGATACTAATCTTGTTTAACAGTTTCAGGAATGACCTAGGTTTACACTGATAAAATGTGCCCCAGACACAAAGTCAGACGGCACAATCAACATAGAAGAGGTTCAGGATATCATACGCAAAGAAGCAGGTGATTTTGATGGTGGAGTAATATAGATGAGGTGAAAAGTATGAGATGCAAGGTCATGCACTTGGGAACAAATGCCAAATTTTGCTGTAAGTGGGGAGCTCATCAGTTGGAAGTTCCTAAAATAGGTAAGGGGTGACATATTAGTTAATTGTAGGATGACTATGGGTGTTTATAGACATGCTCCAGGAGTCTATGTGGAAGGGTGGGGGTGTGGATGCTTTAATTAGAATGGCTCTGAGAGCTGCTTTAATTCAAGCGCCTGGAGAATCATGTGCGTCAGCGTTCCCATGCTGAAAAATGGTGGTGAGAGTGCTTTAACTAAAGCTGGTTGAATGAGTTTTAGTTAAAGCGCCCTCGCCGTCATTTTCCAGCATGGGGATACTGATATACATGATGCTGGAATGTGCTCTGATGCACTGTAATTACAGTGCAATAGGGCAGCCTTGCTGCATGCATATAGGTGCCGTATACGCCTCCAGTGTGATACAGCCATGAAAAAGAGAATTATGACCCCAGGATGCATTGGAAGAGGTACTCTCATCAGAGATAAGGAAGAAGTTTTCCTGTTATACAAGGCAGTGGTGAGAGCATACCTGGAAAACCATGTGCAATTCTGGCTAACCAAGTTCATGAAAAATGAAATGAAACTGAAATGGGAGCAGAAAAGGGCACCTAGGATGACTGTAGGAATGAAGAACATATTTTTTGAGGGGAATCTAGAAGAACTTGTTTTATTTACCCCACCAAAGCATATCCTCTTCTCTTAATTGCCTGCATCCTATGCATCCCTGAGCCAGTGTTATTGACCTACGTTATATGTGCGGCTTTACTGATGCACCTCTGAAGTACACAACTCTATTTATTGAACTTAGCTGAACTATCTGTCTATTGAGTCCCAATTTTGCAGTCTCACAATTACATTCTTCCACTTTGGGGAAACAGATGAGCAGACCTCCTCTTGCTGTTCAAAGTTTGGAAGTATTGTTCTAATACCAAGCATTCAACTTCACCCTCTGCTTTTTGGAGGACTTAGACACAGTGATGAAGACTTTAGTCTCTTCTGGTGTAATCTGGCCAGCTCAGATATCAATAGCCATGAAGTCACAACAGCATGGGCTTCAGCACAAAGTATGCAAAGCAGCCTAGAACCATGGATAGTCTATGGATAGTAGCTGAAGCCTATGATGCTGTTAAACCTCAGCTAGCCATATGAAAGCTACCTGGAGGTTAGCACTTACTGCAACCAGATCTCTGATCACAGTGTATATAAACCCTCTTCTACAGCTCACCATAGGGTAACTGAGGCTGGGAACTGAAGCAAATACATTACATTGGTGCTGTGCTAGCTCTTCTGCCATTCATTCATTTTGGTACAGCATTTAAAGTCCTATATTTAAAATGCCTCCGTAGACTAGGCCCTGGCCAGCTCAGCCTGCCTTACCCTCCACAACCTTCCAAAACCTCCACCCTGCCCAGCGATGCCAGACTAAGCCAGGTGTTAGGATTAGAGTGATCTCAGGAACATGACTCAAATGCTAAGACTCAATGCCAGAAAAATTCAGATTGTGCCTGAACTCAAATGTGCTCAGAACAAATCTGAGACACCTCACAGGACTAATGCCCACAAATAAATGCACATGTAAACACAGCCTTTATATATATCATGTTCCATGCTCTGGCTCTCGGAGGAAAAGAGGGAAAGCACCATTTATTCCCAGTTCTTTTTCTTCTTTGAGATTTTGTCCAGCACTTAGATTATCCATGTGATCAGCACTTAATAAATAACTATGATTCAAGAGACACGCAGAAATCCCCAGGTTTTCTTCATACAGCTTATGTGAGTACCTAGTATTGACTCACTGGGAATACTAATTTGTCTGACAAACAAGCACCCCCAACATGAAAAATGCTACATAAATACGTTTTCAGATGCATTCTTGTATTTGAAAATAAATACGTCTATACTGGTCTGTATACATCTTATACATGAATGTATACAAACTTGAATAGGTGTTTGTATAACTATGGTATAATTCTGAATATATGCTTGTATAAGACTATGATTGTTTGTACACGTACTATGCATGAATGGCAAAGACTACATGTATGTGTGTGATGTGGGTGTGAGCAGATGAACACATACCCCATTATATGTAAGTTTTGGACACCAACATAAATTACATCAGGATTTGGAGCAGAGAGGTGTGCAGTTATCCCAGAATGCCTTGTACAGCAGCCACCATAACAGGTGGTTATTACTGTGCATAATCAGTAAATATCTACCCAAGGATGGAGATGGACAGATGAAATCTAGACCAGCAGAACATACAGGTAGATCAATTCTTTCACAGTCAATTCTCCAATAGATTGGGCAAAGTCATCCCAGTTTGGGTGCCTGTGTTGTCTGTCTTCTTTTTTACACCAGTATAATACCAATGACATTGTTATAAACATTTAATCTGTCAATTGAATCTACTAAATGCCTGGGTTATTTCAGGACAGCCATTGCTGTAGTAAGGCAACAGCTGTGGGGAGGACATGAGAGCATGGCTACGGACAGAAACAGCCAGCCTTTTTTACCACTCAGCCTCCAAACTTCCTCTGAAACAGAGTTAGCTACCAGGACAGTAAAAATGCTGGTGCCATGTCTACACAGGGACTCCCACCATTGTTACCTCTAGTGGAACTACCCGGATCATACACAATGCAAAGGCTAGAGGCTTCCTGAGAAAGTCTAGCCATGCTGATCTGTACGCTGTGCTTGGGTTTGCAAGCACACGGCTGCATGATGGAGCTGATGCATGATGGAGCTGACCTGCCACTGAAATCAGCACTGTGTGGCCATGGACTTGGGAGGAGGTTGCATGTTACGGGGTCAGGTGGGGCTGGTCCCACACGCTGCTGCCACGTGCGGCCAGGGATTTGGGTGGGAGCATGGGAGCTGTGTGTTATGGGGCTGGGTGGGGCTAGCTGCACATGCTGGTGCCATGTGCAGCCAGGGGCTTGGGTGGGAGCATGGGGAGCTGTGCGCTATGGGGCTGGGTGGGGCTGGCCCTGCTCACTGCCACCCCATGAGGCTCTAGGGACTCGCACACTCTGGGGACCTGAGGACCCACCCCTTGCCAAGATCTGC
>NW_005842187.1:1656166-1671152 GCF_000455745.1 Alligator sinensis | reverse complement strand
ACAAAAACACGTACACACCTCACTCACCATACCCACCTCCCCACCCTACCACACACACACCCTCAACCACCCCGCCCCCCAACCACACACCCTACACAACCCTATATACACCTCCTTGCCCCCCACACAATATACAAGAGTAAGACTGCATTTTAATCTACTATGCCTCTATATACACTATGAAAAGACACCTGAATCAAGGCAAAAATATTTTTTGAAATTAAATTAAAGCATGTTTTAGATGTTTGATTTTTTAGTATATGATTTATATTTCTTTCCGGTTCCTGGCAACCCCCGCCTCCCCAGAGTACTTCTGGGGCAAGGGGAGGGACTTCAGGTGACAAAGTTCGTGGGATTCTTGGTCCTGAGATGGCTACTAGGGAGCAGGTCACCTGTCAAGGAGTGGGGCTACCCTTGCAGCCCTCAACAGCTCACCAAAACAAATTAAGCGGCCCTCCAGCTTAAATAATTGCCCACCCCCGCATTACAGTGATGAAATAATACTGCTAGGACATTGGAGGATCATCTCGAATGCTGGGTTGGAGACAGCAGAGTTGTACTGTGAATAAGGACCGTGACTGTGTAACTTCATTGCCTATAAGAGGCCGGTTATGGAAGACGAGGATATGAGTAGGATGGTGTGTGGCACACAGTGAGGGAATGGAAGTAACTTGCAATGTCCAGCTGCTGTCCCTAGCTTATGAACTGTATTTCTTGCATGTTGAACAACACACTAGGATAGATAGGCAGACTTGAGAACTCCTTTAAAAAACACAGGAGGCAAAACCTAAAGAGTATACAGAAATGTCTGACAGTTCAATAGACAATACTCCAACAATTGAGAGAGTTTAAGAAAACTATCTGTTCTATAGGATCTTTCAATTGTCTGAGGCAATTGCCCTCCCTCCCCTTCTCCCCCCCCCCCCCTTTTTTTAGGTCACTTTGATATAGAAAAGAATCAGCATTACTATAGATGCACAATGTCAGAATAATGCAGCCTTGTCTGTAAAGTTAGATACAAGACAAGGCAGTCTTTATGTTATTTTAAAAGTCCATGCTCTCTTTTCAGGGGCAGGAAACACTAAATGGGGGAAACGGCATCTCCCAAGACTTCTTCTAAAAACAAACCAGTCGCTGAGGGGGTAGAGATACAAATGGGAGCTGAGAGTCGGCTCTTCCATGTCTGGGGCTGAGTTATGCACATCCGAAGAATCCTGGAGAGTATAAGAACTGCCAGAGGTAGATGATAGCGACTTGGAGGTGAGAGACTGTCTCGCTAAGAGGAAGTCCATGGTAAAGGCTAGTGTCTTAAGACTTGTCTTCACTTCAAAGTTAACTTGAGATAGAACTTGAGTGTTGTCTCTACTTGAAGTCATGTTTATGCACACAAAATAAATGTTAGCTAGAGTACAGGGGTGCTTTCAACTCAAGGTGTTTGGCCTGTCGTGGCACAGGTTAACACTCCAGTTAAAATGTGCCAGGTGCTCAAATTAATGCCCTGCACTGTAAATGCAACCATACAAAGTTTTAAATGGCACTAGAACTCCTAGCATAGCTCAGCTTACTGTGATACAAAGCACTGTGGGATATTCCCCCAGAAAAAAAACTAGTAAGACATGAGTGCAGCACCTATGTGGAGAGAGCTACTCAAGTGTTGTTTCACATAGTGATTGCTCTCTTTTGAGCTCGGTTAACTCAAGAGGAACAACTTGAGCAGTGAAGATAATATCCTTAGCCTCTCTGTATCTCAGTTCCCCATCGTAAAACCAGGATAATAAGATTTTCCAGCTTGTAAACTCCTTCAGGCAGGGACTGTATCTTATTATGTGTAAGTGCAATGCCTTTAAGCACCACTGTAATACATCTCATGACAGAGAGATGACAAAATGTGTCTATCAAATGTAAATCTTGCCAAAGATGAGACTAGGTAAGTCGCACACAATTTTGGCCTGAAATTCAGCCGTTTGCATCGGAGACTGTTCAGAGGTATAGTCACTGGGGTGTGTCCTCAGAGGGCAGACGATGTGCTGAGCACTGGTAAGAGGTGACTCAGAAGAGAACGACTCTGATTACTGTTTCTATAGAAAGGCTTCCAGAAAAGGGGCCATTGGCTATTGGTCAGCCAGGGCCTGAAGAAAGGCAGCTTGCTACAAGTAGGGTCAGAAAAAAAGGAGTATTCCTTAAATTGACTCTTCCCTGTCCTGATTGATTTCAGAAATACAATTTCTATCTGTTTTATAGGACAGCAAAATAGACATCTTCTTCCTTATGCACAGTGGTATCCCCACTCCTGCTGTGTTATATGTTCCACGCTACAAGAAACATGAAAAAAAAGTAAATCCTAGAATACTGTAGCTCATAATCCCTCCCACCAGGATCCCAGTTTTCTTTGCATCCAGAGTTATAGATTCCCTCATTTGGAGGGTCATGTGAGGAGATTCTCTGTTATTCGGCACAAAGAGAGCTTTTGAATGCAATAGGCAATGCCTCCATGAGGGCACAGGGCTAGGGATGTCTGTGTAGAAAAGGAAGGATCCTTGAGCATATTAGTGGGTCTTTCCACCAGGCTGGGGTTCGGTGGACACCCAAGAGTCAAAACACATAGCAATTCATCCATCTCTTTTTGTTTCATATATGTCAGCTTGGATCCTAAAAGGATGGAAGGGAGAAAGAGCAATCCTCTTCTGCAACTTCCCAAATCTGCCATTGCTATGCGGGGTGGGGGAGACTTGTGGGTCCAGGCTAACCTCCAAACCAAGGAAGGAAATCAGCCTTTCAGACCCCAATGCCGGTGTCCCAGTGCAGGTTGGAATCAAGCCGATCTTTCTGGAAACTGCTTCTCTAACCCCTCCAAAACTGCTGTTCCCAGTTTTGCAATGGTCCTGACTGTGCATGGAAACTTCTTGCTCCCTGATGCTTTACTACTGGAGAGTGTCTATCTGAAGGCTGGTCATTCTCTCTCAAAGAGCTCACAACTAGGCTGTTCTCCTTTCTGGCAGTAGCGTGCAATGCCACCCTGCCAAGGCAGAGAAGGATGGGGTCCTCTAAGGTTAAATCATAGCCTTATTAAAATCCAGGGCAAAATTCCCACTGACTTTTATGGGGCCCAATCTCTGCATCTCCCTGACTCCTCCCTGATGGTGACAGAGCCTGAAGCCCTAGCTAAATCCCCTTGCCTATATATATATCTCTTTGTCTTGCAGATTTCCTTGTGGGTGACCCCTGCTCTTCAGGGCCACTGGCAAGTAGCAGATAATTTGTCCCTTGTCCCTCACACTTGATAAGGTTTCTATTTCCTGAGTGTGTGTGTTACATTTGAACATGTCCTTTCAGAAAAAAAAAATAAAAGCTTTACACCACTGATTAAGAAAGAGCAGCCAGAGCTTCCCTGGGGGTGGGGGGAGAAAGAGGGGGAGAGGACTAGTGTGTTAAACAAAACCCTCTGAGGGAGTGAAAATGTGGAGGAAAGAACAGCTCCTTGGCATGACAAGAGGCAAGCTCATCCAAAAAGCAGCCCTAACATGAGATAACATTAATGCAGCTTATACTGGAGGCCCAGGGCTTGCGGACTTAGACTCGCTTCAAGGAGCAAGGGTCTTGGTCTTTATCAATCTGGAGCAGCCCAGCAAGTTACAAGGAGGTCCCATAGGGATGGCTACTGAGCTAGGAAGATAAAGGGCATGGCTGAGAAAGGAGAATCACAGAGAAGTTCAATCAGCACCAGCAATGTCCAAGGGAGAAGGCAGTCCTGTTTCTGATAAAGGGTTTACCTTCCCCCTCTGGGGGAGGGCCAGGAAGGGGCACAGCTGTAGGGGAAAGTGCTCACTCTGTGGCTTACGCTGTGTGCTAGCTTCGCTGCCCTTCCTGTTAAGTTGCCAGGGCCTCAGTGCGGCACCAGGTGTCTACGCAGAGGTCCGTACCTGACTGCAGTTCTGCGCACAACCCCGCGCTAGAAGGCAGAGGGTGTCAAGCTCACATCCCCTTTTCACTCTGGAGAGTGGAGGAAAGGATCATGATGTGATGCCATGCTCCCTCCCCATCCCAGAGGGCAGAGCACACAACGCCACGTTTACTCACCCAAGCACATGGAGGAAAGCATCTCCTTCTAGGACCCTTCTTCACTTAAACCACAGCTGCAAGAGGAGAAAGTCCAGCAGTGCTTCCCACCCTCTCCCATCTCAAAGACGGCCCCAGAGCCATCTGAATGCTTCAGCCCAAAACAACAGCTCAACAACAAATCACTGTGTGGCAAACACAAAGTGCCTGATAGAGAAGAAAGTTGGGTGCAGCAGGAAGGGCATGCTCCCTGGAATGGCCAATCGGCCCCAGCTGGGAATGAGGATTCAATAAAATCCCTGGCAAGAAGATCACTACGGGGTAACGACAGGGGCACACTATGGGGTTGAAATCTGTCCCTCTGCCTCCCAATTTCTGTGTGCTTCCCTTCCTGGCTGTGTACCTGGAAGGAGCAGGGATCAGGAGATATGCTCTTGCATTGTGGCCACTGGCCGTGTGTAGACAAAATGAGAGGTATGTGTGCATGACACTTTAAAGCGGGCTAAATGCTTTTGCACCACTTTAGTGATGTCGGTGTTTGCATGCCTCAGTGGCATATTGCGCATTAATTCCAAGAAATTCAGTGGTGTAATGTGCCTTAAATGATTTGGAGTCCAGTAAACTAAAACTCCTTCGAGGAGTTTTAGTTTGCTGCCCCTACAGCCATGGAGCAAAGCACCAGGCTCTGTGCAGCTCCGTGGCTCTGCAGGAAGCCCTGCAGGCGGCCTGGCAGCAGCCCGGGAAAGCAGCTCCGCCCAAGAAAAGCGGCGACCCTGATCTTTTTTTTTATTTCACCCCTGAAGCCTGCCTGCCTGCCTGCCTGAGCTGCCCAGGGCCTTGGTGCTTCACCCTGCAGCTGCGGTGCCCCCCGGGCCCTCCTGAGCCGGGCGCAGCTGCCGTAGAGGGAAATACCAGCCCCCACCCGCGACAGCCCAGGGACTGCTCTGCCCGCCAGCAACTCGCCCTCCCCTCCCCACCGCAGGAGAGGCAGGTAAGTTAGTGGGGGGTGTGCACTATATGGGGGTTAAATCAGCCCTAAATCGAAGCAATGTTTTTAAAAACCCACCACTTCAATTTAGGGCCCCTGTTTTGTCTACACACACCCACTGGCATTACACTGCCCACCGCACAGGCTTCCTAGCTTCTCTGATCTGTCACGGCTACGGCTAAGTGCAGTGCTGTGCTCTTTATTTGCCCCCTTTGCCAGAGCAGGGAACACAATGGGCTGAGCCATGCTACCATTGCCTGATTTCGTTGTTTCATACAAAGACAGCGAAGCAGATATATCAGTACATTCAAGTACCACAGTGCACATTCGGTTGCAATTCAGAACAAGATCCCAAATACGTAACTTCAAGAGGAGTCAAACAAGCACAGAATTGTCTTTAATTGTCAGTGCCAAGGTGACAATTCAGTTTTCTCTTCCGTCGCCAGAAACAGGGCTTGGGGCTAGGCACTTTCTCACCCAGTCCCCATCCTCCCCCCAGCTTCAAACCATATGCAATTCCTTCAGCAGAAAAAAAAAAAATCCACCCAATTATAAGCAGGCCCCCCTGCAGCCCTGCAGCTGATGGACAGCCCCAAGCCTCCAGCCACAGCTCCACAAAGGTTACATGTTAACGGATAAGCCATTAGTCAAAGGTTACAGACTATCTGCTTTTCGCAAGTCTAATGCCTGCATTGCTTTGAGCCACATCTGAAAGGCATTAAAGTGCAAGACCTTGTATTGCACAGGTCTCCGGAGAGAGACACGTCACTTTTAGTGCTTTCCTCTCTGTTGGGCTACTCGTGGGGTAGTTGGAGGCTGAGGGTGGCCGCGTGTGTGGAGAGAAGAGAAGACTGTTCAGAACGAGGAGAGAAAAAAACAAACTCTTCCTCCTGGAGCGCCTGGGAGAGACGGGAGGTGAGAGAGGCCTTTAAACCCTGCAGCTGGTTCCACAATAGAAGCATTCCCATTTAACTCTCCTAACCATTTAACCTATGTATTCCTTGCACAGATTGGCCAATGGGCCTATGGTGCTTCACTGCCCTTGGAAAAGTGGGAAACCTGTGTCCTTCCCAACCCCAAAGTCATTTGGAGCAAGAAACAGACACTGAACATTTTGCTATCCCGGAGATCTGCTTTCCTTTTGGTTTAGCAGGGCTTGTTTTCATCCTGCCGGGTGCTTGGTTTATTGTTCTCATCTAGGCTTCTGGCTGAAACCTACCCTGGGTTGTATTGGCTAAGAAAAATAGTGGAAACTGTTGGGCGGTCAGCATGACACGACCGCATGGGCCTCAGTCCTTGTATACACCACCACATGAACCTTCTGGTTCTGGTCTCACCAGAAAGGCAAAGGACTGCATAGACTGCAAATGTACATGCTTGCCCAGCTGAGGGCCAAGGGGCCTCAATTCCCAGTGCAGGAGGCAACATCAAGAAGGATGAAAAATGGGCAGCCTTGTATCCAATTTTGAACCGTGCTGCAGATTGTTACAGGCCACAAACAGCACTCTGCCTGGCATAACGATAGCCAGAAAGCGGTCCGCAGCTAGGTGGCCCAGGAAGGGCTAGGAGGTGGTCACTGAGAACAAGACCGACCAGTGGAAGCTTTCTTGGTAGCAGTTAAAGGAGCACCACGTATATAAAGGGCAACATGTACCACACAGGCAACAGAAATCCAGCCAGAACCGGGATCCCTTTCGCTCAAGAGCCTCTCCCGCCCCAGCCTTTGCATCAGAGAGGGAATGCGCTGCAAGGTTAACGGCTGGTGGGAAATTCTCACGAATCTGACAGGCGGACGGGGAGGGCAGGGGGAAAGAAACAAATAATAAAAACAAAATCCCAGTAAGCATGTTAGAATTCTTTTGAAGTCCAGAGGAGCTTTCAGGAAGGGTTATGGGCATCTCCCAGCCCGGCATGATTTACACATTCCTTGCAAGCAAAGGAATCTTCTTGGATTTGAAGTAAACCAGATGTGGGTTTTTTCCCCCCCTTTTTATTCTTTTTTAATCATTTCTTTATTGTAATGACGACTGCACAAGAAACATCACAGAGAGCGCCGCTCACCCAACAGGACCCTGACCGAGCAAACTCCCAGCAAGGGACTCCCAGCCACCTTCATTTATGAGCAGAGCACCTCCTTCCCCCAAACTGAATGAATTAGGCACTGTCTTTAGACACAGCCATAAAAAAGGGGGTATGTATAAGTCGCACCACCCCAGGATTAGCCCTGTGAGATCTCCTGAAAACTATCCCAGTGAGGCACCATTTCCAATTGTGCTTCTGCCTTGCTCCAAATAATTTGCTGCTTGTCAAGAGGACTGATTTGTGCGCTGCAGCTTGGGCTAATGTTCCACTCCCCACCTCTCCTCTGTCACTCCAGGCCTATCTCCTACAGGGTGAAGGAAGTGGGGATATAGCGCCTCCTCTTTCAGTACCCCTAGGTGCTAGGAACTGGCACTGGGTTGTCTGGGGGAGATCATCTCCCCAGCCCTTACTTTATAGTCTAGGTGAGTAGCAATTCGGCACCGCAAGATGATTTATGGAGAGGGTCAGCGCCATTACACATATGACTTAGTATAACTTGGCCCATGGTAAGTATAAGGAACAGAAGTGTTTATCTTGTATCATGGCAAGTGAAACATTTGAAGAGTCTGTATGATTGCATTACAGATCTGATATTTGGGAATCCAAGTTGTATTCTGTGCCCCTCTGCCCTGATTCTGCGTTTTGATCTTGGGCAAACCACTTTGTCTCTTTTCTGTCCCACACTTTGTCTTCTATCTAGATTTCAACATTTTATGGGCAGGGACAGCCTTCGACTACATGCAAGTACAGCACCTAGCACAATGGGGCTAAGTGCTGCATGTAACTGACGGGAATGAGTAAGAAGTCCCGATTTTTCTTTTTAATTCTTGTTATTATTTCTTGGTTCTTCACTGCGGGCACGGTGGGAAGCTTGTTAGAGCACATTCATGTACCACTGGCACCCACTCCAATTCCCACTGCTGTCTCGTACATCAGATTGCACAAGAGAAAGAAATAAACGGGTATGAAGAAATGTATGCTGGCGAGAGGCAGCCCTGCCATCCTTATGAAGGCCCCCGCTCCCCTCTCAAAAGATCCAGCAGAGAAATCTCATTCTCTTCCCACACTTCGTTCACCAATGTGTGCTGTATCTTCCTGCGGGTTCTGATGTTGGATACGATTCCACAGCACAGCTAGGAAACCAGAGCATCCTGTGTCGGAGCCCCAGGCTTTGTTGATCAGTGGTATTCGTTTTGGGCAGACAGGGAAAGGGGTGGGAGGCTGGTATCTAATGAAGATAACGAACTGAGAAATAACAACACGCTCTATGTTTGTATCAGCTGTTACACTGTCTGTTACTGCGAACGAATGTGCCCTTCCTTCTGCCCCTCCACCGCTTATTGCAAAAGGCTCTTTTCCTCTCTCACACTGCCTCTGCATATCTCTCTCTTTCCCCTCCCTTCCCCTTCTCCTCTGCTGATATCCCCCTCTTGCCTCCAAGCCCCAAGCCCCTCTCCTTTTAAACAACGCTAAGGAGACTCATTTTCTTCCCTATAGCTAGGCCTCCCTCTTTCAGTGCATAGCGATGAATTAAAGAGAGAGAGAGAGAAAGAGAGAGTAAATCTACCTCTATCATCATAATCATCACCCTCCTGACCCTCGGAGGAACTCTCCATATAATCCAAACCACATTGCTGCCTGATCAGATAGAGTACCCGGTAAATAACCTTGACTTCAGCAGTCAGAAGAGTCAGGGATCCTATATCAGAGCCCATTCATGATTTAGAATCATAACAGAGACCCTGATGACAGGTAGAGGGCCTGATCCATCTCTTCAACTCCACCTTCATCCCCATGCAAAGCTACTGCTGACCGTGCTGAAACTGGGTTTACATCAAAATAAATCCGGTTTACAGGCAGTCCTCGACTTAAGACATTTCAAGTTACAACGAACGGTACTTACAACATTTATAAATTGACACCGTTTTGACTTGCTGACGTTGATTTCGACTTTACAATGCTTGATCTGACGCGATGCCACACCAGCGAACGAGTTCGCTGCATCGCCCTTCTCCCTGGAGAACGTCTGTCCAAACTTCCTTGGACACTTTCTTTAAGAAAGCAGAGAAGACTCCAGAAAAACCTGCAGCCAAGACTCCAGCCCAGAACCCTTCAAAAAGTCCACAAAAGTCACCTCAAAGAAGTCCTTCCAAATCAATATGATTGCTATTTACAATATAAATACATTAATGTAGCTATATTACTTATCTATAATTGATTGACTACAAAATTCTGGGTTATTTTTGGTGAAAATAGGGTATCAGGCCTTGGTTCAGGAACCCATCCCCCATTTATAACATTGTTCCTATTGGAAAACTGGTTCTGAGTTATGACATTTCAACTTAAAACGTGGTTTTCAGGAACCAATTGTGCTGCAAGTCTGAGGACTGCCTGAACTCTGATGTAGCCGATGGAAGAATCAGGCAGCAGTTGCCTCCATCTCTGCATCCACCGTACCTACCCATGAACCATAATATAAAATAACTGTACTGCATCTATGACTGGTTGTCCCTCACTCTTGTACCCCTGCAACCCCCTCTTTGCCCAGCTCTCCCAGTACCACACACACGCCTCCATTTCATTATCTCAGATCTCGAGCCATCTATTACATGCTTTTTGCCAACATAAATATTTAATTCCTGTGTATTGCACAGAAAGGCCCTCATGGAGTTAATACTTCAACTCATGTTTCCACGTTGAAAACAATTCAGCGGAAGGCACTGCAGTAGGCATAAGCCAGGGACAAAACCAGAGGGGCTGAGACAGATTGGCGGGTTTGAGACAGAGTGGCTGAGACAGATTGGCGGTACAGATCAAGGCTGACTGGGGTTGCCTGAAGAGCGGCTCAAGGCTGGGTGCAGGGAGTGATCAATGACAGTATGTGTGGTGATCCTTGCAAAGGGGTCTTCTGCAGGGGTCTTTTACAAGCATGCAAGGAGAGGATGGATGAGCTACAGAGACTTCAGCTGCCAGCTGCTAGCCTGGGGTGGTAGGAAGTGCAGGAAAGGCATAATGACACAATGCATGGTCTATGGAAAGAAAAGGTCTGGCTGATAGATTTCAATAGCATTGAGGCTCCTCTGTCCTCCGCAATACCCTGAGCAGAGAAGTGTGGACAAAGACCTATATGCTCTCTACCACAGCCCAGCACCCCCACACCCTACTCTACCATGACCTCTGTTGGAAAAGGCTGAGCAGTTCCAAGTTTCCCCTAGAAGAACCAATGGCCCTGCACCAATCTTAACAGGGACAATAGCTGGACAAGGCTGGGTCTGGAGTAGTGTGGATTGTACCTACACTGAGTGGCCCCATGGGGAAAATAGTACAGCAGGACAATGCTGCATCAATTAGTATATGAGCAAAGGCTGAAAAGTGACACCCTATCTCTTGCCATCATGCTGGTTTGTAGGACCTGGCCTTGTCTTTGCAGGCCCTCATGCTTGTGTGGGTGTTCTCAGATCTTCTTCTTTTTCCTAGGAACTCCACGGGCTGCTTCATAACAATGACAACAACAACAGCAGCAGCGGCAAGCCCCACCTCCTCAGACATCAGCATCCCCGTCTACAAACCCACACAACAACAATGTAATATCAAACAAATGTGCCCTGGAAGCTTACCAAGATGACAAATCAAAGGCAGCTGTGGTACCAGGGCTGCAATAACACTAGCCCCCCTTTAAACACACACGCACGCGCACACCTGCGTGGCTGGGCAGCATAGAAACACCCTTGCACGGCCCCAGCCCAGGTCCCAGGTGTCCCATTGTACATTCCCAGGCATGTATGCTTATACACTTCACTCCAAGTGCTGCTGTGCTCCCTAGTGGTGCCCCACTGGGCTTTCAGACACAAACAGTCCTGCACAGTGGGCTTACCCAACTTACACACACAAGTGCACACAACCATGCGCTCATACACTCTAATGTACAATCTCATAGCATCTCTACTCAAACACCCCAACGAGTACATATGAAAGCAGACAGAAAGGAGGACAGAGATGCATGACACATGAAGATAATATACATATTCATGTGAGAAACTCACACCCAAAGAGTGTACACACACCCAGCGGCTCACCGGCACTCCCATCCTTTCCCCCATGCTCATAGGTGCCTAAATACAAGCACTCATCCCTGCCAATCATAATGCAACACACATTCCTGCGTGCAAACCCCTATCTACATGCACATATAATACGCACACGGCCTTCCCCACAAACACCTCTGTACACACCCCTAAAAGCCTGTGTAACCATCTGCCCCCATCCAGACACTTCCAAGCACAGTAGGAGCCCAGGCTGACAAAAGTGCAGGGACTCCATGCTCTTACAAAGATAAAAAAATGAAGCAGTGGACATGGCAAAAAAGAGAATATGGAGGGGGTCACATTGATGATTATGTTCCTCATCTCTAGCTTGTCGCTCAGGTAAGCACATTATTAGACTGCAGCCGTGCAGTGAAAGTTGGTGTTCATTAGATTAGTCAGGCTCTCTGTTCCCTGGTCTTGAAAGATTTGTAAATGACTACAATGAGCAGAGATGTGCAAAACCAAGACCTCCATCGCCTGTCCTCTCGTGGGGCCACAATGTCCCTTTGAGTCAGCTGCTGCCTGCATCAAGGGTGTGACCAGGGAAAACCTAAAAAGCTTGAGAAAAGGACTCAGAAGTTCGTGGCAGGCTTGAAATGGCACAGAGCAACACTGATAGCAATCACTTGTTTTTCCATAAGCATAGGTCTCTAGATATCTACTCATGTGGGGATGGATGTCATGGGAAGAAGAAGGTGTAGCTGAGAGCCACAAGCAACTTGTATGGCTTAGGAATTTAAGTCCCACACATCTCATTGATTCTCAATGAGACTTATGCTTCTAAGTCACTGAGACACTTTTGGAAATGCTACCCAATATGCATTATGTTGCACATACGTACATACTGCCAAAGTGTATGGAAATTAGAATGAAGGAAGCAAGGAATCACCTCTGAAAACACTTCCAGTCTCAAATGTGAGCTCTTAGGATTAGATCCCCAAACTCAGAGATATTTTTCTATTGACGGATTGCAATACAGAAGTGGGAAGGCCTCACAGCCAGTGCTCCAGAACCAAAAATGGAAAAGAGTAAGTGGGAATGCTATCAGGACAATGTCCTAGAAACCTGGCTCCAGACTCCATCCCACCTTAGCCTCCGGACATCCCACTTCCTCTTTTTTTATCTGAACCCATTCTTTGCTTCTTATGAACAGTTCAGTGTTGCTTCAGGACTCGGACTGGCAGTCCTGCACAGCGGAGGACTACTTCCTCCAGTGGAGCTGTGCAAGGCCAGCAGTGGCACACTGTATGTGGGAATACCCCATAGCACCTGTCTGGTCCTCCCTCTGCCAGTCTACTTAAACAGTGACCTGGAGAGACCATCTCTTGCATGTGGGAGTGAGTGAAGACTCGAGTCTCCTGAGTCCATTCCCTCCTGGGCCTCTCTCCCGGGGCTGCCAATAAGGGCACCAGTTCAATCCAAATGCCAGAGAGTTTTTAGAGCCAAACAGTGTGAGAAGCCAGGACCAGCAACTGCCCATCTACCTCCTTCTTGCATTTTACCAATCATTGGGAAAGCTTCACTGTAGCAACCAAAAATTTTAAAAAAGCTTGATTCTGGTGCCTGGAGACTAGGCTGAAGGGCATGACAGCAAGTGAGCTCCTGAATAAACATCTCTGTTTTGGATGCTTATCCTAATAGTGTTTGCAAACCTTCTGTGGTTAGCCCATGGCCAGTCCCAACTCTTGGTCAGTGTGTATGTGTGTGTGTTTGTGCATTTGCACGTGTGCATGTGTGTCTCTGTGTGTATGTGTGCACATGTGTGTAAGTTTCTTTGGAGCGATGTGGAAGTTGTGGAGGTTTGAAGAAGGGCTCAGCCTACTTCTCCCTCTAGAGTATTCAACTGCTCTCTGTTACACAACAGGAACAACAACAGCCCATTGATGATAAAGCCTCTTGTTTGAGGAATTCCCCCTCCCCTCCCACCCCCCAGTGCTTCCTATTTACACAAAGGAAATATTTAGAGGATTTTATTTGCAGTCCTGCAAACCAGACAGACAGAAAAAAGAAACCCACAAGAGATACAATCCCAGCAAGAATGCACTGGGCCCAACTGTGTACACATCCCTTTGTGGCCACACCACAAAATGCAGAGCTGAACCAATTTCAAAACCAATGAGACAGCGACACAGCCAAAGGAGAAAAGGGAACAATGGCAGATCCCCAAGGCTTTGCCATGTGCCACCAGCTATCTGGATACCTCTGGCTGCACTGCATCTCAGATCACTCCCTCTAAAAGTGTCCTGGGATAAGACACAGGCCAACACGGTGCAGGTGGCTCAGTACTGCAAGTAAGTTGGATTTGAGCCCTGTGTCCAGTCCTAAGCCAACACCCGCGCGTTGCTCTAATGAAGGGGCCAATTTTCAACTCAGCAGTGAACGAGCCCATAATAACAACACCTACCTCTGTTCCTCCACAGATTTCAAAGTGATTTAGAGAGCCAGAAACTGAGGCAGAGAGATGTAAGTGATTTACCCCTTATAATGCAGAGTCCTAAATGGGAAAGCCCAGGTCTCTCTATTCCCAAGCCAATGTTGTATCCATTAAGGCAGCAGTACCTCCTGGAAGTGCTGTTTCACTAAGATCTGGGTATAATTGCAGGGATCCACTTCACTTCTTAGGCATGAAGCTACATTCCCTGACCGAGAGCTCCCTCTGCAGGATCACTGAGATGCAGACTTCTTTTCTGCCCTGATAGAGTCGTGTTGTCGGGATACATCGATCACAGCTCAGAAGCAGGGCGGTCTAACAGGCAGCACCCCAAGTACTGAAGAGAGAGAGGAGGCCCCTACAAGGAGGCTGAGTTCCTGTCGTGCTTCCTCTCCACCTCTCTATTACAAAAAAGCTAGCTGGGCTGCACCCTGTCTTGGGGAGATGGAGGCTAACCCCAAAGCCTAACTGCTCCCATCTCAGGGAGCTGCTCCTTGAGTTGACTGTTGAATGATTCTTGTCCCCATTTAAGATGCTGGGTTTGCAGGTGGGGTGGGGACTGGAGGTCTCTTGCCAATCCCTATGGGGTTACATCCAGGCAGGTTGGGAGGAGAAAGAGCCTTGCTTCTAGTACCATCAGTGGCTGCATGGGTTGGACTGGGAGGGAACATCCGTGGGCCTCTGCTGCTGGTGTGACCGGTATATGGAGTAAGGAGAGGAGGATGGAGATGGAGATCCATGAATAACAAGGGGAACCTCAGGGCTTCCCTGACAGAGGCATGGGGGCCCTGTGGAGGAGAAAACAAGGACCATGCTGACACCTACAGGCCACTCACCAAGCAGTTTCTGGCAAAATAGCCAAGCTCAGCAAGGAAAGGTATGGGCAGTGGGCAGTGGCTCAGAAGGTAAGGTTTGGGAAGGGAGACAAAAGCCCAGAACCGGGATCCAACTCTTGAGGATTGTATAAGCAACCTTGGCAGCCTCTGTGCTTCAGCAGAAAGGAGTACATGCAGTCTGTGGCACACAGCCATCTTCTCAGGTGTGCAGACCCAGGCAGGAGTGGTATGGCACTGGCAGACTGATGGCAAGGCTCTCTCACCTGGGTGGGAAGGGCATCTGTGGATTGGGCACTTGGAAAAATATTTACACATAGACTCTTTAATGATTTCCCTGAAATTGGGCTTCTTCCTCCACTCTCCCTGCTTATTCAAATTAGGAGCATCAGATATCCACACCTGGTCCCCCACCTCACCCAGAAGAGGGGAGCTGAGACACAGACTCCCTCTGTGTCCTCCTGTGCATAAGCAGCTCCTGTCCTCACCAAAAGCAAGTCACCATTTACTC
>NW_005842187.1:1647820-1656096 GCF_000455745.1 Alligator sinensis | reverse complement strand
CTTTCCCCCACTAACCCTTTTTAAAAGAAGCATTTAAATTATGACATAAGTTTTGGCTCAGAGGTTTCCAGTGACTACTGGGGTATTTTATTTCCCCTTCTCATAACAGAAACCATATTGCTGTATAATCAATTCATCTCACTCCTGAAGAGGGGAGAGGTGTGTAGGTGTGGGAGGCTGGAAGTACTTCATATACTTCTGCACAGAGAAAACACTGAGACAGTGTCTCTGGCCTTCTCAGCATAAGGCATTGGATGTACAAGGGGGTGGGGGCTGTCTAGCTTAGATATTACAGTGAAAAACATGGTATAAATAAATATGGAAAAGAAAACTAATCACTGGGTTCCCCACTGAAGATGGCATCTGTTTCAGCTAAGTGGGATTTCAACAACCATCTCCATGGGTGGAGCTCTTCATGTGCGCCCTTTGGGGCTACAGTACACTTGGTCTACATTAAACGTCCCATGCAGAGATCTGCTCTGACTCCAACGGGGGTGAAGATGTGTCTCAGGAGAGAGGAGAAGTCAACACACTGAGCACTGAGCCAACCTCTCCCAAGACCATGAATTACAGGGTAACAGACTCCAGTAAATCCAGATGCAGGATTTCATTTCAGATGCAATGTGTGATATCTGCCTGTCACGTACTTCTAGGTCAAAGCCCACTTATTTTCCACTCAAAGCCAGATTCCCAAGTATTCTGCATTTAAAGCACCATGTGGCACAGATTTTGCAAAGAATGCAAAATGTGCACTGAACTTGCTGAGCTGGGAGATATTGGGTGCTGAGCTCTTTGGCATATTTGATCAAATTCTGACCTTAGATGATCAGGCCAGCAACCTCATCAGGATTTGGCAGGGACAATATTTGGCCAACTGCCAAATGGCAGGAAAGAGAAAGAACTGCTAAAAGCTGTGCCTGAGTTCTTAATAAAACAGGACCTATCTGAAGTCAAGACAGGTGCAAATAAAGCTACCTCACTTTATTTTAGCTTTGGCAGAGGGAAGCTTCTGCTCTTCGTATTTGTGGCATGAAAGACTGAAATATCAAAAGCAAGGAAGTGTAATGCATCTTATACAAGTGCCTGTTCTTTTGAGATTTCTTACTCAAGAACTGAACTTTGTGGTGTTTTTCTAAAGTGATTGCTGTCGGGATTCACCCATCACTAACGAGTGCGCATGCATTCAAAGCAAAATCCAGGGAGAACAATTATGAAGAACTGTTGAACAAGCGCCAGGGGTAATTGCCAAAAGGTTAGAGCTCCTATCTTGGCCCAGAACAGGAGACAGATTCCAATACAACTAAAGATTTCACCATCTTCAAGATTACTTGCAGTCATTAACTAATTAGCTGTCACAATACCTAGATATTACCCCAATTTATAGGTGGGAAAATTGAGGCATTGGGAAATTTAGGGCAACATTGTTAAGTGTTTGCTAATTTTAGATACCTCCAGTTCAGTTGCACAACTCTGAAGCTGCTGAGAATAATTTCCAGAGGACTTGAGCTCTTTCACTCAAATTTGGTGGAAGTCAGTGGCAGCTTTGGGAAGCTGGTATGTCAGGCTTGAATTGGACATCTAAACATGGAGGTACACAAAGCTATTGACTATTTTAGAAAACTAAGGCCCTGGAATAGTATGTTTAATACCTGGAGGTCCAACCAAAAACCCTCGGGAACTGCAGGGGCTCCAAAACTGAACACTGGTCCTTAAAGCAGGTATCTGAATGTGCAGGGGTGCAGGTTGTAGCCGAGTTGGTCTAAGGACATAGGCAGACAAGGTTCCTTGGGTGAATTTGATATCTTTTATTAGACCAACCCAAATAGTTGGAGAATAGTTATTAAGCAAGCTTTTGAGTTCAAAAACCCTTCTTTACTTTTCATTCCATCCAGGAAGAGCACACACCAACTGCTGAAACTTCCTTAGCCTGACGAAGGGTTTTTGAACTCGAAAGCTTGCTTAATAACTATTCTCCAACTATTTGGGTTGGTCTAATAAAAGATATCAAATTCACCCAAGGAACCTTGTCTGCCTGTATCTGAATGTGGGCACCCAATAACTGAAGTACCCCAAATTAACAGATATTGTCATAATTTTGCCCTTAATGGTTTGCCAAAATATTCTAGCAGATCAGTGATTAGCAGAATGGGGTTCCCAGCATGTTCCCCTGGATCACACGTCTCCATTCAGCTCAGCAGAGCAAGACGAGAAACCTTTGACTTTATTGGGTTTGGGATCAGATCATAAAGTCAAGTATAGGATCCAAGAAGAGAAAAATACAAGCAATTCAGGAGGACTCTATTCTCCTCTACAACTTCCCAGTCAAGGATTAGAAAAGGAAAACAAGCAAATCCTGTACATGGAAAAAAAACAATAACTAAGTGAATGGTTATTTAAGCTATATTAACAAAGCAACAAAGTTCAACACCCCCCCACCCTCCTCCCAACTGGTCCCTCTGTGGGGGATCCCTGTATCTAACCCTTACAGTACCCAAGATAACCACACTGGAGGGCTTGGAAACAATTTTGTCTTGAAACCTTGAGTTGCAAGAATGGCCCACACAGCTGGTAGGGGTTGGTTGGTGGTATCAGGTCTTGATAAAAGGCAGCAACTAGGCTTGGCAAGGGTGCCTAAGACGTAATGCTCTGCGTAAATGGAAGATTAGAAAAGAAATGTTTTTTTTTAAATTAAAAAAAAAACCCTAATAATTTGAAGTGCCCTCCTGGAGATAAGGCTGGTAAGGGACTTTTTGAGCCTTTTTGTTTTGAACCTTTTTATAAGGAAAAGGGGGAGAAGGGGAGGTGTTGCAGGTGTCAGCTGGAGAAAGGGAGAAAAAAAAGAGCAACACTGATTTTACAGATCAGGGTCAGACTGACAGAAATCACTGTTGTAACAAACTCTCAGACCTCGGGCATGTCTCAACAGGGGGAACCAGTTCACCTTGGTAGCTAGAGTTTATGCTCATGTATGTGGAGATAAAGACTCTGCTGATAGCTGTAGGAGAGAGAAACCTTTGGCTTATGCTGCTCTTTGTATAGGGGGCACCTCTAAGTCATAGTCTTTCAGGTCTGATCTGAAGCTTGCTTTAACCGATGGGAGCTTTTCCTTTTACTTTAAGCAGTGTTTTAGCTGGAATTATAGATGCCCAAACTGGAGCTGTGGTCTTTTGTAAATTGAGCCTTAATTGTGGGTACTGGGTGCATCTATACATGCAATTAATGTGAAGCAACAAACTCCACAACTTATTGCACTGGAGTTTATTGTTCCCAGGCGCTGCGTCTTCACATGTGCCTGGGATCACAGCGTGTTGAGTTGGGTTAGAGCAGCCCCGGCTAGCAGGGAGCCCCAGGGGCCAGCCTGCCAGCCCGGGGTTGCTCTGACCTGGCTCAATGTGCTGTGGAAAGGCTGTCTGGGGCATGAGGGTGCTCCATTACAGGGCTAGCCAGCAGGCAGCCACTAGACTGAAGCACCTTCATGCCCCAGCCATCTCGGTCAGCATTTACAAGTGTGTTGTTGCAGACGAAATAACTCCACTGCAGCATAGTGCCATTATTTATAACTATTATTCTGTGGCAGAATTAATTAGTTTGCTTTGTCCTAAAAGCACTGCACATTGTTTTATTGTGGAGCTAATTAGGCAGTTCCTCAATAAACATCTTGTGTAGATGCACTCACTGACCATGTGAAAATCTGCCTCTTCAGGCATCCAGGAATATCCTCATCAGTGGGATATCTATGTATATAGCCGGTTGCTGCATAAACTAAGAGCCCTGGGTTTGAAGTGTCCAATGTGTGAATAAAACTGTTAAAAACACGAGCAATTTTAATGCATTTTGATAAGGAAGGAAAGGGTGCAGAGGAGAGCACCAGGCTAGTATTCCCTGGCATGCAAGAGTTCACTGTAAGCAGCATGCTGGACTTCCACAGAAACTCCCTTCTCTATTGGTAACTCCCTTTACCAGGAAGGGAAGAACTCATGTATCTGCTCCACAGGGTGGGTCAAGATTATGTCTCATTTTACTAAGAGATAAAACAAGGAGATCAGATCCGTTCAGAGTCACACCGGGAGTCAGTAGCAGGGCTGGAAACAAACCCCACAATTTCTTAATTCCCACTGTCCAGTGCAACACTGCCTCTTTGTGCTGAATGCTTGACAGGTCCCTGACCACCTCCATGGATGACAATTTCCATGGCACACCCAAGGCAGTGTCTGGAAGAGATTACAGAATCTCTAACCGAAGCTGGAACTGGATTCATGACAGTCCCTTCTGTCTAGATGCAGATGGGACACTGTAGCTGACACAGATACATCTGCAGAGGGCCACACCTCCCTTTCACCAGGCAAAAAAAATTCTTTTACCAAGGACCTGGCTTTGCATGGATGAAAAAAGGGCTGAGACCAAACCAGAGAGACAATACCAAGATAGGGATCTTTGCAAGGGCATCAACGTTGGTCTGTATTTCCTCAGAATAAATCCTTGTCTACCTACGTGCTATTCCTCCTAAGAACATGGGAAGGGTGAAGCTGGAGAGCCCATTTGTTGGGGAAGGAAGCTGGTAAAATATGTTTGGAAGTCAATGCAGCAGGTCACTCTCAGCTTCTTCCTTGCAGAGGATGCTCTTTACTATCTTGATCTAACAAAGCAATTCATTTAAATACTCTGTTGGATTAGGGCTTCTGTGAAGAAAAGTGATACGTGGAAAAAGGAGGAGTGTGGTCTAGTGTAAAGCAGGACTTCTGGGTTCAATTCTTGGCTCTGTCTCCAGCTTACTGGTAACACTGGGCAGGTCACTTCACCTCTCTCTGCCTTAGTTTCCCAACTATGAAGAGGCCAAGAATAATAATATCATTTCTCTTCTTCAAGTGATACAGGCCTCCCCTACAGGATACTAGAAACTTCTGTTCAAATCAGTGGGAATCACTTAGATCCTGCAGGAGGAGAATCAATCTCAGGGCTGCTGTAAGGATTATATTAACATTATCCTGAGCTAAAGATCTTCAGATGAAAGGTGCTGGATGCAGCAGGGAATCTATAAAATAAAACAAATGCACAGGGCTTAGCAGCATGAAAAAGATTCTGCTGGTTTAGCTGTAAACCAAAGCCAATACTGTCTCTGTTTGTGTTTATTTTGTGCTCCCTGGGTCTCTTGCTTTCTCTCTGCATTCACCAAGAAGGGTAGGAAAGACCTATTTAATAGTATTAGGTTACTACACACTGGGCACATCTACACGAGACACTAACTGCACAGTAGCCTAATAATACTGTGCAGTAGCACATCACAACACAAACAGTACTAATACACTACTGTGCAGTATTATTAGGCTACTGAGCAAGTGTCATTAAAAAGGCATGCACTGGCGCTACTGTGCAGTAACGCTAGTTACTGCACATTAATTTCATACTTGATTATACAAGTACTAAACTTAATTCACAGTGACTACTTAATGCACAGTAACTACAGCACATTAACCCATGTGTAAATGTGCCCACTCGGAAGCAAAAATAATTTTCCAGCCCATTAATGCAAGGGGTTAGTAAATCAGTGATGGGAATAAGGAACATCTTGGAATCACACAAGTTCAATATTCCATCAACCTAGCAGCAGGCCTTTGTTTCCTTTTTTATTCCTTTTCTATGTTAACATTTCCAAGCAGAATCATCCTTTTTTTTTCCACATCCCGCCCAGCTCCGGTACCTCAAATAGCTCTCTGACAACAACTCCTCCTAGCTGTTCCCCAACACAACGTCCCTCGTCTCTTCCTCCTCCTCCAGCCACACCTAACAGACCAGTGCAAGTAAGTTCAGTTCAAGGGAGGGGGTGGTTTGCAGACATGATGCCAGGATCTCTATAACAAAACCCCAAATAATGCTATTTCATTCCTGATATCCTGGGGAAAGGATGGTGGGTTTGTGGAATCAACAAAGCTTATTCTACTTCTGGCTCTACTGTTGGGTGTAGCGGGGCACAGGGAAGGTGGGAAGGATCAATTGCCCTCTCCAAAAAAAATAAATAAATAAAGGAGAGAGAATGTCACCTTCTCATACGATGTAAATCAGCAGGCCTCTATGTAAGACACTGGAACTAGGCCAATTTAAACCAGCAGAATTTCTATCCTAGATGTCCAAGTCAAGGCCTAGGTGCAGCAAGAGAAAGTCCAAAGTTTTAGGAAGGATCCAGGGCAATCATTGCTACTGCCCTGATCAGGGCCCCAGTATGCTTGGCACTGTATGTGCTGATAGTGAGAGACAGTCTCTGCCCTGCTGAGCTTACAGTCTAAAGGAAAAATAGAAAAAGAGGATAGAGAAAAAAGATGTCAAATGACTGGCTTATGTAGAACAGCATCAAAGCTGGAAAGAGAATCCAGGCCTCCTGATTTGTCCGGGTGAGGAGGGAAGCATCTGAATTTCTTTCATGTGGCTTCTATTTGTAGATCCTTCTTTTTTAAAGGGATATATGGCATTAATGCTTGTGAAAGAAGGCAGCTTTGGAAACTGCTTCTGGGTAACTCCATGATAGGGACAATCCAGGCAGTAACAACTTAACCTTCTCCTGTGCCTGGGCCATTACCTGTACAAATGAGAAAGAAGATGGGTCTCCCAGTGCTTGGCCTCTCTGCAGACTGAAGAGACCAATTCATGCCCAGTGCAGGCATGCTCTTCCAGGCAACCTGGACTTTCGTTGACTGGAAAGTGGACTTAGTCCCTACAAACTCACCTGAGCCAGCATCTGGATAGCCTCATTTTGCAACAACTCTAAGACACCTAGGAAGGAAAATCTTGGGCTTAAAACACAGCAGATCAGCAAACCTGATCAGATCCTGGCTCTGCCAGGGACTTCCTATATGAGCTTAAGCACATCACTTCATCTGTACAGAACTTGTACAATTCTTGGTTTATGAAAGAGGCTCCTGAACACTGCTGCTGCTGCTGGTCATGATGGTGATTCAGCAGGTATCAGATAGTTAAGCTGCACACTCTGGTTGGGAGGACCCTACTATAATACAACATTGACAATAATCAGAAAATACAGCAGGTGGAATTTTTTGGTTCTAACATTTGTTCAATGAAAAAGCATCATATCCACACTTATTCATTCATCTTCTCCTTCCTCTCTTTCCTTGTTCTCAGGGGCATTTGTACCTGTTTTCTTACACATGATGCAGGCAATCAAAAGCAGCCATTGACCTTTCTGGATCATGCTGTATGCATGAGAGGACACCCACACCTTCAATGCACATGCCTAGGCAGGAGTATGGAAGCGTGGAGGCTGCCCAGACCTATCAACCTGTTTTTAGGCCACTGAGACAGAATCCAAAGGCCAGACTGAGTCCAGACATTTGATGCCTCAATGGCTGTAGCTGTATAAACATCCAGGAATCAAAGCCGGCAGACAAGGATTTAACCACTGAACCACCAGGGACTTCAGGCAATCAATGCCATGGCAAGGTAAGCGAGTACAAAGATGTATGCAAGGTAAATATATGATACTGGGAATAATGTGAATGTCACTTTAATCTTTTTAATGAATATTACCTGTACTTCTATATCATTTACCATTGTGATGTCTGCTCTGGTGTGCACTGAGTTGACTGAGTCCTGGAGGTGGACATTCCACATCAGCAAAGAGACGCACACAGAGTCTGCAGACAGTTCGATCGCTGATACTTAAATAATATAGGTGTCTAAAGCAGTCTCCATGTCCAAGGTGTGTAGATCTAAAGCAGGGTGCGGGTACTTGACTACTTCTGTTTTTGTCAAGATCAAGAGAAGATTTCTTACCAAAACTATCTAATAGTTTTGCTAATGACTCTGATCCACTGTAACAAACACAAGGGATTTGGGAACCAAGAAACCCAGAGGACGGACTGAGAGAGACAAATGTGTAAGAATCTCCCTTTAGCCAGAGGAAGCAGAAAAAAAACCAACAGCCAAGTCTAGGTAAGAGAACAGAGAGCGTGGAGGGCTCCCTGGAAGAGGCCAAGAGCTAAAGAAACCTCAGAACGGTGAGAAAACTAAGACAGAGTTGTGTTCAGGTTTGTGCGTGTGTTTATTTTCATTGATCTATCATTCATGGCCCGTCAATAAGTAAAGTGCCTGCTGTCCAGCAGTGCTTTGCAAGATCTGTATGTTACTTGCTTTATCTGCTACAGAGTCCCCAACATTGTGAAACAATTAATTCAGGATACCTTTAAAGATAGTTGCTGGAAGGAGCATGCATAACGTATTGGGAAGACTAGGGAAAGGTTAGCGCTGGTTTTATCATTTAGGGAAAG
>NW_005842187.1:1646778-1647789 GCF_000455745.1 Alligator sinensis | reverse complement strand
TATCATGTCCTGAGAAGAGATTCCAGATTCGGTGTCACTTCCCAAGAAGAGTCTGAAAGGCCCCATATAGAAAAAAAAGTGGCAGGAGAGCGCTAAAAACACGTGAGGTGCAAGGTTTGGGTCCAGCACATCGTTCTGATGACCACGCCTAAGGGAAAGGTCAGCCAGCCCTGTAACAGATGTGTTTCAACTGTTCAGTTGAGTCTTTCAGGATCTGATACTGCTTGTTCCTCACTCATGAGTCTTTCCAGTAGAAGACTAATAACTACAATTATACTGAATTAGGAAGAATGGGCGGTTATCATTAGCAAACTTTGGGACACAGAGGCAAGGATTAAAAAAAAAACACCAGACAGACAGAGAGACAAAAAGTGTTATACAGATTGTTCAGGGCAAACCTACTTGCTCTGGAGAAGGCTCCTCTGCCAGCTAGTGGATTAAGCTTTCCAGGAAGGATTTGCTAGCTATTTGGGGGGTGAGAGGGGCAGATGGGGACAAGACAGTGTTGTTCCAAAGTTTTAATGCTGTCCTGTGGTTTAAACTTCACTTCTATCCAAGTGAATTGACCTTTCTTCCCCAGTGCCCCATTATATGCCAGAGTCTCACTGAGCCATATCCTCTAGCTTCTCAGCTCCTGAATCCAGGAGATGATGATAAACAGTGCAACCACACACATTGTGCTTGCACCTTTTCCAAGACCCTTTTGGCACATTTGTAGACCCAGGCTAGTGAGAGGTATTGGTTCAGGTCAGCATGCCACCAAGGTACCCAGTTTGGCATACCAAGAGGAAAGCAAACTCAGCAGGAGCCTAGAAGCTCCTTCTCAGCTGAAGAGCATGCTCCAAGGAAGAGGCTCTGGAAGGGTTCCTAATGATTTCCATATTATTTCCAGTAAATTTTGTGCTGATTCTTGGCACAAACACCGGAAATGAATAGGCTTGGTCAGGAATGTAAATAAAGTGAAACACTGGGATTTCATCTAATCTATAATTACAGTATCTGTGGTGGAGG
>NW_005842187.1:1597893-1646756 GCF_000455745.1 Alligator sinensis | reverse complement strand
GAAGAGCGGCTGGTGTTGCTCCTGCTTCTACAACGCTGATCTACAGAGGAGCTGGAGGGGGTTTCATCTCCTTTTCCAAACTCTCAAAGTTTGGCTCCAAGCTAATGGCATCTCCCCAAGTATCTGAAATAAACATGCTACCCTGGCAAACCCACTTGCCAGCAACCGATCAGGTACAGCGCTTGGAGGAGGACGGCTCTTACAGCTCAGTAAACAGGCATCCCAAATGCCCAGAGAGCAGCTAGGTAAGGTGCTGAAATGGGCAAGGTGGGCTACAGGGCAAGGGAGGTTGCAGATGATGTCCGAAAAGTCCCGGTGAGGAGCAGAGGGGAGGTAGAGGGAGCAGGTGGGCTCAGCAGCACTGGATCCTGGACTGTGGAATCTGTCGGTTCTAGGATGAACTTTAATCATGGTCAGAGACAATCAATAAACCTTCCCATTTAATGGTCGGTTGAGTTCAGCTTCTTGTATCATCAAAGCCATCAACGTATCTGGCACTGATTACTACCTCTGTGCAGCTGCCTCTGCAGAAGCCGAGGTCTGAACAGAGATAAAGACACTTCCCACACATCCCTGGAGGTGACTCCTCCAAGCAGTGTCAGAGGAGGAATCTGTACGATACCTCCATTTTATCTGTTCTCTGGGAAAAGGAATTCTTTTTCCTGTGGCACATTTGTCAGCACTATATTTAGTTCCTATTTTTTCCCCTTTAAGGACTTAAACTAAACATAGTATCTCCAGAAACACCCAATACAGCTATGTGTATGCACGCAACCAAGTTCATGCGTCTTCAAAGTGCATCTATATGTGAATGTGAGTGCGAGTGTGAGAGAGAGACCGCACGTGTGCATGTATTTGTGCTGCGTATGTATGTGCACGCACCTTAGCTGACTTGTAACTGCTCTTCTATTACAAACCCTTGCACTGCAGGACTGGTGTCTCAAACATACTTTTTTTTTTACAAGCAGAAAAACACAAGTAGGAAGGCAACATATTTTCCTCAAGCTGAAATTGAAAAGGACAGAGAAATTAGTTCTGCTTTTGGTGGTTTATGTTTTTAAAATTACAGAAGTCTCAAAAAACAGAGGAACCCATCAGACTGTTTGTTTGTTTGGAGGTTGTTTAGCAGAAGAGGGGGTTATTCTGGTTTGTTTGCTTGTTTTTGACCTCAGTCCCTGCTTTGATCTCAGGATGGAAACGGGCCGAGAGATTGGCTAATAATATGGCCTAATTGTTTTAGGTAACTCAGATGAAAATGGACATGATGTGAGATTCATTTTTATGGATTTGATCAGCTCGCATGATCTCACAGGCCTCCCTCTCCATTTAGATGGTATCTTCAAACTAGAGGGGCCAAAGAGAGCCAAAGGGTTTGCTGTTTAGAAGCCCTGAATGTAGTAGAGTGAATGAGCGTTCACCTGACAGGCTGCAATAAAGCACAGATCCCTGCTGAATCGCTGTGATCTGGATTTCTACCAGGTTAAAGCCTTCCAAGAAAGCTAGTTTTCCTCAAAAACAAATGGAACAAGCAGAAGAAATTTAATTTAAAAACCAACCCTGTGCCCATGTTTGTGTTGTTACTACATCTGCACGGGTTCAGAACAGTGTGTTAGCCTCACATTTCACTGTCCTGGCTTTCTACACCTTGTGTCGCAATGGCATGGTTATTTGACTAGAACAGCGCTCAGGATATGTGTGTGTCTTGATATTAAACATGTCTGTGCTGCATGCAAAATTTCAGACACATTTCTATGTCTCTGTGCACTGATAAATGTGTATATGGAGCAGTGTGAAAATGTATTAAATGAGTGTGTATATGTATCAGTCTGTGTTCCAGTGTACATATGCAAACACTGACATACTTTAGTGTGTCTGGGTACAGATATTGGTATGCTTATACAGACTGGGGAATTCAGAGTGTCCAAGTTTTGTGTGTGCGCTTGTGTGTGCACAGATGCTGGGATGTGTTGGGAAGGTTGGGTGTGGGTGGGTGTTCAACTGCCTGTGTATAAATACTGGCACATGTTTGTATGTGCTGGTGGGTGTACTGATGCTGGTATTGTTCATAAGATGCTAGCATGCATGTATGTGCTGGGGGTGTATGTACAGATATTGGCATTTTTTTCTCTCCTGGTGCATTTGTGTCTGTTGTGGACACGTGCGCAGATTCTGCTGTGTGTATATATGTGTGCATGTGTTTGAATGTAGCATCCTAGGATTCCCTAGGAAGTGAGTGCCAAACCCCACAGGCCCTCAGCTGGATGCACAGGGCTGACCGCTCTCCACAGGCTTCAGACCTTCCTAGCACTCAGGCACCTATACACGCACAGAGAGGTTGCTCCGACGTGCTGTAATTATAACACGTCAGAGCAGACTCAGTTAATTGAGTCTGCTGGAGTATGGTAATTACTGTACTCAGACTCCAGAGTCATGTGTATCAGCATCCCTGAGCTGAAAAATGGTGGCAGGGGTGTTTTAACTAAAGCGTGTTTGGCAAGTGACACTCCAGGTGCTTTAATCAGAACAGCTCTGGGACACCTATACATGTGATGGAGCTCTGCTCCCACACGTGCTAATTGGCATGCCTTGGAGCAGACTCCATCAATTGAGCCTGTGGTGAATCTGCTGGAGCATACTAATTAGAGCAGCTTCCATGTCACGTGTATTCAGTGTCTCCGCATTTCAAACTGTCAGTGGGGGCACTTTAACTAAAGCTCGTCAAACTAACTTTAGTTAAAGTGTCCCCGCCACCATTAGCGCAGGATGCTGAATACATGTGACGCTGTAGGTGCTTTAATTAGAGCAGCTCTCAAAGCAGCTCTCTAATTAAAGTGCCCCCCACTCCACTTCAGGGCACATGTATAGATGCCCTTGGAGCCACTCTTAAGTAAAGCACCATGCCTCCCACTCCCCCACTCCCAGCACGTCTATAAATGAAGGCCCGATTGCTTCTTCTGATCTATATTGGTAAGGCACATTGACTTGCACTGGAAAGACACACTGAGAGGACTGCCTCCAAAGTTGGTTAATGCCCATGGAATGGCTGCCACTGACGCCAGTGTGAGATGAATCAGGTTGTTAATGCAGAAAGCTGCTGCATGACTTTACCCATCAAGCTCCTGTACAAATTAAGCCCACTTCCCTGGAAGCATCTGCAAAGAGCAGCAGCTTTTCATTCAACTGCCCTGCTAAATGCACACAGCGTTGCTAGAAAGAAGTTAGACTGACTGGCTGAGGACCTGCCCTGTGCCCTCACCTCACCTCTGTGTCTACGCAACTCATGTTTGTATAGCAGAGGCCATTTTTTTGGCCCAAGGAGAAAAGTGATTCTTTTTCTATGCTCCCTTGGGATTGATATAGCATGTGGTAAAGCTTTATCCTTTCCATCTGAAAGCCCTGAGCCCTTAACAAATGACAATAAATGAAGCCGTGGGCAGGCAAGCAGGTATCGTCATCATCCTAATTTTGCAGGTGAGGAAACTAAGTCAGAGATGACTTGACAGATCAACCAGTGAGTCTGGGACTTGGTACTCATATCTCCTGTTGTCCAGATCAGCCCTTTAAACTCAAGATCAGCTACTCGAACAGTCAGAGGGCAAATACAATGGCTCCTCCTTTGGCCGGTGCCACCGAGAAACAGAGACCAAACTGCCAATGGCTTGCAAGAGACTGGGATTTTACTGGAAGTGAATTCCTAGCAGGCTCTGTGACTGTTCCAGCCTATCCCTGGCATCTCTTCAGAGTAGCCCTATTCCCAGTGATATTAATAATGATATATACATATATAACAAGGAAACTTTTAAAATTATTAAATGGCAAGAGGCACCATTTGGAACCTGCTTCTGGCTGCTTCAACAGAGATGCGTAATAAAGGCCTTGCCTTCTTTGGAGGCTGTCAACATATTTAACTGGGGGGTGGTGGAAGGGGGAGGCAAAGGGAAAGTATTAATCAAGATCTTAAAAAGTTCTCGCTGACAGACCATTTGCCAGCTCTCAGTTTAACTGCCTTTGTGGTCCCATAAAAAGTTTCATTACTCAATACAAAATGTGTTTTAATTATTACAGCCGCTCTGACATTAAGCCCTGGGTGTTTCTCTCTCTCTCCCTTTTTTTTTTTAATCTGCTCTCCTGCTTCCCCCATCCCCCCCTGCCATGCTGACTGGAACTCTTGTGGGTAAGGAAGGGTAAGTCTGCAGGTCGTACCATACAGCTCACAAACATGGAGCCTTCCACTTTTATCTGCTAATGGTGGAGAGAGCAGAACTTGGGAGGTCCCTACGCGTGACACCGGTCACTCCCATGGAGGTCACTTTCCAATCTCTGTTGTGCCGGTTTTAGACCAGCATAGCTCCATTGTCTTAGCAAAGCTACTCTTGATTTCCATTGGGGTCAGAGAGAACTGAGAACTTTGTCTGTCCTGGTAGGGTAATAAGTGCTTTTTCACCCTCCACTGAAGTAATGGATGACATGGAGCCTAATTTCTTCTTCTGGTCCTTTCACACAAGCAATGAGTGAGACACTTTCTTGGGGGAGTTGCCTTAGACAAAGATGTTTGAACTGTATACTGCCAAGAGCAAGAGGGCTTGGCACATACAAAATACAGGCATGTCTATCCTAAAAGAAAGTCTGATCCGGACCTTATTCATTGTATTCCTGTCCCAGAGCAGCACCAGAGAAAAGCTGCTTCATACAGATCCATAGGTTAACTGTATGCTGGGACCCAGACTGTTCTCAGACCATGGGCAGATGTACTGGTGATCAGCTTGGAAGGAGCATACATCCATTTTGCAATCTTGCCAGTGCTGAAGATCACTGATACCAGGGTAGGGACTGCTACCTGGAAAGGATCAGGGAGAGGTGATCACAGCTCTGCTTCCCCAGTATATAAAACTGCCTCAGTGCAAAAAAAGTTCATTTTGCCAATGCTCTGATTTCTTCACTTGACCATTTTCATTTCTTAGAGCTTATATTTCTGAGGCATCTGTTAGGAGAGGAGATTAGAAAAGCCTGAAAAGCCCCCCAGCACAGAGAAGAATCAAATGCACGTGTTGAAATAATCACATTGCTTGGGTCATAAATTATATGCCATGGGCTAAGGAGAAAATCAAATGCCTTGCCTTTGAATCCCCTGTCCTCCACAAATAGCACCTCAGGTGAATCGAGCAAGGACTTGAGTCCTGCTCTCCAGGGGTTGTTTTAAACATATCAAATAGATGGAGTGGCTCTGTTATTGTCTTTCCTGCAGTGAAAGTGAACACATGTAAATAGGCACAAGGTGCCACTGCTGCAAATGGCACTGGGGTTGCTATTTGGCTTGTTAGCTGGCTACTCTTTGCTCATCAGGAACTGAGAAAAAGCAGGTGGTTTTGCCTGCTCTTTGTTGGGTGAAGTCATTAGATGAAGCAAACCATATCCCTTCATGGATGGGATTGCAATTTCATCATATATCAGAGGCAGGCTTGCTCCAATGAGGTCCCATGTGTCTTGTCTACCCAAGGATGGAACCAACCCAAAAGCCCAGGTGCAAACTGTCCCATAATCTGCACTGCTGGAAAACTGGCTTTCCGTTTTTTTACTTCAACCCTAATGCATAGATCCACAGAAAGAAGCTCTGTTTTTACAGCACCTAGAACAACAGTGATCCAATTAGATGGAAGTTTTGAGGCACAACTGCAATAAAAGTATTAGATAGCAGTTACATCAGTCGCTGGAGAGTCCTCATGATCTCCTCCCTCCACCCCATCCCGCACCATCATTTCTTACTTGTACAGGCCATCGGGTTCCAGGCACTTGAAAATGACCGAATAGAGGCTGATCTCAGGGACCTCTCCATGGCTCCTACCAGCTGCCACGCAGGACGTTGCAAGGCCAGAGAGCAAATCATCAGCAAAGCTCAAGGATTCTCCTATAGACCAAAGAAGAGAAGGGTAAGATTGCAACCTCCCCAACTCAACCTCTAGCCTGTCTCATATATTTCCAGAACATTTCCCTGAGAAGTAAAAGAGAGGGCGATACATAGAACAGCTCATGGGCAACCAGCAAAATTTACTCAGCTATAATCTGAACCAAGGACCATAGTTTCCTCTTACGCAATACACCGCCTATGGACAATATACATGAACACATGCATCTGCAGTATACAAACCCACTTCAGGAGCAGGAAGAACGCAGGCCCACACCCAGCATGCCAAATATCAACTGAGATGTGTCACAGGGTGGGTCAGGGAACAGATACACACACAAATCTTAGAGACAACATGGGGAGATGGCCTCCATGCTAACTTCTACATGCTAAACATATGTCTGCTAATGGGTATGTGCACTTCCCCTGCAGGGACATGAATTCAATGCTGCAATAGGCCTTTTCCATCCCAAGCAGCTCTGGCTGCAGATTCTGCTTATTTTTAAAGAGACAATTTCAGCTTCAAAAAAATCACCAGACTCAAATAAACAGATTTCTTTATTGGGTGCTTATACTTTATATCACTTTAAATTAACCAAAGGGAATTAGAATAGTTTACTAGGCAGGTTTCCTTTCCTTATTTAGTTTGTGCAGGTTGGGAAGTGAAATTCAAGGACTTTGCTCTCAGTTCAGCCACAAAAAGCCTGCCCTTCATTCTCCAAGTGCTGCCACAGGTGCAAGTTCAGACTAGCTGGGTATGGGTGCTTCTTTTAAGGCAGCTGTTTGTGTTTACACTGGGAGCATCTACACGTTGCCCTAGCTACATGCTATGTTGCCATACGGCGTGCTACGGTGATGTAGCGATCATGCAGGTCTACATGTGATTGCTAGATACATTGCCACAGCAGCATGCTTCCCACTTATAGTGCACTGCTACGGCAACATAGAAGAAAAATTTAAGCGTGCGCCGCCCGTACGGCAGAGTATGGGCGGTTACCATGCTGTGTTTTAATACTTCCAAAAGGCGCAGTAACAACATAGCCATACAGTGACATGTAGACACACCCACTAAAAATAATAATAATGCAGAAAAATTATTTTTTGAGATTCAGCATAAGCACGGTTGGATAAAATTTCAAGCAGACAGCGGCCACGTTTATATGAGATACTGACTGCACAGTAGCTCGTTACTAATGCACAGTAGCATCACATGGCATGAGATGCTAGTAGTAACGAGCTACTGCACAGTCGGCATCACCAAAAAGCCGTCGGGGACGCTACTGCGCAGTACCTGAGTTACTAGGCAGTCATTTAGTACTTGCATGCACAAGTACTAAATGTGTATGCAAGTACTAAATGACTGCACGGTAACAACGGCACCGTCAGCATCTCGCGTAGATTTGACCACTATCTCTTTAATTACATTTCCTAGCCTGGATTCTCCACTGCGCTCCGCCATGAACTGGCATTGGCATGCAAACCAAATTACAATTAGGATTTTAGGGTGTTTTATACCCACTTTGCATTCATATAAAGGACTACACAGGCACAAATAGGCAAACAATCAGACTCTTCTGACATTTAGCTCATCTGACCCATCTGAACCTGATCTCACTGATGCTCATGTACATCAAGAGGAATCCCACTGAAGTGAGTTCAGGTTACATGGGTGTGCGTTCAGAATCAGACCCTTTGTTCCCTTTTGTGCCAGTGCATCTTGTACATAGGTGCCAATACTTTAAAGCATTGAGAAGAATGTCTTTCTTAGCATATTTCTTTCCTTGTCTTACTGAAAGTCAATCTGATTGAGGGCCACAGAAATGCAACATCCTTTTTAGAGCTTTGGTATAAAATGTTCAAACTAACACACTGGGATAATCATTCCAGAGTGCATAATTCTGTGGGACGATTACTCAGGTAGCAGAAAATAATCCCATTTGTGTCTTGTCTCACAAAACACAATTCAATAACAAATGTTGTCCTTGGCCAGAGAAGAGAGCAGCAATGAATTCCTTTCTTCCGTAAAGGAATCCAAGTCTTAATTATTCATTTTAATGTACCACTCAGGTCCCGGCTCTCAGCATGACTTGTTCTTTCCAACCTTTTTATTTTTTTCAGGCAGAGCTGTCACCACTTGCCATCATTTAACATCGTTATTAGAGATGGGCCTGAACCAAACCTTTGGGGAGTTTGATTGGGAAGGTTGTGGTTAAAGGACCGGGCTGGGAGTCAGAAGGCAGGGGTTCAGCTGTGGTTCTGGCACAGACTTCTACTCTGACCTGAGACAAACCATTCAAATTCAGGGCTTACGGGCTGATTAAAAAAACAAGGCTTTTACATGACTGGCCCTTGTTTCTAGCTTCTACTTCCATCCTTTTCCACACAATACATGCTTAGACTGTGGAACTCATTGCTACAAGAAATCACTGAGACCAAGAACTTACTAAAATACATAAAGGGATCTATCATTTATAAACACACAGAAAAAAGAACAATTAACACCCTTGAACTTTCTAGAGATTTAGGGCCTTGTTACATGGTAATTTTGGGCGGCTCGAGGAGCTCTTAACTCCTCGATTGTCTATGCATTAACATCTGAAACTACTTTTGAGCACCTCTTAGGGAGCTCCAAGTGAAGCCACTCTAGGGTAGGATTGTTACACTAAGGTACAGACACGCTAGAAAATACCTAATGCCTCACCTGCCCACTTCCCCTGTTGACCTGAATTAGGCCCATTGCCCCCCTCCTCCCCTCCCACCGGACGAGCAGCAGCCCAGCAGCACTGGCACCTGGGAAGGCAGGTGAATCCTTCCTTGCCTGTGGCTCTTGGGCAGACAGTGCAGGCAGCCACAAGTAAGTAATGCCCTGGGGTCAGGGGGAGGCAGGAGGCAGAGGGGAACCCCACAGGGCAAGGAGGGAGCAACGGGGGAAGCCCCAAGGGAAAGTGCGGAGCCTGGAATAGGAGTGGAGGTAACCTTTCAGTCCCCCAGACTCCTGCTGGCCTGTATATGTGCCTGCTCCAAAACTGAGCTAGCCCTACCACCCATCAACTTTTGTGCGGCTCAGTGTAAGGTGTAACAAGGCCCTCGGTCACTCCGTAACTATGAACTGATGAGGTAGAGACTTAATGCTGTGGCTACGTTATCCCACCTATGTTTCCTGCAAGGTCTTGCATTCTCCTCTGAAATGCCTAGTATTCATCATTGTTTGGAGCAGGATACTGGTCTAGACAACTTCAAATTGACCCAGTCTGGTGATCCCTCTGTTATTGCTAAAGATCTGGGTGTTTATTTAATCTATTAGTGTTTTCCTTGCTGTTTATCCATTCCTATTTAGTTTGGACCTTGTTCTTTGAGGCCTGGTGCCTTGTATCTCTGAATGGACGTCATACAGATGAGCTTATGGGCCCTGTTATCACAATAGTTAGGATCCAAACTGACCTTTCACTGCTTTAGCCTTGCTATCTGGAATTTTTGCACAGACATCTTGAAGCTTTCTCTTCTGAATACCGGACAGTGGGTTACTTGAGGATAACTAGTAGGTGTTTTGGGTTGAGGTGACATAGGATGAGTTGGAGGGAGTTTAGTGGGTGTGCATTCTGTACTGGAGCACATCACAATGTTTGGGCACAAGATACACTCTCTCTACTTGGTGTAGAGCCAAAGCCCTCCTAACTTGTAGCAATGCTCCCTAATAATCTGCTTAAAATGATCTTTTGCAGTTACAGTTTTAGGTGAAGGCAGCTCTGTCTAACACAATTTTTAGCAACACCCACATTCACAATGAGACAATGTAGTAAAAAATGCATGGGTAGGGCATGGCATACCAGTCTTTCAGGGCATGTTTACACTACCTTCCAATCACAAGAACAGCATCAAAATGAAGCATGGCTTCAACTCCATGCACATTACAGTCTAAAATGTGCAATACAGCTGCCTCAGCACTTGCTGAGTACATGCCACCTACAACTGTATATGCAAGGAATACACACACACACACACACACACACACACACACACAGCTAGTGTTTCAGGGCCTTCAGGGCAGACAGGTTAGCAGGGCAGGGCTGTAGAAGACAATATGTCAGATGTCTGGCTGTAGCAGAGTGGTGAGTGGCACAGCATAAGTGTCTAATTAGGAAAAAAGCCTGAGGCCACATAATTGTCATGTCCCTCGGGTCATGACTCTCAGAGCTAATGTTTTAGGCTCTTTGCAAACTCAGGCAGATGTTTTTATATCAGTTTACATTCGGTTCACCTATAACTGTAAATGCAAGGAATACACACACACACACACACACACACACACACACACACACACACACACAGAGTTAACAAGGAGGCTATTGCTTGGCTTTGTGGATTTGCATTCGCCAAGTAAATAAATAAAACTTTGCCTAAGTCAGAGTAGGGGATAAGCCTTTGAAAAGCCTTTACTTTGTCAGTAAAGACAAGGTACAGTTTTGCAGATAAATTTCTTAATGGTTCTATTCCCCTGATCATCATCACTGAGAAGAGCGACAGTGATGGTGATCAGGGACGTGGAAACTGGGAGGAGACTAAAAGAGCATATCTATCTATCTATCTATCTATTCTTTGCATTTATAGTGATAAGTGAACCAAATGTAAACTGATATAACAATATCTGTCTGAGTTTGCAAAGAGCCTGAAACATTAGCTCTGGGACTCATGACCTGAGGGACATGACAATTATGTGGCCTCAGGCTTTTTGCCTAATTAGACACTTATGCTGTGCCACTCACCACTCTGCTGCAGCCAGACATCTGACAGATTGTCTTCTCCAGCCCTTCCCTGCTAACTGGTCTGCAGCAGCCTCTTGTTCTCTGCCTCTTTAACAGGATCCCACTGCATGATCCCTTTTTTGTTTGGCAGAGCCAAGCAGCAAGGGGTTAGAGAGGTGAAGATGAAGTCTAGCTGGGAGAGGAGTGAGACAGAAGTATAGGCTGCCTAGAGAAAAGAGCAGTGAAGGTCGAGAGAGTTGGTACATGAGCTGCTGAAGCTGGTTACATATTCCCTCCTCCCATAGCATGTATGGAGGGCCAAGCTGCAGGAATCTCATCATGAGACTAAGACCCAGCAAATGGAGCAAAGTTGCCTCTGAAAATAACCCCTCTGAAAGCAACCCCCATTCTCCTCTGGAATAACTATTAATGAAAATAATCCCTGATAGTCTATATTTACAAATTGTAACTGTACCTGTTTGATGGGAATAGGGGTATGTGGGAATGTATGATATTTAAGTGATATTTATAATATTTATGTATTATATTTGTGGGAATTATATATGTGGGACTATGTATGTTATTTATAATATATAACATATATATTTATGATTTATGTATGATATAGGTGGGAATGTATGATATTTAAGTGATGATACCTAATGTATTGTACACTAGGTTGGTAACACTACCTATTATTAAAATTGTCTAGTACTTCTCTTTATTTATCACAGGTTATTAAACGTTATTTTCAATTGCTTTGCCAAGCTTTAACCACATAAGCTGAAAATGTCTGTACTATGTGTCTGCCTCACACTGAATTTTCTTGGAAAATTTCAGCCAAAATGGGACTCCTATTTCTGAGAATGAGGAAGGGGAGGGGGGGGAGGGGGGATGCTGTTCTGCACATAGTAAAAGAAACGTTCTGGAAACATATTTTTGAAGACCTGTAGTGCCTCATGCTTTGGAGCAGGAACGCTATGTTTAGCAGGGTGGTGGCTTTAGGGACAAAAGAACTTTTTTGACATCTTTGTGCACATCTAGGGCCTCAGTGCTAACCCATCCTGCACTTGTGGAGAGATACAAACAGTGCCGCATATCACCATGGAGTGTCCCCTCTACAAATTAAGAGGTGGATTAATAACTTTGAACTCAGTTAACGGGGAGGCTATTGCTTGGCTTCACAGATTTGCATTTGCTAAATAAATAAATAAACCTCTGTCTTAATCAGGGCAGGGTATAAGCCTTTGAAAAGCCTTCACTTTGTCAGTAAAGACAAGCTACAGTTTTGCAGTTAAATTCCTTAACGATTCCATCTCCACTAGGCATGCTCTTATGGCTGAACAGGACTTTCCCTAAAACTGTGACTGTGGACTGCAGCAAGCTGTATGGGGTCCGAACACTTCAATTGGGGGCTTGTTTGAGCCCACGCAGCATAGGAGAAAGGTACCCAGTTCAAATGAAGATGGGCATGAGACAGAGATGGGGATGGAGGCTGGGAGATGTAACTTCAACTGCGGGTTTTTCATTGTTTTTTTGCGCAATGATTATGGAGGACATGAATGGGGGTTACTGCTGCAAAACATGGTCTCCTTTTGTTGCAGGATGCAGAGGCTCTTGTCTACATTTCTCAGTTTGCTGTTAGTCTCACTGCAGAGGAGGAAATGCAGCTAGAGACTTTTGCCAAGTTGGTGTCAATCTGGGTTAAGCCAAAACCCACAGCAATAAAACCCCTACGGTGAGAGAGTGCTTTCTGTTCAGTCCTGGGCCTCCGGTGAAGTTTTCTCCGTCACTGTTCTGCCCCTAGCCCTGCTGCAGTGTAACAAATGTAATAGTTTGTTACAGAAAAAGTCAAAGTAGATTCCAGCAAAGTCTCCAAAACAATCCAAAGTTAAAAAGCATTTTTGTACCCATGTAGGCAGTAGCCAGGATGCCAGTGCCTGGGGCTAGTGAGTGGAGGGAGTACGAGGCATGTATAAACTCAGGTGAAGGACACCTCAGACGGAAATTGGCTATCACAGGGCCTACCTAAGTACCAAAGAATGCATCAATTTTCAGCTTGAATATGCAGCTGTGGTTCACATGGTCTCTGATAAAAACATGAGAAAATGCCTTTTTCATTACTCTGCCATAAGCCAAAACACCTGGAGAGAATTTGATCAAGGTTTCTATAGTGACTAAAATTAATAATTTCTGCTATAAATTGGCAGTGGTTGAGAAGGAAACCCTGGGTGTACTTGTGTATCACTGAATGACTGAGGCATCAATGGTATCTGCCTAGGAAAAAAAAAAAAGGCAAATGCAATCCACAGATGTATCTGGCAAGGAATTTCTGGCGGCAATAGGGAAATATTAATACTATTGTATAAAGTCCTGGGGAAAACTCACTGAGAATACGGTAAACAATTTTGATCGCTCATGTTCAAGACTGATGTGAGACTGGAGCAGGCATAGAGAAGAGTTATGGTGCCAATGATTGGGGAAATGGAAACTTGAGTTATGAGACGGTATTAAAAGAGCATGTCTTGTTGATCTTAGTAATTAAAAAGGAGGAGGGACGGGGAGGCATGCTCCCTATAAATGCCTCTTGGAATAAACCAGAGGAGGGAAAAGAACTATTTAAGCTACAGGACAATATTGACCCAAGAAAGAATGAGTATAAACTGACCATGACTGACTTGGGAGTTGAAAGAAAGTTTCTAACAAGTAAAGGAGCTTCTTTTGAAGAGGAGTAGTTGGAGCAAAAATCCTAACCAATTTTAAGATGGAGTTGGACCAGTTTATGAAAGGAAAGTATACATCATGGCACTTGTACCAGTGGGAGGTGGCACTTGATGTCCAGTCCTAAGTCCCTAAAAACCAAACTGCCATCAGATATAATGAAGTATTTTAGCTTCTTGAAATGATCGTGAAGCACAGACTTTCCAGGCTTGCTGTGCCAGCTGCCAGCCTTTTATTTTTACAGTTTATCCTTGTATTTATTGTTGTTGTTGCTCCTGCTGTTGTTACGCATCTTGAAAGAAGGCAGGGCCAAGTGGTGCATTTAGAGGCTAACTGGTTAGTAGTCTCTGAAGATACTGCCTTGTCCTGCCTTCTGCGTGACTTCAGAAAAACACAGCTAACTATCTACTCCTTGAAAAAGAAACCGCAGATTCCCTTTAATGTTTTATGGTGAAAGAGACCGCTGAGCAAGCCACTGACTGAGCCACGCTATGAAACTGGACAGATCTTGGATGACTGTCCAGTTGGACAGATCTTGCACAACTACTCCTCTTATCGCTCTTCAGAAGCCAGCAACTTACCCCAGAGCAGAGGTGGCATCAAGACGAGGGAACTGAACCAGGGTCTCCTCGCCTAGTCCTGAGTATGAGCTGAGTGACGGACTTTCTGATGCCAATGGAAACTGAGGGCCTAGGTCCCCTCTCACTTACACTTGAGTCCTCCAAGATTAGCTTCATGGAAGTGGAGGCCTTAGTTGAGAGCAGCTAAGCTAAGTGAAAGGAGAGATTCAAGCCATGAGACACCATGGAAAGAAAAATATGGAAGCCTGCTTTGACACAGGCAAACGTGTGGCCATTTCACCACAGCACAAAAAGCAAGACATTGAGCCAACGGCAGCACAGAGGGTTGTGGAAACATCCCGATAGACCAGTTCCTTTGGGGCTACACAGAGGCTTTACCTCAAAGTAACCCTGGAAGCTGTCACACGTCCTCCCGGGGGCCGACCGAACCCGGCTGGCGTGGAGACAACCAGGAGGTGGTGGGAAAGAGATGAAGAAGGAACAGTGTGCAGACTTGATATGAACTGTTTGTCACGATTAAGTGGCCGAGATTCCTAGAAAGAGAAGGAGGAGGAGAACACATGGGCTTCCATGTGTCACTCAGGGCTGCCAGCTACTTTACTGGCCCAAATCCTTCTGATCAGGGTACTCTCTCTCTCTCTTTCTTTCAACCTGTTTTTCATTTACTCTCATGGCATCTCTGACTGTGACCTCAACTCAATCTGGTATTTAGGGGGAAAAAAAAAAAGGCGAAAAAAAAAAGTCCTTTAAAAAAAATCATATTTTATTTAGCTTGGTTAGTTTTGAAGCTTCAGCAGAAGAAAGATTAACCTTTTCTGCCTAACTTAATGAAAACAAGGAGAAAGTCTGTACGGATAAATAAATATATGTGTGGGTACGAGCAGGCACGATCGTGTTACAGCCCCAGTGGAGCGGTAATGGGGAACAGGCACATTCCTGCAAAGCAGCTCCCAATTCCCTATTCATTTTCAAGGAAAGAAAAACAGAACAGCATGTCAGAGACCCTAATGGGCACAAATGGTGGAGCCCAGGGGAGGCAGAGGGGGCCCCGTCAGGACTTCCGTCCCCAGTGGTGACCTTCGGAGTGGTGCCAATAGAAGCAAATGCAGAAGGAGGTTGATTCCACTTTGCTCCTGCCTAGTTTCATTGCTGATTTCAGGAAACACATGGCATGTGGAGTCCTCTTACGTTGTCATATTTTTCAATGTTTTTTGCACCCTAGTCTCCCTCCAGACGTCTCCCTCAGGGTGTTAGGACCACTACAAGGAGTGCAAAGAAGGGAGAGTTTGTGAGCAGGAGATGTGCTCCAGTTCGCCTGACGTGGTATGTGCAGAAGGCAGAGTTGTAGAGCTGCCCATGGGCAGTTAGGCCATCTGAGTGCAGGCGGCTTTCAGATCAGCCCTCAGGGCCAGGGCGGGTATTTCTTGGGACAATGGGTTCCATGGTCACTCGTCAGAAATGGATGGTATGGACTTCAGTCAGCAGAGACAAGTTGATTTACAGCAGGATATGGTCAGACCTGTTGTCGTACAGGCTGGTAATGCCATGTTAAGTCAACATACTGCTGCACCTTTCCTGTTGAGATGCACAAACAGGACTTGCTAATAATAATTAGACCCTACTCATGTTCTGGTAGTACCCAAACCAAGTCAGTCTCCTTTGGTGTACTCAGGGAAATCTGTCTCCAGTCCCAGAGAGCCCGCAGTCTACAGAACCGTCCCTTTGTCCTGGACTATCACAAAGTGCTGTGCACGCTCAAGAAACCAAGAACTACTTTACTTGCACCCAGAAATGCAGCCAGTTCTAGGCTTAAATGCAGAACATACTTAAGACCCTGTCATTGTAAGTCTCAGTCTCTCCGTACTTCAACTCCATGTTAACAAAATGGGGATAATAGCACTTCTTTTCTCCCACCCATTGACTATTTAGATTGTAAAACAGGTAGAGTAGGAACTGCCTCAACACCTGTATGTAGAGGACCTACATGATATAGCAACAAGAACAACAACAGCAAAAACAATGATGATGATGATGATAAGGATAAGAATAATAGGCTGCAAGTTCCACTGGACCCTCGAGACTTCCACTAGTGACTGAAGACTCCATTTGTAAATGACCAAAATTCAAAAGCGACACTTTCCAATTTGATCCAAGCAGTTAAAGAGTAAATGCCTTCAAGGGCTAAGACAAGCTGGATATTATCTGACCACACCTGACTGGCAGGGTGGAATGAAGGCCCGAACTATTCTAATCAATAGAAGGATTTTATTTGAATGCACTGAAATGTCTACCACATATTGGCATGCAGATTGCAGTTAATTGCCAAAATGAATCCCTTTAAAAGACTTATAATCTACCTTAGGGTTTTCTATTGCATCCATCACTATTGTACCTAAGCCCTATGGATATTTGCTCATCACAGCTGCTTGTATAATCAAAGCACAACGTGTTTGGAAGAGTCCTAGCTTGTGTCCTGGCAGTGGTGACCTGTAGGTACAGCATTGTGAAGAAAGAGCTCTGCCAGCAACTCCATCTTGGTCCCCGAACACACCACTGTCTAGACAAATATGAATCTATCCTGTATGCAATGGCAGAGTAGAGAGCTAAGGGACTTAAATGGATTCTTCCTTTCTTTATACTCATGTTTGGTGTGCAATGGGAAGCAGGGAGCTGGCTCTTCCAAGCTCCCTGAGCTCCACTGTACAGCACATTTACACCAGGGAAACCTACATTGGTTTTCTAAACGGATATAAAACAGAACAGCGTCTGCAGTGGACAAACAGGTATTCCAAGGTGGCTCCTTGCAGTCAGCAAGATTATAGTGCTTTGACTTTGCACAGTGAGGAAGAAGCAATAGCTTGTTAGCCTATAGCAAACAGCTACCTCAAGACAGCTGCACAAACGACACATACTCTAGTGTAGTTTTACTGGTGTAGTTATTCACTGATTCCCCCCAGGGTACTTCTAGACTATATTCAAGCAAGTCACATTGGAAGAGGGTTATGCATCATGTGTCTGCTCCTTGCTTATACTGTTGTAAAGGCTGACCGCTGCATTGTAGAAGTGTTGTATGTACAAGCCCTTAGCCATCACTAGGGGCTACCTGGGGTCTCTTCGCCAGGAGTCCTTCTTGAATTATGGGGAAGTCCACTGAATCGAGGTCCAGCCCTGTGGCTCCTCATGCAATTTCAACACTGGGTCTAACATACCAACTCACTTGCTGCAGAATGCAACCTGGGACCTTTGATCTAGCAAAGGAAAGGGATGGAGCCTGCCAGACCATGCGTTGCCAATCCCTGATTTTCAACTCTGTTGATCACACACGCTAATCATAAACTTTTTACAGCAAAATTTTCCACTGATTTAATCCACTGTGGGACATTGCTAACTGGGTGCCAATCAGCGCAGAATTGAGTCTTTAGCATTTAAAGAATCCTTCTCTCCACAAACACACCCGAGCCTCAAATACCAATCTAGCAGGAGGGGGCGGGGTGGGGAACATTTCCTAGAAAGAAACTCAGAGTGTGTAATTAATCTCTAAAAACATGATTACCCTAGGCAATTTGTCAAATCAAATTACTGTAAACCTATGCCGAAAAGCAATCAGCTGCTCTCTGCTTCACTTCCCCTTGCACTTTTTGGATAAGTGGGATTTTTGTAGCTCTGTGAGATCAGTAAATTAGTTCTATAGTGTCACCATTGTCTTCCCCCCCTCCTGGCCCCTTCTTAAATTTCATGGCTCAAAGCCGGAGAATGGACTAATCACATGCCAAAGTTCAGTACCGTCAGCAGGGACTGATTTAAAGCAGCAGCTCTTTGTCCGGCCCAATTTAGCTGGGATACAGGAGATACTGTCCGAGGCTGATATTTGCAGTGTTACCGATAATTCTGCAGGCCAGAATTTTTAGCAGTGCTCAGTACTCACAATTCAGGGCAGATCTGTAGCATGTTGGCCGATGAGTACTTTTTGGAAGTCTGCCCTCAGTGGAACAGACCAGGTATGAACTCTTCCCAATCATGGGCATCTAATTCTCTCAGAGGATGTCAACTATCACGATTCCATTGAAGTCAATGACATTCTGATAATAAATAGAACTGTAACAAGTTACACTGGCCCTGTGGCTATTTGGAGGGAGTGCATAATAGGTACTACCCACAAACAAGTCATTTGAAACAGGAAAGACTAGTGAATACAGTTGCAAATAAAAGCATGGAGATGGTTCACTACGATTTTCAGGAAACTGCTGACCCTGATCTTGCAAATTTTACATGTGCTTTCCTTTACTGATATGAGTACTTGTACTGAACTCACAAAGATAAATAGGTGCATATGCCTGTGCTAAGTTTACCGACAGTATCATTTCTGAAATTTCTGTGAATCCTAAAAAGCATTAGTATAGACGTTTCTTTAGCTTGAAAATTCCTACCAGGAAGTATGTTATGTATTTTTATCTCTTTATAAAATTTATAAAATTTGCCATTATCCAATCAGGAAGGCATGTCATATGATTTATGTGACCAACTGCATGTACCGCAACAACAAAACTGAATATCAGACAGCTCTCAAAGAACCCTCAAGGTGGAGATTCCCCAGTCCAAACTTACAAATACAGGAGAATGCATGCAAGTGCAGGACCATAACATTAGGTAACATCTAGGTAACTAGAAAGTTACCTAGTTTCCCAGCTTCCCTTGCTTTTGCCACTACCCAGTTCTCCATTCCAGCAACGTCAGCCTTTCTTCCCTTTCAAAAATTTCCAGGGCTCTTTAACCCTGGAAATAAAGAATTTTAACCTTTTAAAATAAAGAAATTGGGTATCTCGCTTCCCTTCCCCAGAAATTAGCTATAGTGAATGTAATTGGATAGTATTGCTTTAAATGGTATAAAAGCCCTGCAGTGCCCCAGTATCTTCCCTGTAAGATGACACCAGAAACTTGCTGGTGCAGTTGTGTCTGAACATACATACTGAAAGGTCTGGCAGATTCCACATCACTGGTGAACAGAGTTATCTGAACCTCACCCATCAGGTTCCTTCATATTGGGTATGTTGGGTAAAGAACAAAATACAGCATCATTAGAATACATTCCTCTGATTTCTGGCATCATAGTGCACTGCAGATAGTAAATGGGCTTTTTAGTGACAGGGATATTCACCACTGTTAACGGCTGAAAGGTTTATATAAAGTCTTTAGAGCAACAGTGAAATTCAGCCTCATTTGAAAATGTTAATTTGGCCAGGACTCTGCCCTCTTTCAGAGTTCTGCATGAAAAAAAATGTGTCAACTAGACCATTATTTTCCCTTTGGTTCTCCCAAGAGAGACAGCTAGTCTGACTAACTCCCTCGGAATAATATGGATCGATTCTGTAAGGTACTGAGCACTTTGGATCTGATCCAGCAAAGCACTTAAGACCATGCTTATCTTTCAGTCGAGCACAGAGTTCCACAGGTTAATTGTGCATTGTATGAAAAAAGTATTTCCCCGTATCAATATCACATTTGTTGGCTTCCACTTTGACTGAAAATCTACCATTTCCTTTGCCATCAGTATGGGTGAACAGAAGGACTACCTTCTGTCGATCATTTGTTATTTTGTCTAGGCCTTTTACTCTTGTCAGCATCTATGCTTAGTGGTCTCCTATTTATGGCAAACCAACTCAGCCTTTTCAATCCTTCTTCATATGGAAATTTCCCAGCTTTCTTCCCCCCTCACCATGGATTGTATCCAACCATCGATGTTCCACTGGAGTGATATTGTAGCCATGATGGTCCAGGAAATATAAGAGAGGCAAGGAATTTCGTGTGTGATTTTTTTTTATTGGACCACCTGCAGGGTTGGGATAGTCTTAGCCAAACTCCATCCCACTCATGAAGATGCTTCAATAAAAGATGCCACCCACAAACAACTTTGCCTCTTGCCTCTGTCCTATTTTTGTTGGTGCATACTCTCCAGTATTGCACATCACTCAGGATCTTACTCACTTGGAACTAACACCTTGTTTCAATGTGGATTTTACCCTCAAAGGGTGTATCCCCATGAAAGGGAACATGTGTTTCCCTGGGGACAACTAGCTGTGGTACATATTATGCTGCTGTTAGCTGGACCCAGGCACGCCCCTGCATGAGTGCTCTGGTGTGCAGTGGATTGCCCTGAGTGGGGTAGGGGTGACTGGGGCCAGCACCTGGGCTGGCCCCAGCAGGCTTACCTGGGGTACCCCTGGAGCAGCAGCAATCCAGCTGCTTGGAGCCTGGCCAGCAGCTGGAGGATCTAATTTTGCTGCCATGCTGCAAATATGCAGCACGGCGAACAGACTCATGAGCGCCACATGAATTTTGCGGCACCTCAAAAGGCTTTGAGGTGCCACAAACCAAATGTTCCTACTCATGGGGATGCAGCCAAAGGTTTCAAAGCACAGAACAAAGGTCGTTACCATTGTTCATACAGTGATAGCATTAAGAAACCCTAGCCAAGGTATGGCTCCAGTTGTGGGCTCCTGGGCTCTAGAAACTTAGGACATGAAAAAGGTATCAGGCAGCATAGTCTCTACTGGCTAAGTATCATTAACCCCATTTTGCAGACTGAAGGATGGAGGCAGTGAGTGCAAAAGTAACCTAATCATATGGCAGGACATAGTGGCAGAGGCAGAAATGTGTAACTGTGAAAAGTAGATCACACTGACTCAGAAACGAAAGCAAATCTATGGTCCTGAGACTGCCTTCAGCATGATGGTCTTATCTGAGGTCGGTGGCCCGTCGATATGTTGCTGCTTAGGGGGAGTCTGTCTCACCAGAGAGGAGGAAGTGCAGAAGACCATATTTTCCTGCATATTATATGCATTTTTCTCCCCAAAATCAGTCCTCCAAAATTGGGGTATATGTTTTAAGCAGTGAAGCTGATCTTTCCACCAAGAACAGAAGCACCCACTTTGACTCCCGCTGAGCAGTATCTGTGCCATGATCAGTGCTATGGGATTCTGTGCATGCACAGAGTACTTGCCTGCCAAAGACTGCTAAGAGTCAACCAACTCAAACATCTCCATGACATGAATGATACCTGGGGCATTTCTTTTTAGGCAGCTAAGGGAGTCAGTTGACTTAACGGCTCATTGCTCTTCACATCACCGGTGTTGACAATCACCTCTCCTTTTTAATGATCTTGATGCTCCACTAGTCAAGCTAAACTTTCTTCTGGCAATTTTGCTGCCTACTAGCAACTCCTGGTTTCTTTTCTGTTCCACAGTCTTGCAGACCTTTTAGCTCTGTCTCTGATCTACACAGCCGTAACTCAAGAAAATTCTTTTTTTTCCTCTTTATTCTGCCTTCGTAAAAACAAACAAACAGGTGCACATTTGATCCCGAGGCATGTTGTATACAAGAAAATAGGGTATCATTCATGTAGTGGGGATGTTTGAGTTGTTTGGCTCTTAGCAGTTTTTGGCAGGCGAGTGCTCTGTGCATGCCCTCATAGCACTGATGGTTCTTAGACGGCTTCAAGGTCTGATGGAGATGCGCTGCAGCTAGCAGCAGAGCAGTATCTTACTATTTAGAGAAAGGAGAAGCGAGAGGCCTGGAACAAGCCAAGCAAGATTACCCCAAGCAGTAAATGGATTCTGCAGTTGTTCCAACACCCGTGCAGATGAGCGAGTGTGTGCCTGGCGGTGAATGACTGGAGCTAGAACAGCAATGTTATCACTTCCCTCCTTTCTCTGAACACAAAAATAGAATCCAAGCATTGCTTGAGACCTGGGGCTATGTCAAGAAGATAAGGAGAGTCTCCTCCTACCCCAATCCCTTGCTTCCTTATAAAGTCTGGAATAAAAGCCCTGCCAGTTCCCGCTAGGCTCCCCCAACCCCAGATACCAAGCGTGGGATGCTGACATTTAGCAGGAGGGAAAAATTACCCAAACTAGCCCACTTTCCCCCTCCTTCCATTGCCTGGAAAAATGTCATAAAGCAAAGTGAAAAAAAAAAATCCCAACAAGGGCTGTGGAAAGAACATGTGGAGAAGGGTGAGTCAGGCTTGCTCACAGCGCAAGGATCACCGTGCTGCAAGGCAGAGGTGATTCACCCACAAGAGAGCAGGGAGAGAAAGCTGTGTCCAAACAGGGGAGGAAAAAAAGGATATGGGATGGGTCTGGGTTGCCCGTCCTCTCTCTGAGACCACCAGAAACGACTATCTTGCCAATCCTTCGCCAGCATGAAGATGATTTCCTGGTGCTTGCTTTGCTTCACATGAACATAGGTGAGGGGGCTAGATGACACCCCTGCGCCCAAGCTCTGCTCCTTTTTCCACTTTCTTCACTTCCCTCCAAGCCCCTCAGGTGGAAAGCACCTCCCAGCCCCATTCCTGTCACTTCATTTCCTCAACCCTCCGCTCTGCCTGCTGCAGACCATAAAAAATGCCTTCAAGGAGATGAGAAAAACAGGGCCTGTCTAGGAACTTTGTAGATTTTGGGGAGGCCTTTTTGAAAGCTATTAGAAATGGAAGCACATTGCCCTAGTGGATGTCCAAGGGTGGTGGGTAGATCTTCGGAGACACATCAGCTACCTATGAATGTCTATCATGGGCCATTTACTAAATCACCCTCTTCAACCAGTAGCTGTTCTTTTTATCTACACACATGCTTTCACACTCCCTCCTTTTAGGGATTTTTTTTTTTTAATACAAGGAGGGGAAACCTGGTTCTAAAATTAAATCAAATGAATAAATAAATAAATACATTAATTAATTAAATTAAAAAATCCCCCTCTCTCTAAAGTCCCACAATGAAAGCAAAGCTGAAGCTGTAAATTTGTTTCAGCTTGGAAAATTCTCCCAGTCAATTTTTCCTACTGTTTAATCCCCGCTTAGAGTTACACCATATGAGTAAACACATTTTATAAGGTTCTAATTCATATCTAACCCATACAGTTTATAGCTTTACTATATATATATATACACACACACACAAAAAATAGCCAAGACTCCCTCCTGAGCATCTCAGAGCAGCAGTTTTGATCGCTCTGACGTGCTGGGCTAGGAAAGGAAGTCTGGCTTACTTAGGTGTGGGTTAGCAGAGCTGTGGAGTCATTTCCATTCCAGATTCTGTAACCTCCTTTGTAATAACTAATTAGCCAGTCTCATTAAGGGAGCAGTAGGGGAGTGGGAGCATCCGTTGCTCAGCCTCTGTAAGGATGAGGACTGCTACTGCACACAAGCTGTCTGGAGCAAAGTTCCATTGTCTGAATGCAGAGAGGGAGCCAGACCCATGGAGGGGCAATGGAAATAGGTGAAGGTTTAGCAGCTGCATTCCAGTGGCAGGAATTCAGGCAAATGTGCCACCTCCCTTCAAAGTATCAGTTGTTATTAGCAGGGATTTGTTTTATCCACTTGCTGCAGAAAAAATGTGGATTTAATCATTTGAAGGAAAAAAACGCAGATTTTCTACCTTTAAGGAGAAAACTATGGGAAACTACAGGTTTCCCCTTGCAGGCTGACAGCCTTCTAGCCCGCAAAGAGCGCCACATGTGTATGCGTGCACATGTGCATGTGGCTGGCCTACAGCCAGGCAAGGTGGTGGGAACATCCCTGGAAGCTGGATGCAGGTAAGTCTATGGTGGGGTGAGGGTTGGAGGGCCAGGGCAGGGGGTTGGGGAGGGGGAGGCATGTGAGTCTGTGTATGTGTCTGAGTGTGTGGGAGGGATGTATGTAGGGAGGGATGGGTCTCTTCTGGGACTGGGGTAAGGTGCTTGGGCACTGGGGCTGTGGCAGGGCAGAGGGGTGGAAGGGAAGGCTCCTGCTTCTCCAGCAGGCAAAGGGGGTGGGGGGTGTTTTGGGGGCAGCATGGAGCTACCTGATTGGGCTGGTGGCACCAGGGCCAGAGCCTGTGCTTGCAAGGACGGGGTGACTGGGATACACTGCCCGGTGGGGTCCATGGCCAGGCCACCTGGCGGGGTGCAGGAGCCCCAGCCTAGGGCGGGGGGTGCCACAGGCCTCCCCTCCTCCTCTCTCCAGCCTGTGCCAGGGCCACACTCGCTCCACCACTGCCTGCACATGTCAGAGCTGCCACAGGCACTGCAGTCTGGCCTAGGTGAGACAGGGGCAGCTGGGGGCCCCTTCTGGCAGGGCTGGGGGGGCAGGAGGCTGTGGGTCAGAAGTGAGGGCACCAGCAGGCCTAGGGGGCTATGGGTAAGGAGTGAAGGGCACTAGCATGGCCTGGGGTCTGTGGGTTGGGAGTGAGGGTCACCAGCAGAGCCTGCAGGCTGTGGGTCACGAGTGAGGCACCAGTAGGGACATGGGGATGTGGGTTGGGAAAAAGGGGCACCAGCAAGGCCCAGAGAGGCAGGGGACTGTAGGTTGGGAGTGAGGGGCACCATCAGGGACTGGGGGTGTGTGGCTTGGGAGTGAAGGGCAATGGCAGGGACTGGGGGGGGGTGTGGGTTGGGAGTGAGGGGCAATAGCAGGGACTGGGGGTGTGTGCATTGGGAGTGAGGGGCAATGGCAGGGGTCAGAAGCTTTGGGTCAGGAGTGAGGGGCACCAGCAGAGCCAGGGGGTTGTAGGTGTGGAGTGAGGGGCACCAGCAGGGATGTGGAGCTGCAGGTTGGGAGGGGCACCAGCAGGGCCCAGGGGGTGTGGATCAGGAGTGAGGGGCATCAGCAGGACTGGGGGAGGCTGTGGCTTGGAAGTGAGGGGCAACGGCACCAGCATATAAGGGCTGATTAGCACCATAAAGCAGAGGGGGGACAGACACTGTTGGACCTTTATCCTGGTCAATGAAGGTGGCAGGGGGAGCCCTGATTTTCCATAATAAAAACACAACTAAATGCCAGTATATATAGGTACTTAGCATTTACTTTAATGATTGAGGCACCAGTAGGCTTCCAAATTGCTTTAAAATTGTAAATATATCAATAAAACAGGGTGTTAAATTGATACCTATACACATAGTGGTGTTTCATTTTAATAGTGGAAAAACACAGATTTGGATTTTTTTAATCAGAACATTTGGGATTTTTTATGAGAGATTTTGCAATTTTTAAACAGAGAAAACCAGGATCCCTGCTATCAGTCACCTCAATAACTGACATTTTAGTACTGGAAAAATCATCTGGACAGACAGGGACAGGGACTGACGTCCTTCGTACATCAATGGAACGGGTTCATAATGGTCAGAAACACTGGGAGCTTTGTACCAATGCCCAGACTATGTGCCAGCCTCAGGAGGGCGGTCAGAGGCAGCCGCTCTGTAGTTCGATCACCAGGCCTCCCCCCTGCCTTGTTTGTTCTGCCACATCCATCTCCAGTAGGGGTGTGATGTGACTCTTTGTCTTACAGACACTTGTGGTAGGTACAGCTCCATGTGTGGAGTCCTAGCCAAGACACTCTTAGGCATTGTGTCTTTACTACTCCTGGGACAGAATCAGATGATTCTCTCATTGTTAAATGAAGTGTCGGGTTATAGTACCCTGTCGATCCATTCATTCCCCTTGCCTCGAAGGGCTGGCTGGATTTGGCAACTGTAATTCTTCCCTCCAGGAGCGTGTGATGATGAGCAATTAATGCAGCAACCCAACAGCTTTGTTACAACAAAGTATTGTTTAAACTTAACAACATGAGTTACTCATAGTCCCAGGGAGGGAGAGGGGGGAGCCCCCCTCACCCGACACAAAAAAAAACAGATTTAAAAGCAACAGTCTACACCTAGGTCTTATCTTACCTATCTTGCCTAGAGGCTTGTCATTCCTCATGCCAATCTAGGGCCTCCTCATGGAAGGAGAAGAGAAAAGGGCAATCCCACATGGGAGAGCTAGAAGTCTCATCTGCTGCAAATCAGCACTGTGCCACTGGGGAACTTCAGGGCTTTATGCATGTTGAGACCCTGGCTCAGGAATGTGTTGTGTGCGCTTTATTTACCTTAAGTAGAAATGTAGCTCTTACAGAGGCAACTTGGTAAGAATAAAGGGAACTTTTCTAGGCTCTGGGTCATAAGGAATGGAACTTTTGCTTGTAAAACTTTCCCTCCTGGATAGCCACTTTCTTGAACCTTACTTCTTAAAAGGATGCCCTTTTACTTTCTGCTGGTAAACTAGGGTTACCATACGTCTGGGTTTTCCTGGACATGTCCTCTTTTTGGCCCCCTGTTGTCATGTCTGGTTTGGTTTTTAAAACGAGAGCAAATGTACCAGGACCATTTAGAAGCATGCATTACAAGCCAACACAACTCCTTGGTCATACTCTTTTCATATCCATCATCCTTCCCTCTGCTCCACATGCTTTTTTTGTACTGCTACTGGGCCAGATTCACAGTTGTGTTTAGTGACATCAGTAGCACTTCAATGATTTATACAAAGGTGAGGTCCATTATTTCCAAATTAGGGCTTTTATTCTGCAACACTCGCAGGATTAAATATCCTTTCATGCGGTTCCACTGAAATCAAGGCATTGATGGTTGCATGGCTTGGACCTTGTCAGGTAGCCAAGATGACTGAAACTGGTTAGTAAACGGTAGTTTTTTCCCCAATGAAAATATTAGTTTTGAATGCAGTTTTCATGCTTTCTGATATTTTCCAATTTCTTAATAAAAAGCCTGAACATTGAAACAAAAAAAATGTGGATATGTCCTTCTCTTTTTCTCCTTTTGCATTGCTTAATGTTGCCACTGAAGGAGACTGAGAAGGGGGAAACCAAAAATCTGGAAGAGAATATATATATATATATATATATATATATATATATATTTCCCTTTTGGATTGCAGGGGTGGAGGGGAAGAATCAAAATAGTTCTTCAAAATATTAATCCACAGTGAAATCCACCCTTTCCTGAGCATCAGGAAGGGACAAAACCATGCTATTCACATGTCTGGTAGTCTCAGAAACTATAGTGAGAAAGATACATCAACAGGCTGGCAGAACAAAGTCTATAAATCTGGGATTTCCTCGAGTCCACTTGACCAGCATTTAAAGATTCAGAGACCACTGGAGGACAGGCTTTAATACTATTGCACAACACAGGAGGGGCTGGAGTCTAGTCAGCAGCAAATACAGCCTGTAGACTACTTCAGTAAAAGGCTCACCGTCATCTGTCTTTTTTATGTAGAAAGTGGCAAAAGCAACTCTCAGCAATTAAGCAATTTGTTTGGGGCAGCCAGGAAAAAGAGAGAGGATACTTGTCCTCTCAAGTCAGGATAAATTACTTCCTGCTAGCACCTGTCAGCCACAATGAAATCATCCTGTACTAACCATGAGGGATAGGACAATCTGCTTCCTTACTTTGCATGACCCCTTCCTGAAAAGAGAGTCATCTTCTTTTTATCTGAATCTGCAGTCATGTTTAGTCCACCCTCAACAATGCAGGTATCAAAAATCCCTGTATACGGCACTTATAGAACAAATGATAGCAACCCATCTCCTTTTGAAAAAAAAACAACCCCCCCCCCCAAAAAAAACAAAACAAAACAACAACAACAAAAAAACCCTGTAGCCACTGGGCAAGTAGCTTGTGCCTACTAGCACCCTGTCGCATGAGCCAAGTCACCAAAAGCACAGACAGAAGTGACAATTTTCATGGGATCTGATCCCTGAAAGTGCTCTACAGCCATGACTGAACAGAAATGCACAGCTGCAGAATGCTTTAAAAGGGCCTGATCCAGCAAACATCTGAACCCTCACTGTATGACGGTTCAGATAGAGATGCTCCAAAAAATGGAGTGCTCTCAGTAACTTCTGTCTGTGCTGCCTCCCCAGCCCCAGCACTGTCTTCAGAATGGGAAGAGGAAAAGGGAGTGGAGGGAGTTCGGTCTGGGGTTTTTTCAGCCAGTCACTGGAGGATGGGGCAGGTGGATTGGAGCCCCTCTGAGGTGGGGGTCTCCAATCTACTCACCCCACCCTCCAGCACTGGCTGGGGAAACCCCAGAACAAGCTTCATCCATTTTCTTTCCTGCCTCCCATTCTGAAAACAGCGCCAGGGCTGGGAGGGGGAAGAGGCATTGCCTGGGGAGACCAGCTGCAGGCTCTCAGCCAACAGCTGGATTCCCCAATCCCTAGGACTCAACAGTGAACTTCTGTTGGGTCCAGGGGATCCCTGCAAGTCATGGCACTTCCAGCAAAGCACCATGAGTTACAACAGGGAGCTGCTCTTCTGTCTGTGCCTCAAATGCCTGTACAACCTTACTGTGCTTGAATTAGTCCTGCCCTCTCCCACTGTGCCTCTTGTTCTTGTTTCAGTTTAGGCTCTAATCCTGCATATATGTCTATGTGAGTGCAGGGAACTGTTTGAAGGCTTGGGGTTATTCCCTGTAACTTCTTCTGGATATAGAAAGACCTTTAATTTTACCTGTTTTGTAAAGCACTGAGAGCTGCTACAATATTATTATAACTATTATTATTATTATTATGAGACCTGTTTGGCCACTTCTGCCAAAGCCCACTATGTCAATACTACAAATAAGAGCCAGGCTTGAAGGAAACGGTATGACACTGCATCAGCAGCTATGCAACCACCCATTACGAGAGACGTGGGTTTTAGACCCCATAACCTTATTTGCATTCTCCTTCTCCAAGAAAATAAAATGAATGTTTATTTCCTGCAAGCCCTGGTTTGAGAAAGGGCAAAACTTTCCTCTAGGAGCCAGTGGCTGGAAAGTGAATGCAGAGGCAAATATTTGTAGAATTGGTCAATGAGCTCTTATTCTATTTTTTTTAAATTAATATTTATTCGAACATAATATTAGGGGAAACCAGTTAGGACCACAGCAGTGTGGGAGATTCCACTGTTATTCTACACAAGCCAGCAATTTATGGAGGGAAAAAGGGGAATCAGAGAGTTTACAAGCAAACAGAGAAAGACACAGGTACAAATAGTGACTGAGTGAGGAAGTGAGTGATAACCAAGAGAAATTTGATGAAACTGTGGACGTTGTGATGGGGTGAACTGGTTTAAGACCTGCATAGCCTAGCTTGCATTCAACACAATAAATGGCTTTATAGAAGTCAGAATGGTCCAGTGCGTAAAGCAATAGCATAAGACTCGGAAGAAAAGGATTCTCCCTGGCTTGCTTGTATAACCTTGAACAAGATACTTCACCTCTTAGTGTCTCCATTTTTACTCCTATCTTGTCAACTTAAGATTGGAAACCCTTAGGGCATTTGTACACAACACAGGGGTTTAATTCTCCCTAAATTGAAGCGGAGGTTTTTTTAAAACACCACTTCCATTTAAGGCAAAGTAAACCCCCATGTTGTGTACGCCCATGTCTGCCCGATCCTTACCTGCCTCTCCAGCGGCGGGGAGGGGACAAGCTGCTGGCAGGCAGAGCAGTCCCTGAGCTGCTGGTGGGGAAGGCTGGTGCTTCCCTCCATGGCAGCAGCACCCCTCCCCCGAGAGGCCCCCACCTGCAGGCACCTGGCTCAGGCAGTCCTGGGGGGCACCACAGCCGTGGAAGGAAGCACCGGGCCCCCACGCAGCTCAGGCAGGCTCCAGCCAGGGGTGGAGGAGTGGGGGGAAAGATCAGGCTTGCCGCTTTTTTTTTTTTCCTTCTGTAGAGCCTGCCTTCCCAGGCTGCTGCCGGGCTGCCTGCACGGTCTGCTTGCACAGCCCCTGAGCCGCAAGAAGTGTGGTGCTTCCCTCCCTGGTTGTAGGGTAGGAATGCCTCAGAGGCGTTTTAGTTTGCAGCACCCCAAAGTCCTTTGCTGCCTCCCAAAGTCATTTAAGGCGCATTACGCCACCGAATGTGCTACATCAGCTGGGATTAATGTGAAATACGCCGCCAAATGTGCAAACAGCAATGACATTAAAGGCACTTAACCCCACTTTAAACCTGCTTTAAAGTGTCATCTACAAATACCCTTAGAGATGCTGTCTTTTGTGCAAGGTCTGACCCAGTAGGCATGATCTGAGAAATGCCTACCAGATTGGACCTTGAAGCCCAGACAGGTGGGGAAATGACTCCTAGTTTAAGAATCATGCTGAGCTGCTTGGCAGAGTCAAAACTTAGGCAGTTTTGCACCTGGCCACTGATAGAAATATATGCATCCAAGGATGTAGCCCCTAACTGCTAAGCCTACACACCAAGGAATCCAAGTAACAAAACCCTGAAGGACTCCTAGAACCAAGGAGAGATGAAAAGCTGTCTGATTTAGAGTCCATCGGCACATCTTAATGGCCTGGCTCTGACACGAGGTCCCCATTCATTTGCAGATAAAGAGATCTTAAGTTAATTAGCACAAGAATTTTAAGATGGATAAGGAAATGACTGAAGGGGAGAGAAAAAAAAAGATATTGGTTTGTGCTATAAGGGCAGTTACTCATGGGGTTCCTCAATGCTCATTCTCTGAAGTAATCTTATTTAACATTTTCATTAATGTCTTTTGCCCAAGAGCAGAGTAGAATAAGGAAGTTTCCTTGACGACACAAAACTGGAATGCACTTTCAAAAGAGAAGATGGTCAGAAGATCATAAAGAATGACAGAATTGGAGTAATAGGATTGGAGTCATAGAAATGGGGGTGAGGTTTAATACAAGAAAGTGCAAGGTCAGGTACACAGGGGCTAACACCAAGAAAGTCTGCTATAAGCTGGGTGAGATCAACAGCTGCAAGTGACAGAGCCAGAGAAAGAACTGCATAAATTAAATGGTCACAGGATGACTGTGATGCACTAATGTGACAGCCATGAAAGAGGCAAATGTGATTCTAGGATGTATCAGGTGAGGTATTTCCAGTAGTAGTAGTAGTAGTAGTAGTAAAGGATTAATACCATAGTACAAGGCACTAGTAAGACTTCATCTGGATCACTGCATACAGTTCTGATCATCCATGTTCAAAAAACAGGAAGTGAAACCAGAAGAGGAGCAGAGAAGGGCAACTAGGATGATCAGGGGAATGAAGAGCCTGTTTTTATGTCAGTTGATGGCAGGGATTACATGATGTAATTCCTGCAGGAACAAGGGTCCAGGTTCAGCGAGCTAGGATGTGCTCTCCCTTACTGTATCTCTCCAAAATCCTGGCTTCATGGGTCAGAATAGAGCTGGCACTTTATGAGGGTAGAAAGAGGAGGTAAAGGCACATGTGAACATGCTGCACCTTCTTCACTGAGCTCAGGTGCCACCCTAGCCCTTGCAGGGGTTTAGGTTGTAGCCGTGTTGGTCTAAGGACCCTAGCCCTTGGATTTCCTGTAAAGGATCAGGAGAGCATTAGCACAATCAATAAGACAAAGCACATTGAAAGGTTTTGGCTCCCTCTTCACAGACTGAGGCAGTAGCCAGTATAAGGGGAATGCAAAGTAAAGCAAAAAGAGTTGTCTGAGCCCTTGCCTTCTATCAATACCTACCTGAGTATTCCCCTAGGTGTGTATTCTGACCGGTGCAGGCATCTTTGCACTGCGCTCACAGTTTTCAGATGCACAACATAGCCCTAATCAATCCATTCACCCAGCACCCCATGCAATACGATTAATCCCATTTTACAGGCAGGGAAACTGAGTCACATAGGAAAAGACTCGCAAGCTGTTTCAGATGGCATCAGCATCTCAGGATACCCTGGGTCCCAGTTCTGGGCTCAGGTATTGTGTGCTTGGCTGCTACTGCCCTCTACTGGAAGGAAACAATTTCTTACTGCAGTGCCCTATTTTTGTGGCACAAACTCTAAACACAAGTTATCCTTTAGCCTGGGTACCTGAAGTCTGCGCTTTGGCAGTAAAAACAGCTGAATTCTGGCACTGCAACTGTTACGAGGGTGTATAATACAGTGATTGCTGTGAGGAGAAAAGGGTTGCTTAGGTTTAAGTCAAATGAACGATCTTAAATAAAAATGATCAGGACATTAATCAATTTTTTAAAAGCTAGTTACTTGCCTAGTTACGCTCCACAAAGCTTCATTTTACTATGTTCTGCCTTTGAAATAGCCTTACAACAATGATATAAAACTCAGACAAAGCAAACAAATAAAAAGCTGTTACTTATTGCACTGGCTGCCACATCATTTTAATTAACATGGAAAGGAGGACACAACAGGAAAATATTAATTATTATTGTTGTTGCGATTAGTCTGCCTGGATGGAACGCTTATCCAGCCTGATTTAGCCTGGCCATTTTTCATAAAACTGGGCTTCCCTTTGCATATGTAAGTAAAAGAAGTAAGCAATAATTTGCTAAACTGAGCAGTTCAGGGCCTTATTTAGCAAATTATTACTTTACCATTTTCAAAAGCCACTTTTAATGAAAACCGGCCCTCAAAATTTCAGCTGGAATATAAAGCACCATCCCAAAGGAAACAATCCGTGCTGATGTCACACAGTGTGTGGAACATATTTTAGAGTATGCTATTTTCTTCCATACACTGAAAGAAAAGAAAGAGAGGAGCTTGGTTGCAAGCCCATTCCAACTCAAGCTGGCACAGTGCGGGCACATTATTCTGGGGCAGGATGAAGGAGAGGTCCCTCGGGACAGATGCTGGAGGGAGAAATGGTTCCACCTGGCTCTGATACTGAGAAAAGGGCATGTGTATGAATGTAGGGGGAGGGAAACATAGGGTAAGCAGGGAAAGGCAGGCTCCACGATCCAAAGAGAGATTGGTTTGGCACATGCATCTGGGGCATGCTTTTTTTTCTTGGAGAGTGGTGTTCAGAGGGAATGCAGATGGTAGAGCTGATATCATAGTCTCTCTCCTGGCTTGCCATGCATGGTATGACAACAATGACTGCCCAACTTCTGCTACTCCCAATGACGAGAAGAATAAACCCAGAAGAGACTCTTATGCGATTAGCCATTACCCCAGAAGTTTACAGGCTGCTCAAAGAAAAAAAAAAAAATCTAGGCTCAAAAACTCATTTTCTAACCCAACAATAACACCAGAGTAACAGGAGCCCTGGGGCTCTCAAAGATGGAATTTTACAAGCTTTGTTGAATCAGTTTTCTGAAAAGCAGGTCTCTTTGGCAAAGCCCAGAGGAAGCTACTCTGTAACTCAGGTACGAGTGCAACAGAGAAGGCTCAATGAGGGCCAGTTAAAGGGCCAGGAGGCTGTAACCCTCCTTCCCAAACCTGCTTGTTAGCTCTTGGAAGTGGGGGTAACACTGTGTTGCAGGTTTAAACTGTTTTAAGACAGGAAATAGACACTGAAAATAAACCATTAGCATTCCTCTCATGGGTGAATTTGAAGATGATCCTGAAAGCCTGCAGTAGCCCTGCTTATCCCACCACTAGTGGGCATGAACCCCAGATGTTAAACCAGGGGTCTTCGCCACTAAATCTAAAGGAGTCACTGGTGGCAGATTCAACCGGTGCATCTATATGTGCATTAAGGCACTTTTCCTAATGCACATTAAATGTAGTACCTCCACATTGTGTTGTGTTAGGCCAATGGGAGGGCACTTTTACAGGTGCTCCAGGGGTGGTGGGGGTGGTGGGGGCGTGCTTTAATTAGAGTGACTCAGGGAGCCGCTCTAATTAAAGCACCACAGCGTCTCATGAATCAGTATTCCCTGGCTTCAAACTGGCAGCAGGGGTGCTTGCTTGAACTAAAGTTCGTTCAATGAGCTTTAGTTCACATGCCTCCTGCCGCCTTTTTGAAGTGCCGGGACCTGAGATGCAGAAGCTGGCTGGAGCACGGTAATTACCACGCTCTAGCAGGCTCGATCATCGAGTCCGCTTCAACATGCTGTAATTACAGTGCATCAAAGCAGCCTCCACCCTCATGTACAGGCACCTTGAGGTACTAAACAAATGTGCGTTAGGCTACCTTAATGCACAGTAACAAATGCTCACAGTTTTTAAGTGATGCTTAATGCGCAGTAGACCATTTTACTGCACATTAGCATGATCACACATTTTTTATGTGATGCTTTAATGCACATTAACATAGGCTACTATGCATTACAGTGCATGTGTAGATGTGCCCAGTCTCTTATACAGAACATCCACTAGACAGGCAATGTCATGTTCTCCCAATGTCGGGTACGTAGCCTTCCTTCTAGCCATCCCAGTTTACAGACTTTGGCAGCATCACCAGTAACACTGAAAATCTAATCCAGCCTCCATGACTATTCAGTCCATGGCTTCTCTGCAAAGGCTACCAAAGATAGCTTTGTTAGTGGTTGCAGTGTGGACTCAAGGAACTGGATATAGATATTTCTGTCCCTTTTTAGATCTGGGAATGAGGCTTAAATCTTTCCCTGCAGCTCTTGGCATGCAGTCCTTTCAAGTGTCTCTGAGCCCATGCTCAACTGTCTCTGATGGAGAATTTCCACAAAATATATATTATAAGCAGCACAGGTAACAGCCCCCGTAAGTAAGCTTGCCTACACTTCCTCTTAGTAGCTCAGAACTTTGTCAAACTCTGTTTGGGCTGAAATTTTCCAAACTGGGCATTTACCTCAAGCTGATATAATTTTGGAAAGTATCAACTAGGGGAAAGATGCATTGTTTTGTCAATGTTTGTTTTTTTCTTTCTTTTTTAAAAAGGGAACCACTTTGCTGAAAAGTTCTAATGCTACAATTCCTTAGAGCAAGGACATTCAATTTGTCAGGGACTTTTAAATGCACCTGCTGTGACAGAGGTGTGCTTATACTAGTGTGAAAATGCACCCATATTGGTAAAGGAATAAACCTCTGGAAAATTTTGATTTACACTTCTTCAGGAGGGACTTAGTCTGGCAACTGAATTCTCCTATCTGCATTGAACGCGCTCCAACCTCTCACAGCTTCGACATGTGACTGACTGCACATTCATTCCCAGAGTGTGAGCAGAGTGGGTTGCAGGGCTCGTGTACTACTCTGCCTGCAATTGCATCGCCCAGCTCTTACTCCAAACTAAAAGGAAGCACATCCCAAGTATTAGGTGCACTCAGAAGGTGCAGGGAAGTAAATCAGTCTTGCTAAGAGACATATTACAGAAACAGAGGGAGGTGGCAGACAAGGAAGTTCTCTTTGTGGATCCAGCAGGGCTCTTCTGAATTTCTACACCAAATTCTACTTTCTTGCCTTTCTGCCCTGAAGATTCAATGTAAAATCCTGGCCCTCTTGGGGTTTTAACACTGAATTCAGTATGGGCAGGATTTTATTTTCTCTTGCTTTTGCTAGTTCTTAGTATTTGTTCTCAGCACAGTTACTGCAGTGGAAAGAAAAGCAGCTCTTGGCCCTCACCTGCAAGAGAAAAGGGGGAGAACTAAAAGGGAGAAGAAAGACAGAGAATCCCTTGGATGGAAATACCACAGAGTAAAGAGATGAGGGGAAGAATGAGAAGGAGCACAAGGGGAGGAAGAGAGAGAGGAAAAAAAAGAAAGGTTGGGAGACAGTGAACCTCAGGAAGGGAAAAGACAGAGGGCAAAGGCAGGAGAAATGGGGTGACACTGCCCAAATGGGGTAAGACAGAAACACAGGTGCTAGAGGTCAGGTTAGTTATCTGCGCTGAAGATGCTGTAGGAGGACAGCACACTCTGAGACTTCCCTCCACAAGGCCAAGGAGCAGCTGACAGCCTGTGGATGTGCTACTTAACAGGAACTGCAAAGCAGCCTGAAAACAGTAGCAGCATAGAGGCCTTGATAACAGAACTGGATGTAAACTATATGCCAGAATTCAGCAAAATAAGTGCACAGCTGGGATCACAGGTGCTCTTCAACCCTTTCCTATTCAGAGCTCTGCAAATAGCTTTTGAATGGTAGCAGCTTCATGGCAGGGGCTGAGGTTCTTATACCCCACCCCACAACTGAATTCCTATAGGCAGATTCTTTCACCTGCACGCGCCTCTGTGGACTATGGTGGAGCTCTGCAAATATCTGATTGCCGGGTCAGGGCTATATGCTCCAGTGGTGGACTGAGAGCTAACCTCTTGCCTCAAGAACTGTGGAACCAAGCCATTCCTAGATAAGATAAGGACCAGAATAAACCATAGGGGAATCCATCTTCAGTAGAAACAATGGACAAACTCGCACTGACTTCAGTGGGATAGGAGTGAGCCTTCTTTTTAATAAAGGAAAAGAAAACCACTAGAAAAAAATAATTAAAAATGAGAAACCTTAAGTATGTGCGTGTGAGCACACATGCATACACCAGCTACTTTCATTCAGTAACTTCTCAGCAAAAAATGGAGTTTTTTGAGTAAACCCTTCCCAACTGTTGCACAGCATTAGGGGCTTCCTCTTTTAATTGTTCAAGAGTTTTATTTTATAAAATATTTTACAACCCATAACCATAAACACTCCCCGGCAGCTGCATTAGTGAACACTCCCATTTGGATATCACCCAGGGAGAAGTGAGTCTAGAAGTTAACTTGAAGTACGACTTGGGAATCTAGGGTTGAATCCACTGCTTCATCTTGGAATGGCTTCCAGCAAGATTTTGGTTGAGTCAGTGAGGCATATTTATGTTGTCAAAAGAGTATGCTAGGGAACATCACAGTAAAGCACAGCCTGTTATTCTCCCAAATGAATACACAGCAGCTCCTTAGAGCTGTTCTGGGTACACACCAATAAGCACAGGTAGTGGTATATGCCCGGTGCCACTCTATGGCAGCCATGCTGCTTCCATTCTGGGATGCTGAGCACACAGAGCAGGCACTCCATGCTTCACTGCAGTGCTGCCTAACATAATCTGGAGGTGGCTGGGATGTGTCCTTCAATTCCTGTATCCTATAAAATGGAAAAAAAAATTGCACTGACTTACCTTACCTTACCTAAACTCACAAATGATTACACAGAACTCTGGTGGTCAGAGACAAATCACAGAGTCATAGAGAAGTAGGGCTGGACAGGACCTCCAGCGGTCATCTAGTCCAACCCCTGCTGGAAGCGGGATCGTCCCTATCCAAACCATCCTATACAATTCATAATCTAAACTCTTCGTAAAACTACAGTCAACCCTGACACAATACGAGACTTACCCCTTGAACCTGCCAGAATGGAATAAAGTCACCGTACTGAGCCACATCATCTACTACGGCCTCCTGCTTTCCTTACCCAACAATGCAGAAAACCTTGTCATCTTAGCAGAGTTGAAATCTTACTCTATAAGTGGAGCTGAGATCTGGGTGGAGGATTTGTGCCTGCTCAAAGGTTAAGAGAGAAAATTTCAGTCTTCCGGGATATTTATCAGGTACCTATCGCCAGCCTGAAAGATTTTGGAGAAAAGGGAAGAGGAAAAAAATATAGAAGAAATCAACCCACATACCCCAGAGGTGGCTGTATAAATTACACCCAAGTGAAAAAGACAACCGTGATGTGAAACTCCTGCACAAAGGGGGCATGTGGTTATTTCTCAGGAGGTTTGGGAATGGGCAGAAGTTAAAAGAAAACAACAGAAGGCTGACCAAGCAGCGGGCAGATTCCACACATACTTCCCAGAGACTTCAGCCCCACTGCAAAACCTCTTCCTTGCGCTTGGTGTGGCAGCACTTATGAAAAACTCTTCAAAGGAGACTCAGAGGGCTATGATCCCTGGGCATGAACAAGATGCCACTGGCATCTCTGCTTTGAAATCTGTGCGGTTGGCAAGACAGTTCTCAGCAGCCTTTGGTCACATTAAGCCACATTACATGACAATCCAGCAGCCCTTTCAGGCGGAGAGGGAAAGGAAACAAAACAAAACAGATGACTATGGCTGGCCAGGGATCTTGTCTGCAAAAGAGAGAGGGAGAAGCGCATTCTTTTGGATAAGATTTTGGCTGATGATGCCTCCCCCCCCCGTTAGCATTTGTGGATAGGAAGGTTTACTAATATTTCCATAATAAATAGAAGAGACAAGTGTGCAAGGCCATCCCAAGCGGTGGCAGCTAGACAGTGGAATCTGCAATGGTAGGGTGGAGTCTGAACACAGGGGAGGTGCAGTTTATTTATAGGGTATGAGAGAACACAAAAATGTCTGAATGTCTGCCCCTTGAAGGCCTCTTAATCCAAACCGCCAATGCAGAAGGGGAAAAAAAAAGGCTTCTCAACCAGATTCTCAGTTTGAAGTGTGAAGGAAGTTAGAGCTATGATTTGGCATCAACACAGCACTACCCATCCAGCAAGATCTGCATCTGATTCTCTTGTATCGCTGCTTTTACACCAGTGTAATTCCACTGACTCCTTCAAAGGAAAGGCTCCAGATTGAAAAGGAGACTTGAAGCACTTTGTACACAGGACCCAGGAATGCAGCTGCTTCAAGGGTGGGACGTGGCAGTCGTCAAAAGCATGACAGAGCAGCTTAGGGTGGTGAGTGAGGGTCGTACAATTCAAGCTAAGAAAAGAATTCAGTGAAGGGCGATGGGATCACTTACCCTGAAAATTCAGTAGGTCAAAATACGCTGTCTTCAGACAAAATCCCTAACAAAATCACAGGCAGATTGTGATTCCACTATCATCTGATAAACACTCATTCTTATAACCACTCTCATTTTAAGTGCTCTGCTAGAGCTGGTATGTTTTCTAGAGGTATGTCCTCACTGCAATTAACTTGGATGATTGGTATCTGGGTCCGAGTGCTCAGAATATCTGACCCCAGACCAACTGCAAAACCACATCCAAGTTACTTCATCCTCATTGGTGCTGCATTCATCTGTGTGTCATAAGGGCTTGGAGGACATGGTCCTTAGCAATGCAGTAAGCTTGGCAGCTCAAAGATGCTTTTCCAGAGAATTGTAGGAAAACATCCTGTTCTGCTGGGCACACATGGGGATTGGTGGGAAGGGAATGAAAGCCTGCTAACACCTCAGTGATTTAACCTACATCGTCACTTCAATGTAGGCAGGTTACCGGCCTGAGTGAAAGATGCACTCAAATTTTACCCTATATGTCAGAGGAACCAATTAGCCCACGGTGAAGGAACCACTACATTTGGGGAGGAAGGACTGTGTGTGTGGACAGGAGAAGGCTACAGGCAACACTAAAGTAAAAGATTGGATGTGCTTTGCAGTGAAGACATACTTGTGGGCAAAGGTTAAATCCTTTTCAAATTCTCACTTCTCCCCAGAGATCCTCATCACTAGCAGTTCAAAAATGTTTCCATTCCTCTGCATCCATGTGGAGCATCAGTATGAGGATTCAATACCCTCATCCTAAGCCAGGTTGAAGGGTTAAAATCTGAAGTTCAAAAAAGCTAACAAAAAATAACAAGATTGTGTTTGGTGCAAAATATTAGTTAAACGTTTCTGCTTGTCTGGATTAGGATTGCAACCCTGAATCACCAACCTCACCCTTTGCTCAGATTCTGCTGGGAGCTGGCTTAGCTTGGCAGCCATAAAATTGCTACCTTCACGGCTGTTCAGTAGCCTAGATTGGTGGACAGCCAGCCTAGACCCTCCTGGAATATTCTTGACATCCCAAATAGTGCCTGGTTGACCTAACAGACCAAAGATGATTTTCTTTTTTGGCTTCTACTACAAGAATGCAAAGCATGGTCTCTTTGGGAAAAGACTTGAGTATGGGCAAGTGTCTTGGCAAGATAGCTGCTGAGAAGATTGGACGGGGAATTGGGGGAGGGAAAACTGAGGGTCAGATAAACGGTCTGTTCTTTGTACAGCTTGGATAGGGAGGAGGCACACAGATGGCTTTGTCTTTTTAAATGATTCTAATAAATCAACTCTATGATTGTAATCAAAATGCCCCCGTTTCTCCCTTCTTCACATCACAGCTGAGCAACAAAGCTGGAATGTGTGTGTCCAGAGATGGAATGGCAAGTGCTCAAGACAGTTAACAGACATAGAGCATGAGAGAAAGTGTGCATGTGCTTGTAGTTGTGTGTGCACGTGAGCAAGTATGGCAGTCAATGGGTCTGTGCACGTGTACATGTGCATCAAAGGGAGCTCATCCTGCCCAGTTTTCCACATATGCATGAGGGAATTTGCAATTAATCAGCCTTCTATAGGGATGGGAGTGGGAGGGATGGCACAGGGAAGGGAAAGATCTTTCCCAGTCTGGAGTTGACATGCCAAGAGGAAGGCTAAATTCCCACTCTAACATTTAGTCTTGGCCATCAAGATCATGCAGTCTTTCCCCCAACGGCAGAAGCTACATGGCCCAAACTGTAGGGAGAACAAAGGCTCCTGTTGGCCAGACTTTCTGGTGGGAGCTCCTCATGGCACAACATCCTGTCCATTTCCTTGCCAAATACATCCAGATGGAGAGGAGAGAACAAACTATAGAAAGAGAAGGAGAGGCTGTAGATGGTAACAAGCAGATCCAGTGGATAGAATTACTCAGTTTTTTAAATACTAGTTCTTCTCCCTCCTTGTGAAAGACCGACATGATGAGAAACCAAGGAATGCTTCCCACTGTTTCAGGGAATTTGTCTACAAGGCCTAGCCCCACATGGAAGTCATTATCTACCACTCTCAAACACAAGCGCGCACGCTCTCATTCACAGCTAGGCTGGGTGCGAGAGGAAACAGAAAATATTTGGAGATCATAGATGTTGTCACCCAGATACAAAAGTTATCACCCAAATAGATCAGAGATAGGGACAAGTGTAGGATTTAAAGTATTTGATGATTTGGGACATAAAGCACTCAGTCCTGAGCCCCACCTGTATTAGTAGTCAACACTGGCTGAACTGAGCTCTGATTTAGCTACTGGATGCAAGGTTTCAGGACTTCTTTCAAAATGGTCTTTCCAAAACAGCACAATCCTCTCCACCTCACTCAATGGTCATTTGTGGCAATGCTGAGAAAATTGTGGGAACGTGGGATTCCTTCTGTCCCTGAAGAAATTCGACTTCATTGTCTACCAGGGAAGAACACAGCTTCACATGTTAGAGTTTGGGATGAAATATTCATGAATGGTCCCACGGAAAGGTGAACTTCTCTAGACACGTGCTCTCAGGCACCTTCAGTCTTTCCACGCCATGCCACGTTTAGAACCATCAGCTCCCTGAGCGTCAACACCAGCACACCCCAACACAAGCATGTTCACTGTCATTGGAAAACATGTTAGAAGACATATCTAAGATGAGCATTGAATGCATAAGCCTAGTAAAATGTTCGTGGCCTTTGCCCTATCCCTCCACTGCCTCTGAACTATAACGTACTGGACACAATTAAATGAAAACAAAACTTGCCTTGGATAAAATTCCATTTGACATGTGTAAGATCTGCTCATCTCAGGTCCTCTATATGTGCTCATAATTCGTCCATCCCTTAAGTAGTGGATAGAGAACAAGAAAATAAAAGCAACCACAGCAAACATTTACCTGGCCCAGTCTGGACATGTAGTGTGAGGGAAACAAAGTGATGCATTGCAAAGAGCACAGAATATGCTCACCGTGCCCTCAGCCCTGTGATCATCTTAATGAGATGGAACTTTTTGGATAAGAGTATAAAATCAACCAACAGAGCTAAATGCAGATCATAGGTGCTTCATCTTTAATACTAAATTACAGCTTGTCGAGTTTTCTGGGCCCAGGATGCGAGGACCACAGTGATCTGCACTGGTAATGAGCGTTGTGCTAAAACATGAGACCTCAAACGTGCTCCATATTATTGTGCTAGTGAGCATCAGGCTCCAGTGTTCCTCAAAAGGCTTCAGTTCTGTTTACAGATGGGTGACATTTGGGAACATAGCATGAATCCACTAAATATTTACCTTTTCTGAACAAGGTTTTCTAGGACCAAATGGTACAGCTAAGTATCAATATCACAGTGACACCTATAGTTAAGGCTGCCTAATTCTTTTAATATAAGTTTTTTGGGAGTATTGTTGTTGATGTTATTTTTCAGGAAGTTTTAACTTGGTAATTCTGCCATCATTTATGTTTAAATATTTTGTGATTGGGGTCTAGTTTTTTTTTTTTCCTTTCTTTTTTTGGGTAAATTTCAGATAACTAGAATGAGCTATTTTGGACAAATGGTTGGTTAAAAAATAAGTATATGTTTAATAATGGGAATATGCTTTGAGATCATTTCTTCAGAAACCTGTAATATGGTAAATACCTGGGTAGAGGGAGCAGGAGGAGGGAGGATTTAAGGGACAGAATATGCCTGGCTGACCTGGTTCTTTAGGAAGTTTCGAATGCTAACTTTGTACCTATGTATATTCAGTGGCAAGATTCATGTACATGCACACTAGCTTCAGTTAGATTCAACTGAAATCCTTCAGTAATTCCCTGGGCTAAAACTCTGAGCCTGTATCCTCACTAAATGCCATGTGTCCGAAGGGTCCAGGGTGGGAAGAGAAGGGGGCACAGAGACGTTTCCTGAGGGATTATACAGTCAAGACAAAGGGACTCCTAACTGCTTCACTTTGCAGCTGGTTGAAAATTTCTGCTTGGAAGGAAGGGCACTGAGAACTGGGAACTGTTGGCTACCCTTGCAGACTGCCTTGTATCAGTGACACTCCCATCCCTGATTCACTTCTTCCTCTCATTGCCCCAGGTGCAGCAGCAGCACTTTCCGAATCCCCCTCCTTCCCAATCCAACAATGCTTAACACAATTTATCTTTACATGCTCCAAGGAGCCCCTAAAATGGTCAAAAGGCCTTCTCCCTTGCATAAAGTCAAGCAAGTAGGGATAGTTGTGAAGAATTAGGGTCTAAATGGTAGCATTATTTTCTTATTTCTAATAGTAATAAAACATTTATTCATCCTCTCCGTCGGAAATGAATTTATGCAGATTTAGCAAGGGTTTTTTTCTTAACAGATTTATTCTTTATGGGACAGGGCTGGTTCCTCTTCTAAAATATCTGATGGTCTCATGTCATTTATTTGGTCTTTTACCAATATGAACGCAGTCTGTTTTCTTTCTCTGGCATTTAGTGTGAATGTCCTCCTCTTCTATTTATGTGCTATGTAAACACCTCTTTACCAACATTTACGCATCACAGTCTATACCCCTGATCCTGAAAAAAGCCCTGCATGGAAACAGTTTTCCATATACCTGGAGCCCCACCAGCTTCAATGAGCTATTCATGTTAAGCTCATTGCAGGGTTGAGACTCTATTTATATTTTATGCATACAGTAAAACTATTACATTGTAACAGGTTTCAAATGAGACCCCAAACCCACAAAACCTTTGAATAATTTGGCACACACGAACAAAAATTCACGTTTCTGCTGAGAACCGCAAGACAACATTATATAAACAACAAAGCTTAGACAAGCTTTTATAGGTCTGTATTTTTCATGGGTTTTTTTTTTTTTGTAAGTGCCTATCTTCACAAAGTTCAACAGTGAACACGAATTTCATCATTCGTAATTTTTCCAGCTGCATTTTTGGTCATCGTAAATATGGGCTGGATTATACTCCAACTTGAAGGGAAAAAATATATAAACACAAGCAGTCTGCAATGAAGTGGAATATAACTATAACATTTAGCTATCTATAAAGTATATGCCTGTTTTTAAACATTGTGAAGACTTTTTCTTACTTTGTATACATCATAAAAATTAGCATTCACAAAGTTTAAAGGTGAGTTACTCCCTGAACTAGGACAAGAAAGGGTACAATTTGAATATTGTAATATTCCCCCTGCCCCAAACTTACTCTTGCAAAACAGCATAAATTTTGAAGCCATTGCATCCTTCACTTTGCAACCTTAATATTAGCATACACAAGAGACCTTCAAAGAACACAACATATTGACAGGCCAGGAGAAAAGACCGTCATGGGAAATGACTGTACAGAAGCAGTAGCTGCTAAGACCCATATCATCATTAGCACATTGTATAGCGCATCTTTGGGATGCTCTGGGTAGTGCTGTCCCCTAGAAAGCATCCTGAAAACCCTGACTCCTGCAACAGCCTTTCTCCTAATACAAAAACTGTTCAAACCCAGTCCATTCATAACAGCCAGGACCTCTCTACTCCCTCTCCTCCCTCCCCACACACTGTTTTCCTTTTTTTTCCCCCTCCCCTCTCTCTCTCCCTCCCCTACCACAGCTGGTTAAAATTATGCTGGAATTTTGTTTTTCTATCAAGCGAATTTGGACCTGGTAAATCCCTCCCAGCCATCATAGTGGCCTCCCGATGAACATTGAGGCTGCATGTAATATACATGATTTAAGAAAGGTGCTGCTCGGGCTATTTCTGAATGCACTCCTGCTATGGGATCCAGAGCAGCCAAGACGGGCTCCCACAGCTTTCAGACGCATGGGGGCTGGAACAAATTGTGGGGTCTTTATAGGTTATGGATGGGGAGAAAGCTCTGAAGGCCATAGGCACGGCAGTTAGACTGACTCACCTTGCAGGATGATTTTTTTTTGAAACAGCATGCACACACACACACACACACGCGCACACACGCACACGCACACGCACACACCTCAGGCTTGGAGAGATTCCAGCTCTTTGCCTTGAGAGACCGCAGCAGCAAACAGGAAAACCCTCCGGAGAGCCAAGCCAATGGGAAACCGTGGCAGAGGGAGGAGAAAGACACTTTCTTGGCTGACTCAGGAAAGCTAAACCCTTTTAATATTATATTTTGTATAAATATATATAAGTTGCACACTCATGTGTCCATGCACACACACAAGCCTTGCAGCACGGGGATTCCTCATTCCCCACTGACACCGTGTTTCAGCATTTGGAGGTCTCAGCAGTTACCACATTAGGGACCCTTGTGTGTTTTCTTTCCCCTTATCTGGGCTGTGTCCAACAAACTTTCTATTACTATCTGTCTCTCTCCCTCACTTAGCCACATACAAATGCTACTGCCAACAGGAGTGCAGAGAATCAACACCGCCTTCTAGTCTCACAAGGACATTTCCCTAGAGTGCACTGGCTGGTGTCCTTAACTAGAAGGGACCCTTAACTCCCAGGTCTGATACCCTCCCCATCTCACCCTTTGGGTAAAGCTATAGTGCATGGAAATTTGTCATAGTACGGTGAGCCCTTTGGTTGTTCCTGGGCTCTATCACCAGCTAAATTTCCACCTGCAACAAGAGCATGTAGTAGATATGGACAGTATCTTAGGAAGTCAGGTGCCAAGATTACACATGGGACCAAGGTTTCTATGAGTGGCAGATTTGTCCCAAAGCCATTCCTTATATTTCCTTAACATCCCACAGCAGAAATTCCTCATTCCACTGCCATCTTAACTAAACCAGACAGCATCCCACTGACCTACAACCAAGTGCAGAGCGTCAAGAGATGTAAAACGTGGTGTTTTCCACAGGTCCCTCTCAACAGGAGGCAATGCAAAGACAGGTGTTTGGGGTCCTCACAGTGTGTTAACAGACTTCAAGTAGCCCACTGCAGGCACCTGCAATGCTCAACAGTTCTTGCTCTACATTTCAGTAAGTCCTTTGGATGCACCGTGCTAACAAGAGCCACACACTGGCTATTGTGAAAAGCAGGGATGCGGAGCAAATCTCATCCTTTGATGGCTTTGGTCAAGACTAGCCCCTGCTGTGATGTTAGGATCGCAATTCTGAGCCATTCCTGGGAAAATTATGTGCTGTCTGCTTTGATGACCTGGGACTTCTGCTTAGTGGACCCAGAAACCCCTATGTTTGATACCGAGCTAGATATGACCTTGCTGGTTGGTAAAGATCAAAGCGGAAGCTGCTAAGAGGCACTTTTTGCCTTAGGAGGGAAGGGTTACCCTGGCCCAATATACAGCAAGGTTCAAGAAAACACATGACAAAAGGCATTTTTCTGACACTGACTTTTCAAATGAGCCTCTTTTATGACTTCACTCCATGTATCACAGAACTGCCTACTAGTCCCAGCTGTGATTAAGGCCAGAGCTGATCAGAATTTTTTTATTGAAATCTCTCCACTTAAAAGTGTGATTGTCATTTAAATCATCATGTTTTGGGAAAAGGGAGAAAAAAAAAAAAGCATGCTGATGAATTCCCCCCCCCACAGTGAAGCATTTTGTTAATGCTGAAATGCCCTGTTTCAAAATGTTTGCGACAGAATGTTCTGATTATTCCTGTCAAGAAAATACTTTTTGAAATTAGATTTGGTGAAACAAAGTATTTTTAAAACTAGCAAAACTGATTTTTAAAAAATAATTCTAGCAACAAAATATTTCAATTGGCTTAATGTGATTGAATTTTATTTTGTGGTATAGGTAAGCTTCGGTTTAGGAACAGAAACACGTGAAACAACCGAATTTCCTGCCAAATGGAATATGTGGTTCCTGTCCAGATCTAAAGAAGACCCATTTGTTCTAGATTCTGTATAGGCACATTGCAAAAGACAGTCCCTACCTTGAACTATTTAAATAGGAACTAGGGACTAGGAGGGACTCCCTTAGCTAGAGTCTAGCACCCTGGTTTTACAGGGAGCCATTAACTGCAGACTAGGCAAAATTACCCCTTCAAGTCCCTCCCTGCCCACCCCTGCAAACTATAAAGCACAAAACCCAGAAACACCCTACACATAGGCAGGGGGGAGAAAAAGCAGGGGAGACAAGGGCATTGCCAATTCCCAGTGGCTGTAGTGACACTACTGGTATCTTGGTGGCCATATACTTAAAGGATTCTCGGTCAAGGAACATTGAAAAAGGTAGGGTGGATTCAGAGTGGTGAAGGGACTTGCCTAAAGTTGTACAGCAGGTCAATGGTAGAGCTGCAAACAGAAGATCAGGTGCCTTGATTTCCCACCTCGTTCCCCCACCCAACCCCTCCTGGCCCCTCCATCCTCTAAGTTGGTACCTTATATGTTAGGCTGAGCTTTTATAGCAAAGAGTATTGGGATGGTGGGGACTGGATAGTCATTTGGACCCATCTAGGTCACGGTGAGTTTGGCTGTAAGGATGATGGAGACAGGGACAAACAGAAATAGTGTATGTGAACAGGCATATGCGTGTCTGGACATATCCCAGACAGGGTTAGCAACTGGCAGTGAAGTTACTAACTAGACATAAAAGACATCAAAGATCAAGTCTTGGTAAAAGTCAGTATTTTTTTTTTTCCTAAGTAGAGCAATAAAAATGGTAAATTAGCTTTGGGACTCTCCCCTCCCCTTGCTCCTGTGTAAGCTTCTGATGATAAGTTTTTTGAAATTTTTATATATCCATATAAACAAATTGTCTCTAAATTTATGGTCTTTTCCCCCTAAAAGAAGGATACTGGAAAAACTGGACATGCTTGACCAAAAAGAGAAGTTACACAAAATTGTTTTGAAATCCAGATTTTTCCAGACTATTGTATAACGCTGTTTACCTATATAAGGAAGAAACTTTTATTAACCTTTTGGGTGCCTGAAAATTTGACAGTAACAAAAACTGGAAGGTCAGGCTTATTGAATGCTGTCAGCATTTTTTTTCAGGTTGGTTTCTCTGAAGATCAAATTCAGCTACAACATAGATTACTGTGATTGCTTATCTGAATCGCACACATGTATAGGATAATCTAATCAAGATAGGGTTCCTATTATACAGAGATTTCTGCAAAGACCTTACCCCTTAAAACAATAAGGCAAATGAAGAGAGGCATTATTACCTTTCTTTTGTACATGGGAAGCTATGGCACAAAGATTAAATGACTTGCCCAGGGTCCTACAAGATGCCTGTGGCAGAGATAAATAATTGTCTTCTGGTTCCTTGAAACCCAACCTAATACCGTAACCCTATTCTTTCCACCAGAGGTGCCATTGTCCTGACATCACCCCTCAATATAAAGCAAATTCAATGGCACTGGAGTCAATTTAAATTAGTTTTGTATTTGTCTCAGAAGGTGAAAAAACAAAGGTTGGCGTGCTGGACTGCAGGCTCTTCAGCATTAGCACTGTTTCTTCCCATGCCTGCTGCAGAGCTCCTTGCACACCTTGGAGCACAATAAAGCAATGTGTAGACAATCGCATTCATGGACAGACACAGGTGCACACAAACTAGAAGGTGCAAGCGTATGCATACAGGCTTTGGTGCAACTGTACCTGGCCCTTTGCCCTGTGGAGAGGGTTAATATATCTTCCTGCTTTTATCAGCCTGCCTTGGTTTGAGATACTGCTGAAAGAAGTCCACACTCTTGTCCCCCTGACCCTCTGTCCCATCTCCCACATGTGATGGCACAATATAATCAAAACCCGGACCATCAGAACAAGCCTGTCCTGAGCATTTATTGGATGTATCCCTGACATGTAAATAATGACATACTGAATCCACTGCTCTCCAGCCTATTACACTGTTCTTTTGGACCTTGCTAGAGATCAGAACAGCAAACCTGTGTCCTTGAGTGACCTTCCCCCTCCCCCCAAAGCAACCAAAGAAAACCAACGTGCTATATTTGTTTTTCAAGACAGGGCCAGGGACGATTCCCGTAAGGCTCGGCCTGGCTTAATGGAGCTGTGTCTGTGCCGTGCCTCTAAGCCTCCATTTGGCAAAGGGGTTGGAGTAGCTTTCTCTCTCCTGGCTCGGATGAGATGCAGTGGTGTTTGCTTAAGGTAATTCAAAGTGAGAAGCAGCAGTGGAAGAGGGAGAGAAAAAAAAGGAAGAAGAAAAGGGGATGGGGGGAAGAGAAGGGAGGAAGGGAACTTTTTAAATTTACAATGTATCAATGCTGTTCTGAAACAAACTTGGCTGTACAGCGCGTTTCAGGAGAAGCTTGTGAAGAGGCTCCCTGAAAGAACAGCTGGGGCTGCAGCAGGCTGAGAGCTGCATCGATTTCCCTAGGACCTTCCTTGCCTCGCCTGCGTCACACAGGCTAGCTCTCCTCTTCCAGCCTCTTGCTCAATCAAGGCAGCAGGCTGGATGTTTTTCTTGGAGGAGGTCTCCTCTCCAATTGTTCAGGAGCAAGCGCTGCTGTCCGTTGTCCAAGCCTTGGCTGGTGGCAGGAGTGCTGTGCAAGGGAATGCAGCGTGGGCTCGAGACGGACCGCTCTGGGTGGACTTTGTCCCATTCAACTGAAGTCTTATCCTTTTGCCTTCCTCAAGCTCCCCAAAGCTTGAGGGGGGGGGGAGAAGAGATTGATGTCATATATCTTGACTTCAAAAAAGCCTTCGATCTGGTGTCCCATGATCGCCTCTTGGAGAAACTGGCCAATTGTCGCCTTGGGTCCTCCACGATCCACTGGCTGGAAAATTGGCTCCGGGGT
>NW_005842187.1:1575834-1597249 GCF_000455745.1 Alligator sinensis | reverse complement strand
AGGCCCCCCCCGCCACTGAAGATCCATTCAAAGTCGTGGCAGGAGAGTTTAGGGGGTCTTCCAATGTCATCCGAGGCACCCTCTGGGGTCCTCCTGCAGGACCGGGGCCATCCTGTTGCTCTTGAACACCTTCAAGAGCAAACTGGATGCTTATCTTGCTGGGATCCTATGACCCCAGCTGACTTCCTGCCCTTTGGGCAGGGGGCTGGACTCCATGATCTTCCAAGGTCCCTTCCAGCCCTAATGTCTATGAAATCTATGAAATGCCATGATCAAGCGGGGGCTCTTCCAAAACTAGTGCCAGAAGTGCCACCAGTACAAAACACTTTTCATTATGTGTTGGTGCCATCTGCTGACATAGATCAGCGCTTCCCCGGTCTGGAAGTCACAATTTTGAGTTTCCCCTATAGGATTTCCCCATATTTAATGCATCAGGGCTCTGATAACAGGTCTTCTTTGAAGAGACCTGGCTTGCTGCAAGGGTATCAGAAGCTGTAGATCAGGGGCAGGCAATTATTTTGGGTGAAGGGCCATTTACCAAGTTTTGGCAAATTGTTGGGGGCCGCATTTCCCTTTCCGGTGCAGGGAAGCAGGAACAGACCCATGGTCCCAGGCCAGAAGCCTCTGCTAGGCAGGGGTTCTGGTTGGGGGGCAAGGGCTGGGCAGACCTTGCTGCTGGGTCCTGCCACTAGCTTCCTCTGGGTACTATTGCCTCTGGCTCCTGTCATCTTTGACAGGCAGCTAGGAGCAAATAAATATTAATTTTCCAATTTTTTAGGGGTCCTGCGGGCCGGATAGAATGGCTTGGTGGGCCGGATCCAGCCCCCGGGCCGTATTTTGCCCACCCCATTGTAGATCTATCCAGTCCAGTCATAGGTATTATTTGGGGGTGCATCTATATATATATATATATACATACACACACACATATATATAAATATATATATATATATATATTCTAAATCAGGGGTTCCCAAAGCTGCTGAGGGGCCATTTTGAAAGGGCAGCCCTGGGTGGCAGGCTGCAAAGGGACTTGTGGGCAGCACTTGACTTGTGGGCCACAATTTGGGAACCCTTGATCTTGAGCATTAAAACATAGATATTTCTTTACACACAAACAAAAAATTACCAGGGGGAAAAAAAGAGAACCAAACCTCCTTCCTTCTAGGTTAAGTACAGACAGTTGAAAAGCCCAAAGCTGAACTGATTCACAGGTTAGTTTGATTGTGTAGACTGAACTGATAAACAAGTGAACAGACATTCACTTTTCATTCTGGAAATGCAGCCACATGCCTGCAGTGGCCCAGGTCAGAAGCTGGGGGGTGCTACAGCTTGCCTTCCTGCTTGGCTGGAGCAGACAACTTGGGTCAAGGCTAGCCTGGTCACCCTGAGAGGGGGAGTTTCCAGGGGAGGTGCAAAGCATCCTGAGATGCTTGGAGGACTGTGAGTTAACTTGAATCTAGAAAGGATCTGGGACAGAAGTTCAACAAACCGATTTAACCTAAATCAGTTCAGTCTGATACTGCATCCATCCAGGTTTATCTTAAACCCTTTTCAGCCATTTTGAAAAATGGCAGTGCAGTGAACTTCTGTGCAGTGAACTTCTGTTGTGTTACAGATTTGAACTGGTTTCTGATCACATATACTGGTTTTGCATAATTTCTGTCCCTAGCCCTGGTGTTCATGACAGACCTACCTGGTCACTAGTAAGAGGCACAACACAACACACTTGCAAGAGCAATCAGCCTCTACCCTGACCTTGCTCTGGGGTATATAGAAATAAGGCAACATGTACAACCCCAACATGTGGATTATAACAATGTTATTTGCATTATTCCCAAACCAAACAGCATCAGAGTTCTATCAAACTTATATAGATATCAGCCTGCTGATAAACATGGGGGAGGAGAAAAAGCACTTTACTGGAGGAAGAAGTGCTTTAGTTCGACTTGGCTCTGCAGCATCCATATGGATTGGGCACTTCAGCGGAGCTTTTTGGCACTTTTATCTAATAGTTTCATAGTTGTCAGGGGCTGGAAGGGACCTTACAGATCATCGGGTCCAGCCCCCCCGCACTTGGGCAGAAAACACTGCTGGGATCAGATGACCCCAGCAAGATGGGTGTCAAGACGTTTTTTGACATTTTTTGAAGATCACCAGATTTCAAAAAATGTCTTGATTCAATCAGCTATTAGATAAAGTTCCAAAAAAGCCCCACTAAAACTCCCAAACTATACAAGTGTAGGGCAAGCAGGGTCCAACTAACACGCTGCCTCTTTTGGGCATGTGCTGGGCTTGGCACAGGGGCACGCAGAGTTTAAAGTGAAGTGCTGTTTTGCTGTTTTTGTATTTTTTTAATGTCTGTAAGCAGCCACAAGGAACAGGCCCATTAAGCTAAAGATGTTGGAGCATTTTGTACCAGAAGGGGAACACAGGTAAGGGATTACAGTAGAACAAGCAAGCTGGAGAGCACAAAGTCCTGGGCAAAATGATGCTCTGAGCCTTGGCAAGGTTTGGCCCTATGCACAGCTAAATAATTTAACTGAAGTATTCACAAAGCAAAGGGGACAAAGAGCTAAACTTAATATGCATGCTCTGGAGCAGTATCTGGACCTGATTCTGATATTGTCCAAATTTTGGGATGATCTGGCTTCTTACAGAGATAGGGGCTAGCTGGGCCTTGAACTAAATTAACTTTGGGGATGGTAGGATCTCAGCTACTGGTTTCGGCACAGCAAGCTAGTGCCCCCTGCATAAAATTAATACCTACTAATTATTGATAAGGGGGAATCTGGCCAGAGCTGGCCATGCAACTTGCTTAAGCTAAAACCCACCCAACTCTTACTTCTATAGTCCTTCTAGATCAGCATATCCCCGGCTGTTTCAGTCCTTGTCTCTAGCTAACAGACATTGGCATCCGACCCAATTCAAGTCATCGCCACCTCGACTTAAAATCTGAGATGCTAGTGCTTGGACAGGTCAGGGAGAGATTCAGACTCCTGATTGTTTCACTCATTAACTCAGGAATGTGTGCAATTTTGCTTCGCTGCTGTTAGAGAGCCCGTGCACTCTCCTGCCACAGAGCCTTGGGCCTGCTGAGCCACTTAAGCCCCAGATGTAAGGAAGGGTTGGGAAGCTTTACTTCTTCCACATGCCTGCAAAACAGCAAACAAGTCAGCAGTAAACTGCAAATAAAGTGTCTCTAATATATGTGGATGCTTCTTAATTTCCCAATCTCACTTCTCACTAGTCTTGCTCTAGAAAGCAGGATTGCTCAGTTCAGCCTGTGGATCTTCACCTCTTCCATTCTCCTCCCTGGCAGCAATTTTACTTCCCCTATATCCAGAGCAGGTAACAAGTCATCAAGCCTCTGTGCATGAGGAAAACCCACCTCAACCCCTTGTTGGGAAGATCAACGTTTGCTAATGCCAAGTGGTATTTGAGGCAAGTCCTGCCAAGTTTCTCCTGCTTGTATCAGACATTTGATAGTTGCTCCTTCATTTCTCACTTGTGCATAAGGCCAAAGCTGGCAAGGGAGAGCTGAAGGGGGACTCTCATGCCACATGGTTGGTGAGAGCCCTGCATACAGGATCCTTATGAAACGAGTGGAAAGGAAGACTCCTAATGTTTAAACACACCTTTGGAAAATGCCTTTGGACGGGGGCCTGCAGGCAGCTTGCACTGCCTCTGACAGTGCTGTGGACAGAGAACATCAATTTGGAAGTGACATTCTGGCATCTTCCTTCAACACGACATGCTGCAAGCTAACTCCTTTCCAGGCCACCTACAGCTTTATGCTGCCTGTGCTGCAAGGGACCAGAGTGCAACACTTGCAAAGGAAAGCCAGTAAGCCGGGAGGACCATTCAGGAACACAAAAGGTTTGCATATGTGTTTGCCTGAGCATGCCTTCAGGCACAGCTTGCAGCAAAGGATACTGTGTAAGCTGCACCACTCCTAGAACAGCCCGAGGAGACACCCCTTGAAAATCCCTTCCTTCCCCCTCCCTTGCCCTCAGAGGGGGTAGCAATGTACCCACCGCAAATTACAACACCCCTCACTCTGGCATAGAAACGCTGGCTTCCTAGCGGGCATGTGGAGCCAAGACTCCGCCTGTGCCTTGCCCATTCCCCACCCACCTGCTCTGGGAGGGAGTCGGTAGGCAAGTAGCCTCCTTTACTTCTACGTGTCTGGACCCGAGGCCTGCTGAGCCCATGGGGAGGAGGGGGGTGGTCAGGACTCCTGCAGCCTCCGTGACCACCTTAGTCAATGCTCAGCCCTTGGGAAGGGGAGGGGGAGGAAAGGAAAGGGAAAAAAAAGCCATGCACAGAATGGCAAAGCTGAGGCCGCCTGAGTTCAGAGAGACCCCAGACTGGGCCCCCTCGCCTTCCCAGCCAAGAAAGGATGGAGCAGCCCAGCTGCTCAGGCTTGGCCTATTCTTGCATGGCAGCTGGAAGAGTGAGCCAAGCAGAGAGGGAGAGAGAAAGGGGGGCTATAAACTCTTTTCTCTCCTTTCTCCCCCTCCCCCCCCACTTTAAAAAATAGATAAAGGGTGAACTCAGGACATAAAGGGAAGAAACAGTGAATCGTTTCAAACAGCTCCTTTTTCTTTAAAGTTTCACCAAGGTTCTTGCTTCACCCCAGGGTGTCCTTTGCAAATCAGGCCTCACTGCAAAGGCTGGTGGATAGGGCTCTGACGTCAGCAGGGAAAAAGGTCCCTAGACGCTCATTAGAGAAGGGAAGGGGGGTGAGGGAGGATGGGGGGGGAAGAGAGAGATATTTTTTTTTTCTTCTCCTCCACCGTATTAGTTTAACCTGTGAGAGCAACAGGCAGAGGCTGGTTACACGGCAAAAAGCAAACTGCAAAAAAACTTCCAAGCTCTGCTTCTCAATGAAGCAATATAAATATCACAAGAAAGATCAACATCACAGGTGCACCTATGCGTAGATCTGGCTGTGTTTTCCTAGGCATAGCCAGACTCAAGTTCAGCTGGCTGCCACCTCACTGAGTCTGGAGACTGGCATTTTCCCCAGACAAATGCACATATCCCTGTACCCACTCTTGGTTGTATGTAACCCCTTGTTAGTTGGAAAATGGAAGTAAGTGGCCACATGGTTGCTTCACAGAAGGGGAAAATGAAACTGCCAGGTTTGTAATAGCAAGTGGGGTTGGGAAGCCATGTCCAGGTATATGTAGGTCGCGTTATCATCAGGATGGAAGCAGCAAACAGTACTTAGTGCTTAGGGGCGGGTTGGGAGTCATGGATCCTGTCCTTGGATGTAGGTGGGGAAAAGAGTGTGGGATTCAAACATCCAGCTGCCAATAGGAGTTCTTGGGGCCGGGGAAACATTGCAGGGACCCCAAAAGCCCAGCTAACCTCATGGAAGATGCTGTATTTCAGCCGATTTTGGATTTTAAACTTTATTGCAGAACAACAAGGAAGTTTTTTTTTGCCTCCCTGCCTGCCATCTGACACCTCCAGGGAAGGAATTCTACCTGATCAATACATCAAAGAGCTACTCAACACAGCTCACAAAGACACTCATGGACCCAGAGGGACAGACTTCCATCTTCAGCTCCCTCTGTGCAAAAAAAAAAGTTTATTTCCTACCTATGGGGAATTTTTACCATCTTGTACCATCTACAGTTTTCCCAGAGCCTGATGAAGGGACTTTGATCCCGAAAGCTTGCAGAAAAGGACAATTTTCTTACCGTTTTCCAGTTGGTCTAATAAAAGGTATCATTTTAGAACCAAGAGTTGTAGTTTTTTGTACAGCTAACCTCAACACATTTTGCCTGGTGGGAACCATGACCACCCAGAACCTGAAGCCATAAATCAGGCCAGGATCACTCAAAAATCATTTCTGCTTTGGGAACCTTTCATGGAGTTTGTGATGAACGAGGAGTTTTGTCTGCAGTGACACAGCTACGATCACAGACCAGCTGGCTTGCAGCACACGGGTCATTGATGTTCTGGGACATTCAGGATGGTCGATGGCCCACTGGTGTTCAGCGCGTGGAATCTGGGGCCTGGCAGTCCCAACCTCGGATGGGCAGATCCTTGCCCGTCTACCTGGCAGGACTGCTCACAAGCACAGTGGGCTCGCTCGCAGAAACAGCAGCACTGACAAGTTATTCTGAGGCAGGACGGGGGCAAACAAACAATGAGAGATTGGACTGACTACGGAGAAGGGGCCTGGCTGCTCCCCCAGCCTCCCTTCACTCCTCACCCACATTGCAGTGCACCCAACACAGGGCTGCTCCTCTCCACTGCTCTGCTCACGTCTCTCCTTGTGAAGGCTCTGTCCTCCTCATTATCCCCTTCTTCTGCATACTCTGCACATTCATGATCTCTTGCTTGCATCCCAACCCTCGCTTCCTCCTACTCTTGAGTAGCGATTTAGCTTCACCCCTTCTCAGTTCTGTGCTATCTTTCACACTGGTGCCATGGGGAGACATCTTTCCAGCTGGAGTTCACAAGGACTTTCTTCTGAACCTCACCTGTTCTGGAAAGCTGATCAGCTACAGCCACAAGCACCTGCCATTTTCGTTCTATTGCCCCAAATCAACAGGGACCCTTTATATGACCCATCACCGTGTCATATCTGATGTCACATCAGCAACCGAATATGACACCACTCGCACCAGCTCAGCTGTGCTGGCCAAGAACTATGGGCACGATTCCACCTGTCTTGTCCCCCCCAGCCCAACTATTCCAGGGTGGAGGGGAGGAAGCAAACTCCGGTGAGCCTGGCTGCAGCCTGTCCGGGAGTGTGGGTGGGCTCTTACACTCTCTTACTGCGCTGTGCAGACACATAGCTTAAGCCAACAAACACAGCGCTAAACAATGCAGTTTGGTCCTATTGGCTATAAAAGTGTCTCTGAGCTACAGCTGATATTTATTTCTCATTCTTCCAGTTGCATTAAGGATCTGACGTTTATGCTGCCATCTCTCCAATGCCCAAAATCAATCTAGGGACTCTCTCAGCTTCCTGCCATTTACCCAAGGTATGAAGCAAGGTGCCAGCTGTCCTCCTGCGAGAGAAATCCTTCTGGGGACAGAAGTGCCCTCTTTAAGGGCATAATTCTGCAAAGTGTCAACTGCTCTTTTCACTAGGTGCTCAGCAGTAAATTTAAGCTGGTTGGGTAAATACAGGTCCTAGCAGGGGATCAAGAAGCCAGTAGTCTGTACTGAGGATGGCAGGATTCAGGAATTGTTCTCCCTCAGTTCGTGGTATTAATTGCTGGTTTGCTCTGCTGCTGCTGGTAGGTTCATATGCAGCCCTGTTTTTTCCACACTAAGAATGAATTAGGATGTCTGTAAATTCAGAGTTCACCTGGTCAACCTCAAGATGCTTTGCACACTGGGGAACAGGGCAGGGAGAACTAGAAAACCAGCAGGGACTCTCTCCCCCCAGCCACAGTGCACCTCCACCCTAGCCTGGCACCCTGGCAAACATTTACTTCCATTTTCCTGTTCACTTCCCTGTGTTTTCTTCAAGGCTATTCAGAGTCTGGAGTCGGCACTAGCAGCAGAGTACCTGGGAGGACATCACTTTAATTTTACCCAAGAGAGCAACGCAGTGCAATCTCTGTGCCTGCTCCAAAGGGGGCTTTGTGTTGCACAGGCTAATCCCAGGGGGGCGATAAAGATCTCCTCATTCCCGTGGAAATCGAGCCATGTTCCTCACATACCATCACTAATTTAATTTTGCACAGTGCGAACAGACCTGCCAGACCTTTATTGTTCTTACTACTTGAGAAGTCAGCTATGGAGGGGGGGAGGGGGGAGGCTGCTGGGAGAGGGGGCAGTCAGTGGCGGCAACAGTGCCAAGCTAGAGCCATCTGTATTGTGTGTGTCTGCTTTAGACATACCTAAAATCTCTCAAATCTGCCTTTTTCTTTGCCTTGCCTTTCCCTCCTGACTAGATCTTCATGATAAATGGTCACACTTGGTGCTCCTTAGGCATCCCTTAGTTACTCTTCTTGCACAACATGGGAGAAGAAGGGTTAGGTAGCTATTTAATTGCTTTTAAAATGCGTGAGTAGGTATGACAGCTTTGTGGCTTCAAATGGCAATAGTGCACACAGATGCTGCATGAGCTTCCTTCATTTCAGTCCTGACCTGTAGCCCCTTTGCAGCTCCAGTCCTAGGCCCCACCACAGCCCTGCCCAATGCATACCAGTCTTGATCTCCAGTTCCCCTCCTGGCCCATCCTGGTCCACATGCAGCTTTCTGAATTCATTTAAGTGCTGACCTTCAGTCCTGGGACATGCAAGGCTCTCATCATGCTTCTGTCCTGAACTGGAGCACCTGCTCTTTCACTGTGGAGTCTTTTGCTCACACAGCTTGAAACAGCAGCCCCTGATATCCCAGCCTATCCCAGAAGTTTTGTCAGTGCACCTAAATACAACCTATGCTCCTTGGGAAACTCCAGATCTATACACTTACTCCAGGCATGTCCAACAGGTGGTTTTGCAATGTGGACAAGACTAATAACCAGTCAGGAATAGGACAAGGACAATGTTATCTCAGGGGAGGAAGCAAACCTGGGTTTACAGATATGAAAAGCTTCTAGCTCTCCCTTTTCTGGTGGATTTTAAAGTTCCTATTTCCACACCCTTGATGTTTTTGATGTTATATAAAATCTCTTAAATGTTTCATTACTGGTTTGGGGTCTGTGGATAATGCTGTCACAGTAGGACAGTCAGCTAGAAGAGTCCAGAAGTCTTTTGTAGGCCTGTACATTAGTATAGCTATTGATTGCAGTGGAATGATGCTGCAGTTCAGTGACATTAAATAGGCAGGATGCCCGCAAACATAAGTGTTGCTATTAGCCAGCCTCCAGATACCATATATGAAGAAGGCACGGCTCTGTCATGAGGGCCTACGCCAAAGCCCGTTGCAGTCGGTGGAACCCAAGAGACACGATCTCGTTGTCAGACTACAAGGCTAGCAACAAGAGTTTAAGCTCTAGTCTCAGTTCTCTCTTTGTACCTCTCTCTCTGCAGACTCTGCTTTACTTTTACAGTGGTGCAACATAGGACAATGACACAATTCCCCCCATTTCTAATAGAAGCCTAACTTTGGTTTCCAAATCCACTAAAAATGATCTCCTGTTTTCAAAGTCACTGTATGCAGCCAGGGGCCAAGGAAGGTTTTTTCAGCTATACTGGAAAGCATTTATAAAAGAGGTTCATTAATTACGAGACATTCAAGCACCCCTGTTCGTAAGAGCTTATAGAGCATTCTAGGGGTGTTCTGATGGCTTGTTTTACCATTCTGCGCAGAAGGATGGACGATAAAACCCAGTTTACTACAAAGGGATTTTGCAGATAGTTCATGGATGATTGGTACTGAACATTTGCACTGCTTGCTTGGCTGTTTTGTGACAAGATGGCTGGTCACATGATGTTTCCAGGCATGGACAGAGTAATAAATGCACTGTGATTCGATGCACAGGGCCAAAAAGTTCAGGTAATGATTAACCTCTGCTTTAAGCAACCGAGTAGACAAGGCAGGCTCCACAAAAACTATGGTGAATCTGTTTGAGGCTCCAGGGAACGTGGAGAAGCTCCTGGGCAAGGAATGAGCTTTAGCAGCGGGTACAATAACTAAACTTCCCACCTCTGGATATTGCAAGTCCCAAGTATAAATTTGGGGATTATTACTAACCAGGCCTGGGAGCTGACATTCCCTGTGCTGTCCTGCAGACTTCCAAAATGTGAGGAGTCTTTTTAGAAGCACACACTGTTTCCAATACAGAGAGGACTTCATTAGCTATCACAGATTTCCTAAGGGATGCAAAATGATATGTGGTGAATTAGGATAGCAGAGCCACTTCAGGTCAAAAATATCTATTCCTTACCACCCCTGGAAATAAGGTTGCAGGGCACTCAGAGGTAGGTTTGGAAAGTTAGCTAGTGCACAGGAAGAGGGTGGTGGAAATATAATCATCCCTTCAGAGACATGTTTGTCCCCGCATCTGATGTAAGCAATTCCCCAGCATCACCATTTTAATGTTGGGGGGTCAATCCCAATACCTAATTTACATTTTGTTGCAGTACGTTCTCCATGCCAGCCACCAGGGCCACAGGCAGTGCAGGCTGGTCTCACTACAGGGCATGCACTGCAGGTGGTACATGGTAGGCTGGACGTGGCACTGCAAACACTGGCTGCAGCCCAGGGAGCTAGCACAGGATGCATGCTACACGTCGTGCCTCACTAGACCAGTCCTGAGTGTTGGCTCCGGGACCAGTCAGCATCAAGCTCTCATGCTGTCTACGTGTGTCAGAGCCAGCGCACAGGTGTCTGTCGGGTGGGGTGCTGGGCCACATACATGTTCACTCCTTGCCAGCCTGTGCTGTGGGCAGCACCCATGGTGCTGAGTCCAGCCTGCATGCTGCAGACAGCAAAACCCCTGGAGTGGGGCTAGCACGTAGTTCACACAGCACATGGGCTGGACCCAATAGCACAGGGTGTTAGCCCAGGGCGCATACTGCACACAGTGACAAATGTTCCAGCACCACCCGATCCTACTGGCCCCAGAACCAGTGTGTACAGTTGATCCAGTGCAGGTACTGCTTGAGGCTCATGTGCTGGAATGACGCTCTGTGCAGTGAACACTGCCCATGGTCCTGGGTCCAATCTGCATGCCAGACTGGCTCCGCATGCTACATATGGAGTTGGTTTAAGACCCACAGGCTGGATCATGCAGCAACAGAGGTGATAACAGAAGCAGGAAGGCAACAGAAAGATGATAACTGAAAAGGGTGTGTGGAGAGGAATACGGAACAAGGCTGCACAACTCATCAAAACAGGAGGTCAAACTTTGATTCACAATGCGACCGAGTAGGAAACATTACAGGAGAGATCTGGGGATCTTCTGGTACACATGGTAGAGAGGGAGAGAGTGGCTGGGGAGGAGCTATCAATTGTGTTAAATAAAACTTGATATTTAAGGTGATCCTGAAAGAACTCCATTAAGACCAGTCTAACCCTTATTTGTTTAGAGTGAGCAGCTAGCAGAAGAGAGTGAGTCAGTCTATCACACAGAAGGGCTAGTCATCTGAAATGCCATCATCAAGGATGACAAGCCAAGAGCATAAGTTGAATCTTAAAGCAGAAGAGCAAACCTGTAACAGAGGCTGAAGGCCAATTTATCTTTCTGCCACAGTGCAGACATGCCACCACTGAACAAGAACATGGCTCAGTTTGCACAGCAACATAAAGGTGCAACAGCAGCACAGGCAGGCATCTCCATGTTAGTTTTAATTTAGACAGCTCAGGTAACAGCAGCGGTGAAGATATGGTGTCACAGGTTCCAACCAGGACTAGCAAACAGAATACAAGCTCTTTGGATACACATGCCTGTGGCAGCCTATTTCACCGCATTTTCATTCCTATTCTTAGCTATGCTAGCAAAGATTATAACTAACACACTATGCCTTCTTCTGTGACAATGACACCTACCTTGTACTCTGCCACAATGACAGAAGTCACCATGCACAGATTCTGATACTCAAGGGAAGACTACACTGTGAAGATAACTTTTTATTAACCCAGAGGATCATGTGAGAGAGGGAAACCCACACACAAAGACTAGGCTATGAATCTACCTACAGAAGCCCCTACACATGAGAAAAGGTTTTACACAGGTGACGTTCCCAAGGTATGCCTATGAAGTACATTAATAGAGAAATGACCAAAGCAAGTTGCACAAATGGTGCATGAATTTGCTGCCCAGTAAGTATATAGTATATGGTCACTGAGATTTCAGACATTGCAGAGAATGGAAGCCTTAGACATAATTCACAATTCATTAAATGAACTTCCATGTGCATTAAGCTATCATCACTTTAACAACAATATAACCTCTCTTTTCTCTGAAATAGCACTTTTCATCACTAGATATCAAAGTACTTTACAAAGCAGGTCAGTATTGTTACCCCCGTTTTCCAGATATGAAAACTAAGTCACTGAGATGGGAAGCAATTTTCTCAAGTTGCTCTTACCCAGCACATCAGGGGGAGACTTAAAAACTAAATACCACCCTTGAGTCCCAGGGCAGTGCTCTACCCACTAAGAAACACTACTCACAGCTTTTAGGAAGAACTAGTGATAGGATAGACTTGGAAAGGAGGTTCAAAGGCCACTGGAGGCATTTCAAGAGAGCACATCTGTTGGAAGCCTCCAGGTCTGACTGTAACAGGAAGGAAACTGTTGCCTGACAGGCTAAGGGAAGGGAGTGGGTATAATTACCACCTGGTTACTTATGTTATGCAGTGAATACAATGCAGGAATGTTGGAGTTATTCAGAATAACTAGGAAGTTCAGAAATTCAGTTTTGATTGCAAGACTCTTAAAGTTTTACCTTATTTATAAGCAATGTGAGAAAGACAAGAATTTAAATTAAGCTTAAAGCACATCAAAATAATAGTCTGAAGCTATATTTAATGGCAAGATTGTGTATTTTTATAAACACAAAAGTCTTATGGTTTGTTCACTGTCCTGGCAGCTTCAAATCTAAGTTTTTGTTTCAAGCTTTTAAGTTTAACCTTAGTGCTCGCTCTCTCTTTTAAAACTACAACTTTCTTATGAAGTTGCTGATTTTTAACTTTTCAGTCTTAAAATTACTGATTTGTGTTCTCCACGTTAGTACCATATTGAAGTTGTCTGGGATTAATTTTTACTCACCTTGCTCAGGGGAGTGCTGGGAGGCATATTTAGCATTTACAAACTGCTTTGAAGATGGAAAGCGCTATATAAATGCTAAGTATTATTAAATCAAATGAGCTATTTACTGATCCAGGAGGGTAATAAGCCGACATTCCAATCTGGCATCAGAAAGTGAAAGAGCAGAACTCTTTCTGGAGAGACAGATAGCGAGAGATGCCAAGGAAAAGTTCCACAAATAAAGTGAGCCTGAAACATCATTTAAGGTCAAAAAGGGGAAGAGCTTTATTCCAGCTATAAGTTCACACAGAGAAACTTCCAGCACGCAGCTATACACAGCTGGGGTGGGGAGGAGGGACACAGTACCTTGAAATAGCTCCCTTCCTGTGTCTAGTGGTACCTCTCAGCATTCATTATGCAGCCTGAACTGCTGTACAAAAGGCAACCTGGGTCTGTTCTAAAGCATGCTTAGGATAAAGGTGCTGTTGTAAGCCTGTCACATCTGCAGTGCGATAGAAAGCAATGGTAGATTCGTATCTAGCCAAGGAGAAGCATGCAGTATCCTCTGCCAGCTCTTTGGTTATCTGCCTTTGGTGAGGGGACCCCGTCTTTCCCAGGACTTGCTGCTTTCCCCAGAGGCTTCTTTCAGGGAAAAGGAAACCTCTAACTAGCTGTTCCTAGTTCAAGGTGGGCTTGGAAGAATGGGAGAAAGAGAAAAGGTGGAGTATCTCAGTTCAGAGTTTGGCCCTGTTGATTTTACAGAGCTGCTACTTGAGCACATATACTGCATGGCTAGAGAAAGATTGCGCTTTTTCCACCCAATGGGAAGTCACCCATAATGGGCAACAGCTATAGATTTCCAAAAGGATGTGCAGCAATCACCTTCCTTGCAAAAACCCCAGCTGTGCACACACAGCACCAGGCATCAGACAGACAGGAGCACAACACAGTGATGGGGAAAAACAGCACTGACTTCCTTTGGTAAAGCACTTAGAAAACTGTAGTATGCAAGAGCTAGATATTAACTACATCACAGACAACCGCACAGGAAAGTGATACAAAAAACTCTGGCACCCTCGTTACTACTCCCTCAGTAGTGTCTTCCCCTTCTGCGATGACCCATAAAATGTACAGATAGCATCTCAGCAAATCTAAACCAAGTTCTGTACACTAGCCATGACCACCTTCCCTGCCCTAAACCACTTGAGCATCTAACACTGTTATGTAAGCAGCAATGGGGGTGGGGGGGAGAGGTGCATTTCCCCTTCTTTCCTTTCAGTCTCCAAAAATGCATACTGTAGCTCCTCCACGGGGCAGTGCCTACAGCTGTCAACCTCTCTCCCATTATTTTCTGGTACTGTATGGAAACACAGGGCCCATCTACCCCAAAGCAGGGTATTTGTTCATGAGACTGAGCTAGTACAAAGCTAAACAAGGTTTTATTTTGGTGGGGGTGGAAAGGAAAAAGAGACGTTCCCACGAAAAAGCAACCTTTCCAGGTATGCCTCATGGAATATTCTATAGGTAGTTAATGACCTGAGTAAACCACTAGTGTTTGCCTCTAGTCCATACCCTGGAACAGGTACACATATTCCATAGCATCCCATCTCTGACCCAAAATGTTTAACGATAGGCAGAAAGCACCTTGTAAGCAAATGGAAAAGGCTTGCATACAATGACAAATTTGTAGCACTGGTTTTTACAGATGCCCTTCCCAGCCCTGTCAGGCCAAAGCAATGAAAGGCTTGAAAATGTTTTCATTGGAAAGCTTCAGTAGTTAAAGAAAGGAGGGGCCTGAATGGGATCAAACTGAGTGAGGGCAAAGGGAATTGTTAGTAGCCAGGTAATGATTTTTTGTGTGTGAGATACATGGCTAGGGGTGAGATGGAGTCTGGACTTAGCAAGATTTTTAAGATACAGACAAGAGAGTGAGAAGCTGTAGATGAGGGGAGGAGTGTCAGCATCAGGAATATCTATATCGGAGATGGCAAGAACATGTGCGTTTTGGGACTGATGTGTGAAACTCCCCATCCCGCCTCTGCCTCAAATGGCTTAGACTACTTAAAATATTATAAAAAGAAGGATTAAGGGTTTAGCATACGCCAGCAGGAAGCAAAGTTGAAGCAACTTTATATCACAGAACAGAGTGGGCCAAGAGAGAGCTTTGGCACAGGAATGGATGCTGCAGTCGAATGCTTACACTGGATGGACTATCAGTACCCGCGGTTTGTACTGCAGCCTCCCATTTTCCACTTGTTCCTGCTAGATGTGAGATGCTGTCAAGCAACTGGCTGCATGCTGTGAAAACCACACAACAATTACTTCATGAAAAATGGTGGGTGAGCTACTGCAGCAAGCAACAAGAGGATAGCCAAAGGTTACCTGAAGAATAGGGACCAATTCAGAGGCAAGGGTCAGCGAGTGTCAGAAATACAAACCAATGCAACCCCACACCCAGCAACCAGGAAAATGAAGATACTGGTCCTGACTAGCTTCCTACCAAACCTTGAGAAGGTCACGTCATCCTCCTGTGCCCACCTTCTCCATTTGGGGTGTGAACTGTCTGTCTATGTATAATATACACCACAATGGTATCCTCACCTCAGTTGTGGTCGGGACATTCTACCGTAATAAAATCATCATCGCCATCATCATCATCATCAACATCTCCAATAACTACTGGGAAAAGGTGGATGTTGTGCAGCAACCCATTATAAAACTTGCTAATTCAGAAAACAGATCACTGAATATTACTGGGTTCTGCTACAGGTCAACAGATTCAAACAAGTTTCACTGGAGTGATCTTGAGAGAGATGGGGGCGGGGGAGGTAAAATCATCTCTTATTTCCTTATCAGTTTCTGGCCCGTACACAAATGAGCTGCTGTTACAGTGGTGGAGAATTTGGTGGTCAGAGACTAGGGATTTACTCTCTAATTGAAAACTGGTTGTTTACAATCATTAACAGCTAAGCCATAATAAAAACAGAAACTTCATTTTCTATTCTCTCCCTCTCATTATAATAAATAAAATATTAACCTGCCTTTCTATCAATATTGCATCTGAAGATCTTAAGCACTGGGAGTCTATCACCCATCCGGGATCACGTTGGTATCATCATTCTCATTCTACTAACAGGAAAGCCAAGGCACAGAAATGAAGAGATGTGCCCAGGGCCGATGCTGTGAGTTATTAGCAGAGCCAGACAGAGCCCAGGAGCCCTGAGTCCCAGTTCCACACTGTAAGCCCCAGGTAGCTATATTTGTAGACCAATTAACTTTTGTGGAATCATTTCCCTTTACGTCACCTGCTGGATAATTTACTCCTGGCTTTGGTATCCCTGAATAACAGCACGTTGGTTTCCGCTGGTCGTGGAGCAACCAGGAGAACATTTTCCCGTTTGGAACAAATGCATTTTTAAATTAGTAAATAAATGGAAAAGATAAAACCAAGACAACAGCCCACTTTAACAGCCATCACAAGGAGAGGATTTTTGGGACTGTCATTCCAGTCCCACTCCTGTAACCTCGGCAATTCGGGACACAGAGGCAGAGAGAGGCATAATCGGTGCCTGCAAGGTGCTGTATACAGTGCCTTGTCTGCGTGTAGCTCTCTACAGGGATCTCTCGCTGGGAGCATGCTGTGCCAAGAAGCGGGTCTGCTTAGGTTTACTCCGGTTGCTGGGCAGTGCCAATTCTACCTACATCCTGGATGCTGCCATCTGGGTTTAAATGTATTGCCTTTGTGGGAGCCAAGTCAAGCAAACATGAGGGAATGAGACCCAAAGCGAGAGCAGAGAAGAACCGGCACCCTTGTTCGCTTCCCTTCTTTCATCGCTTCTCTCCGCAGAGAAACAGTTAATAGGTTGCAAGGTTTCCATCCTTCCAGGACGGAGCCTTTTTCCTCCCCTTTCGAGTGCCCCCTGCCTTCCTCCTCCAGCGAGTGGGAAGCTGTGACTGCTCTACACCACTGACACCTCCGCTGCTCTGGAAACCCATGAACTGTTTGAGAAAGGTCAGCTGGCAGCCTGTGCAGCTCTGCTCCTTGCGCACAGCCTTGGGTGGTGCAGGAGCCCCCTCTGTTGGCAAAGAGATGCTGTTACCAGACTCCCCCCGCTTCTTATCAAGTCCCTTCAACAAAATTCCCCCCTCCCCACACCCTCCACCCAAAAGCCTTATCGTAGAACCAAGGCCAGCTGCACCGGCTTCCACCGAGATACGAACTAGGAGGCACAAGTAGCGCCTCTAAATGGCTTGGTTTCAAACTCAGGCTCGACGAATAATGCACATGGCAATCAGGTCTCTCCTTTGCTGCTCTCATTAATAGCTGGTCTCATTTAGCGCAGGTGCAAACTGCGGCCAGATGCACAGCAGGAGAGCAGATTTATCACTGGAATTACTGCTTTGTCTGGCAAAACCAAACTAAACAATCCCCTGTGAGGTTTTGGACCAAGTACATCTCCAAGGCCTAAAGCTGCCCATTCAAAATAGCTATGCATTTCTTGAGAATATGCACCTAAGCTTCTATAACTTGTTGCCACACCAGGCTCTCCCTGGTGCTGGGAACACTGCACGTTAGGTGAATAATGAAGTTTTGTAAGCCAGCCCATTTCCCCTTGCTGTACCAGAAGCATCTCCCATGGCATTATGGCTCTTCTCCATCCTTTCACCTAGTTCCTGCTCTGTATCCCTCTAGCTCAGCACTGTCCAGCATCTGGCTGGCTGTGGGGCTGCCTGGAGGGGACTTAACTGCAGGTCCTAGTAACCACAGCCTTGAAGTTGATCCTTGGGAAGTGTTGCACACTCCTCCCTGGATAGACCCTGAGCCAGCCGTGCATGAGAACATAGTACTGAACTAATATGAGGTAGGCAGCCTTGGATATTATTCTTCCCTAAATGAAAGCAATATCAGTGCTATCCTAAAGGAATTGGGGGAGGTGGAGGGGTGGTAACTGATATCCAAATACATTCCTATTTCTTTCCAAATCTGAAATAATAATACAAACATAGCCTAGTATACTCATCTATATAATTTCCTACAATGACTTCTGCTGGGAGAGGGTGAGGCTGGAATAGCTAGGAGCCACAGCTGAGTCTGCAATAGCTTTACCTATAGCAATTCCTTCTGGGAGGGCCTAGGACTGCAAGCCTTGTGAGCTAGCAAGCCAGTAGCTGTCCACCTGTTTCACACTGGGATTTCATTTGCCTGGACCCTTGGCAGGAAGCTCTCATACACCCAGATGCTTGCTACAATGCCCCTCCTGTTAAGCACTATGGAAAAGGGCAGGTATCTGCAATGCCAGCCACCTAGTGGGTCATGGACCTGGGTTGAAAACTCCTGGTCCTGGCTACTTCCTAGCTGGGAGCCAGGCCCATTTTGTACAGAGCCCCTTCTCTCACACAGACATGCACTCCCCATGACAAATGCGAGTGGAAGGTGGAAACAAAGTGGCGGAGGATCTACAGTCAATTTGTACGCGCCCTGAAATAACTCTGCTTTCTCTGAAGTCCCGGGAGCACTTCTGTCGGAGATGTAACATTATTCATTTTCCTTTGGAGAAGTTTCAACGTGTAACAAAAATATCTCGAGTTCAGTAATGAGGCAAGAAATCGTGCTTACGTAGTTGAGTGGGTCCAACTCAGTAACATCACTCAACTCCCCTGTCCTTATAGCATATGAAAAATGATTGCAGAATAAATTAATCCTAATAAATGTAGGATTCCCATCATGCATATATAACCAGCAGCACAGAAGTATGAGCGATTGATGAAGTCATGGCTTCAAAAGGTTCCTTGATAGAATTAGTCACTTGTAAAACATGCAGCAAAGGAGAAAATCTTGCTTCCTTTGTTATGGAGCATGAAAATTCGCTGCACATCAGAGTGATTTATGGGCCACGGTGCAGCAAAATTAGAGCAAGTGGTAATTAGGCTTGTTCTCTTGATAACTAAGGGATGAAAGGCAGAGAGGAGATGAGCGAGGGAATGGATGGATGCAGAACAGCCTGATGAAGGCAAAACGCCAATGGTACCTTTCTGTGCTGTTGTTTCTTTTGCTAGGGATTATTTCCCCTTTCATAAATCACTGGGGGTGGGGCTCTGCTTAAAAAAAATGGCAACTGATGCCATTTAAGATGAATCAAGCCATTAATCACAACTGAGGGCATTTCTAATTAGAACCATCAGGAGTCACAGATGCAGAAGTCACAGGCTCTAACAGGATTATAGAAAGGGCTGGATCATTTTATTGCTAATATTAGCAGGTAAGAGAAATCCATCATGGGCTCTAGGATGTCAGCTGACTGGACAAGCAGGGGGAGGAGGAAGGACTTTTCTTATCCCATCTACAGCAACAACATTACCCATTTGACTTTCAGTGTATTAGTCCTCTGCACTGTCAAACACTGGCCATTGCTATACACGTGCTCACCGTTGGATCTGAAAGGGTCCTTCCTGGGTGCTGTGGTGGTATATCGACCTGCACACAGGCAGACACAGTGACCCTTTCTCCCACAGTGGATGATCAGCCAAAGGGGTGATGGCCAAATGGAGCAGACTGACCCAGCCGCACTCTGATGCAAGGCTAATCTTTGTACAGCTCAGTGTATTATTGATGAATGTCTCTGGAGGAGGGAGGCAGATGCTCAGTAATGCACCATCGCAGGGCACAGCTGAGGCAAGGCCAAGAACTCCACTTGCATTGCCTGGTACGCAAGTAGTCTGGTTGTCCCAGTCCTGCACTAAACAACTATGCTGCTTTCCCTCTGCCTACACAGACTCTTGTTAAAGCGTTCTCCCTCTCCAATCATGTTCTCAACAAGCCCAGGCATGCCTTTCTACAGACACTCACTTTTGCCAGCCTCATCTGGATAATAAAGAAGGAAAGCACAGTGAAAGCTGAAGGGACAGGGGAGAAGAGTATCAGATGGAGTGGGATCCTCCAAAGTAGCCTCCCCAGACTCCAGCCATCCCACAACACACCTCTAGCTTCTATATGGCTCCAAGCCCAGAACAAAGAGGTTCTTGCTGGTCTTGTAGACCTCTTCCAATTATTTCGGCGGTCAGAGTAGGAGTTGGCTACAAAAGCAGCTGGCACTCTAGGTTTCTATGAGCTTTCAAAGGATAAATAAGGATGGGATTGACTCTCTCCTACTCTTGCCTCCAAAAAAACCGATGCCTCAAGACTTCAGATATATTATGCTTGGGTGGGGTTGAGTCTGAGATAATGCTAAGAAGGTTATAAAGGGAAATTTTAACAAATGGTGAGAAATATGAGGTTCCTGTGACTTGCAGAAATCTGGAGATAGGGGGAAGAGGGAGAAGGGATTTGTAAGGTCAAGAAGAACTTCTCCAAGCACCAGCTTCACAGGTGAAGCCCTGGACCTGTAAGGCAGCACAGCTGCTCTCAGCAATCACAAGCTGTAAGAGAGCTATGAGTACGCAGGCAGGGTTGAGAAGCATGGGCAGAGCTAACAGAGAGAGGATCCCAGGACAAAAATTCCCGATACGCACCTAGCATTACCTTGCATTCCCCAAGCACAAAATATGGACAGAAAGTGTGTGCCAAGCAATGAAGGCAAAGGAAATGAAATACCAGGAATGAATGGCTATTTTTCAGGCAAATGTCTGAGAATGCAATCCAGAGCAGGCAGGGGAGACAGGAAGAGGCTATGCTATGACAGTAAATTTGCCAATGATACCAGCTGAGTGGGGTAGCAGACACTTTGGAGGATACAGTAAGAATTCAAAATGACCTAGACAGAGTCAGAGAAATGGCCCAAAAATAAGTAGCATGAAATTCAGTAAGGACTAATGCAATACACAAATGTATACATGCACTTGTGACAGAACCATCAAATGCATGCACACACACACTCAACATAGGGAAGGACCGACTGGCTTTTATTAAAGAATCTGGGGGAATATAGTGGATTGCAAGTTGAAAAAAAAGCTAATAACACATGGATGTAGAGTGACAGGAGTCTTGTATGAAAGTCCAGAGAGGAAGTTCTTCCTCCCGGTTAAGCAATGGGGATGCCTCAACAAGAGTACTGAGTCCAGGTCTGGGAACCACGCTTCAAAGAGAGATGTGGACAAACTAGTAAAAGTCCAGAGGACAGCAATGGCTTCTTCATGGTCTAGAAATATGACATGATGATCTTGGGAAATCTGGGATTGTTTAATCTGGAAAAGGGAAGTCTGAGGGGGATGAGGTTGGAGGGTAGGAAAAGTGGTAATAGTTTCAAAATACAAAGAGAGTTGTCATAAAAGACTCTGGTGATCAGGTGTTCCCTGTATCCGCAAGGGACTAGATAATCAGGAATGGTCTTAAATTGCAACAGAAGAAATTTTAGTTGGGCATTAGGAAGAACACTTTAACTATCAGGGAGGTTAAACACTGGAACAAATTACCCTGAGAGGCTGTGGAATATCTATCATTAGATTTTTAACCGCAAGCGTAATTTGGACAAAGGTGTTTCTACCTTGAGCCGGGTATTAGGGCTGAAAGGGAATTCAGGACGTCACAGAGTCCACTATTTCCCTGTCTCCCTTTCCCTTTCTTTTAAAGGATTCTTGGTTTTAATTTTATTTATCTTGGGGGGCAGAATTGTGTGTGGAGGGGAAATAGGGTTTATCTCCAATTATCTCACCTATCTACCATGACTTTTATATGCATTAAGAAGCTAAACAAGTCACATTCTCTCTAGGCATGATTTCTAGATTAAAACTTGAGCAGCTAAAA
>NW_005842187.1:1564936-1575803 GCF_000455745.1 Alligator sinensis | reverse complement strand
GGAAAGAGTCAAGCTTAGGTCACACATAACCAGGGCATGTTGGACTGTAAGCTCTGAGGCAAGGGATCATCTTTGTGTTGCCTATTTGTTCAGAGCCTCCCTGACACAGTATGGCACTGTTTCTAGTAAGATGGGAGGGCACCCTATTTCACCAGAATCCAAGGATGGTGAAATCACCAACTTTTACCAGTCCTGCCCCTGGGGCTCTGCTAATACTTTATACCTTAGAAGCTTCCTAAATTTGAACCCAGTGACCATTCTGTGATAATAGTGGGGATTTATTATAAGCCACTTAATCAGGAAGAAGAAGTGGACGAGGCACTCTTCAAGCAGGTGACAAGTCTATCCAAAAGCTATGGGATGGTACTGATGGGAGACTTCAGTTTTGTGGACATCTGCTGAAAGATCAATGCAGACAAACATAAAATGTCAAGCCAGTATCTAACTTGTGTGGAGGACAACTTTCTATTTCAGAAAGTAGAGGACACAACTAGGGGATCATCCATCTTGGATCTTGTCCTGACCAACAGGGAAGAACTGGTGGAGGATGTGAAGGTAATGGGTGACTTCAGAAGCAGCAATCGCGGTAAGTTAGAAATCCAGATCCTAAGGCAGGGAAACAATGAGGTCAGCAAAATTAGGACACTAGATTTCAAAAAGGTAGATTTCATCCAACTCAAGAGGCTAGTATTTATACTGTCATGAGAGGACAGACTGAAGGTGCCCAGGAGGGCTGGGAGCACCTAATGGGCACAGTATTGGAAGTCCAACAAGAATCTGTCCCAACATGAGAAAAGCACAAGAGGAATGGCAAGCGACCAATGTGGCTGCACAAGATGCTTCTAAACTACCTCAGATGCAAAAGGAAAGCATGCAGGCAATGGAAGAATGAACAGGTCACCAAGGGCACATACCAAGAAATAGCAAGAACCTGCCTAGACAAAATCAGGAAGGCAATGACAAAGAAAGAGCTGATCTCCTTCTTTGACACAGAAACTGCTTGGGTGGATGAAGGGAAGGCTGTGGATATGGCGTGTCTGGACTTCAGCAAGGCTTTTAACAAGGTCCCATATGACCTTCTCATAAACATGAGAGAAATGTGGGTTGCGTAAAATTCCTACAAGGTGGATAGATAGTAAACTGGCTCAACAGCTGTGAGCAAAGGGTAATTATTAATGAGCCCATGTTGGAAGGGCAGGAGGTTTTGAGTGGCATCCTACAGGGGGTTTGTCTTTGGCCTACTGCTGCTCAACATGTGTATTAACGATTTGGATGCTGGCAAAGAAAGCTTCTTGAGCAAGCTGGTGGATGACATGAAACCGGGAAGGATTGCGAACATATTGGAGGATGTGTGTGCAATTCAGAAGGATCTTGACAGACTGGAAAACTGGACTCAACCTAGCAGGCTGATGTTCAATGAGGACAAATGGAAGGTGCTACACCTCAAAAGGAATAATTAGAAATACAAAGTGTGGGACACTTGGTGGGATGGCAGCACTATGGAAAAGGACTTGGGAGTCTTGGTAGACCACAGACTCAATAGGAGTCTTCGCAGGAGTGTGATGCAGCCGCATAAAAGGCAAATGCAGTTTGGGCTGCATCAATAGAAGCACTGGATGCAAGACACGGGAGGTGATAGTGCCTCTCTACTTGACACTGGTTAGACCTCACCTGAAGCAGTGTGCGCAGTTCTGGCTCCACATTTTTAAAAGGACATGGAGAAGTTAGAGAGGGTCCAGAGGTGGGCAACAAATCTGAATCAAGGGCTTGGAAGGCAAGTCATATAAGCAGAGGCTGAAGGAGCTAGGCATGTTCAGCTTGTGGAAAAGGTGCTCAAGAGGGGACATGCTAGCAGTCTTCGAATACCTGAAGGGCTGTTATAAAGAAAAGGGAAAACATCTTTTCTCTCTCACCACAAAGAGGCAGAAGTGGATCAATGGCTTGAAGTTGCAGCAAAGTAAATTTAGATGGGATATCTGGAAAAAAACTTAACTATTAGAATAGTGAGGCAGTGGAATAGGTGCCTTGGGAAGTTGTAGGCTCTCCATCACAGGAGGCATTCAAGAAAAGGTTGGACAGCCACTGATGTAGGTGTAGCTATGCCTATTTTCTAACTTAGGTATTTCTCATGCTTCTGGGCTTTGTTGGTTGCTCCCACCCCTGTCTCCACCACCACCCCTTTTTCTGCTATGTATGTTATTGTGTTTTTAAGCCTCCTCAGAGGCACTGGGTGTTGGCTACAGCTAAGGCTAGGGACTTCAACTGAGGTGTATTGATTCTCTTGCTAGGAGCAAAGCTGTGGAGGACCCTGGCTACACAGTCTTGCTCCCCTGCTCAGGGTCAGACTGAGCACCATATTTGGTGTCAGGAAGGAATTTTACCCCATGGTCAAATTGGTATGAACTGTGGGGTTTTTTATCTTCCTGTGTAGCAGGGGCATGGCCCTCTACCTGGGACCTCTTGAGCATATATTGACAACATTTTATAGAAGCAGGACATTGGCTGGCATGGCTCCCCTGCTTTACCTGTGGCAGGTTAGGGTATTAGGTCTGTGTTGTGTAAAGTTTTGGGGTAGTCGTATATAGAGTTTAGATTATGGTTGTATGAGATAGTTTGGATAGGGATGATCCTGCCTCAGGCAGGAGGTTGGACTAGATAATTTCTGGAGGTCCCTTCCAGCCCTGCTTCTCTATGACTTAATAACTTTTCATCATTCACAAGAGGAAGGAAAGGCTGCAGTGAGTGATGCAGGATGGTGCCTGGGGAGGCTCCTGGTGCAGAGTTCAGCAAAACCATCTTCCTCATGAATTATTTGAGGTATCAGAAGGGTACTGACTGCCACTTCCATGGCACTTCCATGGCACTTGAGGAGTCCAAGCATCAATATGGCTGTATTTGTTGCCTTCTGGTTCCACCCTGGGGTCTTTGATTCAGGAAAGCATGCCCCATAAAGACAGCACTGAAGCATACCCTGAAGCTAAGCACATTTTTAAATTTCACTGGCCTCAAATAGGTCCTAGACACATGAACACATATTCTGGAATAATTTACACTAATGTAAATTACCCCGAATCACAAATGTACAGCCAGGCAGCTATTCCAGGGTAGCTACCCTGCAAAGGCAGCTACTACAGTACCCACCACTGTGTGGCAGGGGAGCAAGTAATACACTGGCTTGCTAATGGTAAACCAGTTAACTTGCCTCAGCAGAGCTTTACTAGGGTCTTTTGGGGGTTATTCACCCCTGGATCAGGTAAAATGCTTTACCTGTTTGCTTAGTCTGTCCCCTACCTTTTTTAATGCTGGTATAAGTGTCATCTATCCTAGACCTTAGACTTTAGCACTGACCTCAGTCAGATGCTCAAGCACCATCTGGAATAAAGGTAAATGAAAGCATCTTCTTAAATATGGTCCTGAATTGGGGACAGAAAGTATAGGCTGCTAACACTCCTGTGTGCTGGCACAAGAGTGATCTGAAGGTAGAAAGGTGATGGTTATCCCTGGGGAGGGGGTGTGTGGAAATGATTCTCAGGTTCCTCCATTGCACTGCTACCCTTGCCAACCCATCTGGAACATACCAACCTGCCCTGGGTGGGATGGGTTGGATTAGCAAGGGAGACACATGCCAGAGTCATTTTTCATATGTCTCTTGATTTCAGGAGGCTCCCAGGCATTTTTAAATCTTTTTTTTGTCTTGGCAATATGGCACCCATTTGCATTGTGAAGCTGCATAAGTCCTCTCCTCTGCAAACAAGGAGTGGAGCGCGTCCATACTGCCTAGTTCCCTCCGACAAGGAAAAGGCAACCGTTACAAAAGCTGAGAGGTCTTCAGGAGGGGCTATCGGGAAACATTGATTTTGTAAGCAGACCCCCCGCCTCCACCCTTCCCCCAAAGTGCAGACCCTGGAGTGGGAGACCCAGCAGGGGAATGCTACAGAATATCCCTTCATCCCCCATAACCCAAACTTGCCATAGCAGTATTTCCTATTATGTCTCCATAACCTAAACTGACCCCCCTCCAGGGTCTCCAGATTAGTATCTGGGAAAGCACACGGACTCAATCACCCAATTACAAGGAGGAAAGGTTTATCCTGTATAAACAGCATGAAATGTGACATGGCCCTCCCTGTACAACCAGATCTCGCTCAGCAGCAAGCTGAACAAACTGGGAAGGGGCCATGGGGGAAAGGAGGGGGCTTCCCCCATCTCTCATATCATGTGAACCGTGACAGAGGAATAGCTATTTTAATTGGCAAATACCTCTGGCTCCATGTGCAATTCCACCCTCCAGCCACCTAAAAGTGATATAGAGGGCAGATGCAGGGCAGTGCCTGGAACTAGGGTTCAATGAGAGGATAGCACCCTGCTTTGAAGAACGATGTGGTACTGGGCCTGGGTGGGGGAGTTGCAGGAGGGGCAGCATGCGCTAAATGGAAATGCCATGTTCTGCTTAAAATGGGAGGTACAGCATACAAGGGACAGCTCAGGGACAGCAGGGGCACAGGGACTTAAAGCTACTTGTGCACCACAGACTCTTACCTCTGCTTGGGGTTCAAGTGCAGCCCCCAGCATATATTAAAGCAAGGAGCTCGCTACAGGTTGGCAATGGGCAGCTCCACAGATAACAACTGTGGCACTCAGTGCTACAGTTCTGCTAGTCCTTGCCTTTAGCTGTGTCCCCAGAATACTTTCTACACTTGAGCTAACTGGGGAGTCACTGTAGCGCACTGCATGCCAGCTCTGCAACTCCTGTACTAAAGGGACATTTTTCCAGACCATGACAACTTCTTTACACCCACTACACATTGCCCTTTGCATTTCTCCCACTCCCCCACCACCACATCATTCAGATAATACAAGACATCAACAAACCCAAGAACATGACAGCAGAATTCAAGGAAGAATAAGGCAACCTGCAGTGCAAGAGATCCAGATCCAAGAGATCCAGATCATCTGTTCTCATGGAGTGGTTAAGACCAGATGCTTCCACAGACCATGTTAAACCCTCTACAGCACCCTGATCCAGCAAAGTACTTTGGCATATTTATACCTACCCCATTACTAGCAGTGCTAACTCTGACAGGACAACTGAGAATGTCCCTTGATTCTTTCTGACAGGACAGACTTTGGGCCTCAACTTTCTTAGGTTAGAAAGAACTTTAATTCTAGGTGGTAGTTTTATATGCCAGGATAAAATGCCAGGAGTGAACTCATTAACTTCCCTTGCAATAAGTTCAAAGTCTTGTCAACTAGGAGAGAGTATTCTGTAGTTGTCATTTTGCTTTCCAACCTTGTCCTCAGTAAGAGCCAGCACAATTTCAGACAATACAAAGCCTTTGAGAAGCAGCATGATTTTAAAGCAGGTCAGATATTCCTGGCTCTACTGTATCCAGCACTCTCAGTCTTCTACCTTCATAAATTTATTATTATTTTCTTCTCCTTCTCAACCAGCAAGGATATTTGGGAGGGAATGGAGGCAATACCTCGGTCTCAGTTCTGCCCAAAAGGTCTTTCTGCAAAAATCAGAAACTGGAATGACTGTGACTCAATGAAACATTTAGGCATCTAGTTCAACATCAGCCAAGAAATCTCCTCCTCCCTCTTTGCTTTCCAGGATACAAGAATGGCATTGGTAGGTGGAAACAACTACAGCTATCCCAAAGGGAGAAAAATCAGCATGCTCAAAATGAATGCAATGTCCAGAATTAACTACTTGCTTGGTATTATTCCACAACACATCCCAGAAAGAAGCTTCCAAAAACTTGACCTTCTCTTGAAAGACTTCCCTTTGTGCATTTTTTTTTAAAGCCAGCCCACTAGTTAACTGGATTTAGTGCTTAGGGGAGCTGACCTGGGAACTGAAGTCTTTTGTTTATCCAGCGATGGTTATACCAAAGGCGGCAATGGTTTTCATTCCTACACAAGAACCCTAACCTGGACAGGCCCCTTTTGTGGAGGCGACTTTAATTTCAGCCTGTCTGTAACTGCTGTTCACTGGAATGGTGGTTTTGGTCGTATGCATGCCTATCCCCATTAGGAAATGGACCCAGACCTATTCCACATACATCATTGAGGTGGTAGCAGATGGCAGCAGCATCTGCTTAGCACAACCTTGAGGTAAAAGGCTCAATATTTCTTCATCAGATTGCCAGAGCAATTATTCCTCCCCCGTCTCAGAGATGTTCGTACATTTTCTAGCAGAAGCTCAGATGTCCAGACTCTCCACAAAACAATTATATACAACTGACCTTCCTGAACATCAGTATTTACTACCTGAGTGAGTCTTAAAATTTGAGGTAAGTCATCAAATAGCACTACAATGAGGAGGATAAGCAAAGCTTCAGACAACCTCATTGTAACTAATAATGCCTTGTCATATTTTCTTCCACCCTTATCCAGGGGGGAAAGAAAATTTACCAGCCATTGGCCACAAAGAACCATGCAGTTAAAGTTGTAGGTTCAAACTGTCAAATATGACACCTAAATTAACACCTTCCGTAGGTATTAATCCACTGTCACTTTATGACAAGAACCTCTCTGTTATACAATTTTCTTTAACGTTTCTCAAACTTGTTTTTCAAAGAGATCTGCAATGGGGAACCAGATGGGCAGGAAAGGGCAGGGACATGACCAAGGTCATGGTGACAGAATTTGGTACTATTTCATAATATTGCCATGATCATTCTTTACTTCTCCCTGCCTTACCTGTCTGCTGTTATTCAGTACAGTGGAGTGAGCTAAGATCCATGCTGGATGTAGGGACAGTGATATGTGGGTACCTGCATGTTGCTCCCTGGGCTGTATCAAACCAGGTCATCAAGAACGGAAAAGGGTAATTAATCTGGAGAAGAACAGCTCATGAATCACAATGGGAATCCCCCTGTTACTTGAGATCAGTGGCTCTCAACCTATTCAAATGTGAAGCACCCTTCAACAGACTCCTAGAAAATACCAGCTATTAGTTTTTTTTTAATTTTTTTATTACAGAAAAATAATAGAGCAATTCTTCTGCTGCAAAAACTTAGAAAGACCACAACAGGTCAGAGTGTTTTTAACAGTATGGATTCTTGTTTGACAACTCTGGTATTATCTTGTGAATCATGTTTGCTCACCTAATACTGCTAATATTATGGCATGTCCTAGCACCCTTGAAAGGATCTCAAGGCACCCCAGGGTGTCACAACATCCTGGTTGAGAATCACTGCTGGAGACCAACTTGCAAGCACTGCTGCAGTGGAGTCAAGATCAAATGGGACCAGTGGAGAGAAACTGCCTTTAATAAGGACAGTAGGAGAGCTCTGGGAGAGGACACGTGGGCTCGAGAGAGACAACCACAATACTGCAAGTAGGTAAATGTGGGATGGATAATCTGTCCTCCCACCCCTCTGCAGGTCTTGTCCTGGTCTCTGAAGCACAAGTTTTAAGATCCCTTTCAACATTCTGTGGCCATTAATTATAATTGGAAATTCATACAATCACCCAACCTCGGTTTGGCTCTTGTTGAGTTCTTGCAGTTTTCCAAAATGCTGAACACCCAGTATCTCCTGTCATCTTCAGTGGTAGCTGCTCAGTACTCAGCAGGCTCAGAAATTAGGACTCCATTATAGCTACAACATCACTGTAATGCTACTGACCTTATCAGCATGCTTAGGCATAAGTCTAGGAACTTAGCTTCAAACAACCCTTTTTTTCCTGAAAAATCTTGGCCAGAGGCACTGATTGCTGAACCCCTCTGGCTTTTTTTTCTTTCAGTCTTCAAACTGTTGTTATGACATCAATGACACAGCATCCATACACTAGAGAAATGTGTTGGAAAGTGATGGTCACTGTAACTGTATTTACAGAGGCAGAGAGATCCGGATGCTTTTAAGTGACTCATTATCATCACAGAAAAGGGCTGTAAATAAGATTAAGTTATGATCCTCTCAAATGAGGATGCAGCTTGAGATCTACCAAAATGCAAAGCCACCCGATTCTGTCTGTCCGGTACAAAGGAAGAGTCCTTTCCATGAAACACCCCACTGTTTTTCCATCCCCCCCCCCCCCCCCCCCCCCCCCCCCAAGACAGAAGGTAGCATTTTAATTCCATCCAGGAAGAGCACACACCAACTGCAGACACTTCCTCAGCCTGACGAAGGGTATTTGTACCCAAAAGCTTGCTAAGAAGAATTTTTCCAACTATTTGAGTTGGTCTAATAAAGGGTATCAGATTCACCCAAAAAATCTTGTCTGTCAAGTTTCTAACAACTCCCTTTCACCCCGAAGTGTGTTACACAGCTAGAACATCAACCTCCTCAGATAATCCAGCTTGGTCTCTCGTCCACAGAAACCATTCAGCCCATGGGCTAAGTTCTTCTCCACATCAGAGTGGTACAGTCTGGCTGAAATCAATTGAGCTGTGCCACAGCTTGGCCTTTGCACAAGTCATTTAATCCCTTTTTGCCTCTGCTTCCTCTTCCTCCATCCTTACCCTATTCAGATGGCAAACTGATTAGAGCAGGGGCCAATCTCCTACTCTGAGGACGTACAAAACACCCAGCAACAATGGGGGCCCATTCCCTGTTGTATAGCTTAGCAGCTCCAACAACAAGGAACCTGAATGTAGAGTCTACGTGTGAAGGGTCACATTTCCAGTGTGCATGGCAGGTCTGCACAGCAAGGCAGAATTAGCTGTCTACTTCTCCACCCAATGCCTTGGAATATCTCCCAGCTGCAGACAGGGCTGCCATACACACCCAGTGAGAGATGGCTGGAAAGGGACTTGGAATCCGCTGCACAGGAGCAGCCCAGCACATTGGACTGCCTGTGTCCCAGCAGCCACAGGAAACCCCAGCCTGCACACCTGCTGACAAAGGAGCCCTCACCCCACCTTAAAATAAGAAGGTTCTAAGACAAAAAGGAGCCTGTCTTGGATGAGAAGAACAAGGGATTACTGATGGATGTTAACAGCAGGTATGTTTAGAATAAATCAAAAGGCTTGCTATCAAGAGCATACAGCTCTCCTGTTTTTAGTGCAAAACCTCAGATAGTTACTGAAGGAGTGTGGGAGGTGGGGAGCATAAGTATTTGGTCAAGAATTCAGTGTCCTCTGAGCTGGTGCCCAGGGAGACCCCATGATGTGCCCATGCTTGGTGGCTAGCTCAATGTAGCTAGAGACAGCTGCACCACATACCTAGGAATGGGAGGGGAAAGCAACTCTGTGGGCACATCTACACGTGCACATTTACTGTGCAGTAGGTGAAATTACTGCGCAATATGGGCGTACATCTACACATGCATGCCCATACTGCACAATAAATATGGTGACTTATGCCTACTTGGGCATAAATTTGCTACCTGCATCATGCAGGTATCAAATTTATGCCTGATTAGTTACTATGCAGTAACGCATGTGTAGACACTTTACTGTGTGGTAACACTGTGTGTGGACTGACTTGGGACTAACTTTAGACCCAAGTCAGTCCACACACACAGTGTTAATGCACTTTAATGCCTGCACATGTAGACAATGGCCTATTCCTGCTTACTATGCAGTAAATTGCACATGTAGACATGCCCAGTGCAGCCATGTCCAGGCAGCTCTATCACTGAAGCTAAAGGAGCTGGAAGTGAAGGATGAGCATGGCTTTGAAGCCAAAAGGAGTACAGGGGAGAGCAGTCCTCTAAATTTCTCCTGCGAGGGGAATGTAAATGGATGCAGTCAACACTCCCCCTGACAATGTGTGCTCCCCTCTGCCCCCACCCTATTCCATTGCTAGAAGTGGTTTTAAATGAAAGGCCCTGAACCTGATGCTTCACAAGCCCTTAGAACAAGGGTGTCAAACTCATCTAATCCCTGGGACTGAACGACTGGCACAGAGCGTCCCCACAACAGACTGGGCCCATAGTCCTGCAATCGGTGCCACATTCAGCGTGGGTCCTGGGCTAGCTGGACTGGGAGCCGTGTACATTGCATGTCCCAGGACCTGTGTGTGGGGCCTTATCTTTGACATCCCTGCCCTAGAGGAAGTAACCGCAGATATTCCTCTTGCCTATCAGCAGCTCCCAATGGGATTCCTGCTTAGGCTTTTCTGGCCATGGGCCAACTGCCAGGGGTGGAGTTATATGGCTGATTACAGGCATGCTAGGTCCTCTACACAGAACAGGAAGTGTTTTTCTCCCCAACTTTACAACAAGACATCTCTGAGGGCCTAGTAACTGAGAGGGGGTGGTCTTTCTCTTCCTGGGACATATGTAAAAGGGACAAATGCCTTGAGGCTGACAGCCATGAGGATCCTTTGCTTAGAAGGATAAACTTATAACCGTTTGGGTACCACAGTGTACGGACATTGATAGAAAGGGAGAGGGTTTGAGCTAGAGGTCCCTGGAAGACAACAAGGGGCCTGCAGGGTTATTCAGGAGAAGCAGCACCACTGTAGCGAATGTTTCATAGTTTTCATAGATTTCATAGACATTAGGGGCTGGAAGGGACCTCATGAGATCATTGAGTCCAGCCCCCCCTGCCATAGGCAGGAAGTCAGCTGGGATCAAGTGATCCCAGCAAGAAAAATATCCAGACGTTTTTTGAAAGAGTCCAGAGTAGGTGGCTGCAGGTTCATACCAGCATACCTTGAGTCTAGGAGGTGTCCACATGCTCAACCTTTACCACATGGGACATTTGGCTTCTGATCCCTAGCCAGTGGCTTCTTCCATTCTCCAGCCCCTGGCTATTCACCACTGAGTTTCCAGACACCATAGGAGAGGGGTCAGCAAATCCCGGCACGTGTGCCAAGCATGGCACGCAAGGCCATTTTGCTCAGCACACCAACGCTAGCCCGGGCTCTAAGCAGCTGCTGCCAGCCACGGAGCCCAGGCTGCCCCCAGCACG
>NW_005842187.1:1544915-1564848 GCF_000455745.1 Alligator sinensis | reverse complement strand
TTTTTGGCACCCCGGCCAAAAAAACGTTGCCTACTCCTGACCTAGGAACTTCACTTAGTTCTACTGAACTCCCAACTAACAGGATGTGAGCAGGCAGTGAGGGGGGAGCATCAGTGCCTATCTTCCCCCTGTGTCACATCTCCCTCATGGCAGCTCCTGCATTAAGAGTTTTCTCCCTTTTAGACATATTCCCACACTATAATCCTTGCATATTCCAGAGGGTTGGCAGTAGCCATCCAACTGCTTGCAGAGACCACTTGTTTCCTCCTTTTACCCCTATTCTTGCTCAATTTGGGACATGGAATGCATGCAAAAAAAAGCACTTTTTTCCAAGACAGTTAAGGCTGTTAAGGTTCGCAGCACAGTGAGCAAAGCTAGGCAGCAATGGAGCATCCTCGCATTTGCTTTCTACAGATCTAAGATAAAGCCCTTTAGCAGAGGAGAAAGACTAGTATCTGGATTGCTCTGCATCTCTAGAGCATGAAGCTGGGAATCAGAATAAATGTATCCTGCCCTGGGAGAGAGGAAAACTAGTAGTTTGAGCCCAAAGCAAAGAGTTGGATTTTCTGAGTTCCCTTCAGCTCCGAGAGAAGGGTTATCAAGTGCTTATAGCACAGCACTGAGTATCAGGACTCCCATGTTCTTGTCCTAAGCCTCCCATTGGCTCACGAAGGCACAGAGGCACAAAAATACTTAACCAATTACCCCATCTATAAAGCAGGGATAACAACTTCCTCACTTCATGAGTTGCAAGGGCTATTTTATTCACATAGCCAGCCGCTTCCAAAGGCATGCTACAGAGAACAAGGTGTCCTTACAAACCTTGTGCATGTACTGAAAGCATCTCTCCCACACCCCTTTGCTGGCGTCTGGGGACTCCTCACAGTAGACAAGACAGGAGAGTTAGGCAGCTTTGCTGATGACTCCTGAGGGATCACCATTCTGCCAAAGGGAAGTGCCTTTTATCCTGCCTTAGTTTAACCAAGCTACCTCTGAATCCGCATGAGCAGGACGGGAGGTCTGTGCCATTCAGTGCTGGCACTCTGCCTGCAATTCAATCTGCTCCTGCTGCTCCGACACGGACAAAACCTCCCTTCTGCCTCCAAGGATGAGGTCATCATTAAATTGGGGGGTTGGAAATAACCCACACAAACAGAATGAGTGGAAAATAAAAACAATGTAAGTGCTCTCGGCCCCTATTTACTCCATTTTTCAAGGACAAACTTTCTCTTACCTAATGGAATCCATTTGATTTTTACTTAGTGGATTAGATCATGGGAGTCTGTGCCCAAATTTGAGCTGGACCATGGCGTAGGGGTCACAGGACCAGCCTGATTCAATAACGGAGTCCAGAACTGAAGAGACAGGAGATGCAGAGGCAGGGACTGGAATGAGATGGGGAAGACTTTCCACTTGGCTTCTGGGAAGGAGGCTGCTCCCAGCATTAGGTTGTCCAGAGGGGATGATGGGACTGCTGGAGTTTCCCTGCTTATTCTCTGCCTAGGTCTGCGGCCAGGAGTTTGTCCTAGCAGAGCAGTGGTGTGAGGAAGCTCCTACGTGGAGACTCTGACTCAGGATAGTGTCCCAGCAGCAGCCCCCTGCTACTTGTTTGCTGGGGAGCAGAAAGCTCAGAGTTGATGTTCAATTAGCCACTGGCAGGGTGCTCCTGCAAGGAAGCTCCTGCTGCTAAAGTCCTAGTTATCCTTGGCGAAGGGCTGCTTTGTGGATGCCCGAGTGGTGGGAGTCCCAGCTGGCACAGCCCATGCACTGTTGTTGGCAAACTTGCATTCCCTGGCAGGAGGAAGCTCAGAGGTGAGGTCAGGGGTGAAAACACAAACAGGATGCAAAGAAAGACTGAAAGAGCCCCTACCACAGCACAGCTCCTGCCCCCACAAACAGAGCAGTGCCTCGGCCAGCCCCACTCTGCAACTTTGCAGCAGGAGAGCACCCTCTGCTCCCCAACACACGACGATGACTCTTATTCTCCAATAAGAAGAAACACAACAATAATATTTTATTTTGAAGCCCTCTAGTAATGCTGCTATTTCATCCTGAAGCCCTCAATATCCACCCAAGCCTCCTCCTGCTGAGGACATAAACAGGAGATGGGATTAGTGACGTTAGATTTAATGATCCTGTTTATTCCTAAAGAAGAGGCTGTTTAACAAGGAGCCATGCAGGGCAAACAAGGGCTGTTTGCTCTGACCCATGGGCCACGCAGGGCACATGCTGCTGAAATATTTAGCAGGTTTGCACCTCTCTTCTCCTCCCACAATGTAAACTTGCTGAACTCTTGTGCTTATGGGAGCTGGAGTTATATGGCATGGAGACATGTAATGCACTGATACTAGAATACCACTGAGCACCAAACACCTTTGCACGGCACAGACTAATTTCAGTACACCCACTGGCAGTCTGACCCTGGGACAGCAGCTACAGGGAGAGAAGACCACAATGGTAGACAAACCAGGAGCAAAAAGGACTGATTTCTGAATGCGTATGTTGTATGCATTACCAAGTCCTGGACCAGGGCAGTGACTTCCAGGGGGAAAGGGTGGATTTTTAATACTTACTTGCTCACGGTCATTGAAGAAGAATCCAAAGTCATTTCCTGCTCTGTAAGCAGAGTGCAGCAGGGACTGCCAGTGCCTTTCTCTTCTGTGTTACACAGCACCTAGCATAACTGGGGCTAAGTGCTACTAAACCAAATAGTACAGGGACTGGTTCTAACCAGCCAGAGCTGAGCATCATGGGAATTTTTGAAGCCTGCCATTTCATTCTTTGGGCTGCCAAAGAATTCAAGCAAGAACCTTGAACCTCTGTAAAGCAGGGCTGGGATCTGGGGAGTCCATTCATCTAAATTAAAAGCAGAGCTCCAGAGTATAAAAGACTGGACAGCTCGGAAGAAAACTGATGCTAATAGTATTAAATAATGTACCTGGGCAATTGTGAATTCAAACCAATGCAATCTCCTCAGAATTGTCAGCCTGTACAAGGTGTGAATTAAAGCTGTGGAGTTCACCATCTCCAGACTGAATAGGCCTGGAGAACCACTCCTCTCCTCCCCACCAGTATCATGCATGCATACTGTACTGGTGCCTGTGTTGCACTCTCACTTGCATAAACAGAAGACTCTACTTTCCAAGCAACTGCTCTGACTCTCTCCACTAGCACCAGCTTTACTTACAAATTCAAGCTGAGGGTGGGAGTGCTCTCGTATCCTGTTCCCACACAGACTCTAGAGTTAAGGGTCTAAGGATAATCTTCCAAGGGTGAATTTCAACACAGAGAAGATCTGTTCAAGGCCTAGACACCCTGTCCAGCCTGGGAAAGGTTTTGGTGGAACTGGCCCCACATGCATAGGGATTTTTAGTTCACTATGCCTCTGTTGGAGGTCCCTGGCTTTACCACAACGACCACTTTGAACAAGGACTAGGATGCAAGATAGTCTTGTTCTGAGGCTCTGGGCCTCTGGATTCACGTCCTGACTCTGCAAAGATTTCCCAGGTTTCCTCAAGCAAGTCACTCAGCTTGGGATTTTCAAAAGCACCTGAGGAATCACAGAATAGCAGGGCTGGATGGGATCTTTGGTCATCAAGTCCAAACCCCTGCTCTATTCAGAATCATCCCTGACCAAACCATCCAGCCAACATCCCACCTGCTGGTTTATTTCTAATACCAAACTAAAATTTCCCTTGCTCCAATGTAAAGCCATTCTTTCTTGTCTTGTTCCTGTCAGCCACAGAGCATGGTCTACCTCCATTCTCCGTACAGCCACCCGTCAGGTGCTTGAAGACTGTTACTAGCTCCCCCACAAGTCTTGTCTTCTCCAAACTATGCAGTCGTAGTGCTTTCAGCCTATCTTCGTAAGTCAAGAGTATACTCAAGCTCACTACTGAAAACTGCTCTAATTCTCTCCATCTGTGGAGTTTTTTCTCCAAGGCAGCTCCTTGCTCTGCTGACTTTCAATGAGAGTTTGGTGCGAGGATCCCACCTTTCATCTCCCTGTGTCTCGGACTCCCATTTCTCAAAGCCAATAATCCTTCCTTTCCCTTACCCTTCATCTGTCTTGCCTGGTGAGTTTGCAAGCTCTTTGGGATGTGGAGCATCTTTCATTCTGTTTGTATAGCGCTGAGCATAAGGGTGCCCAGATCTCTTTCGGGGCCTCTTTGGGTGACTGTCGTAAGGGACAAAATAAATGGGGTGGCAATCAGAATGAAGAAATGAAAAACACTTTGCAGGGACCCCTTTCTGCCCTCACCCACATATCCCCTTTGGAGGTTCTTAACTTAGAAACCTTCCCTCCAGAGGAGTGTTGGAGTGACAGAAAACATTTTCCAAGCTTAATATCAGTTCCAGATGTTCACAGCCATTTCAGTTTGTATTTCACCCTGTAAAACACATCTCTCTCTCTTGCGCTTGATCTCTCTCTGGTGCACAGCCTGCTTCTTCTATGACATAATCTGCTGGCTTGCCCAGTCAGTGCAGACGTACACACGCACACACACACACACGCGCGCGCGCGCTGTCTCCTTGAGCACCTCATGATCGAACAAAGAGCATCGCTCAACTACAAAGGCATTGTACACATGGAGCTATGAGTAATTTCCACAAGTTTTAACAAACAGTTTGGGATGTAATTGCCTGGTCTCCTTTCCTGGCTGCTGATCGGAGAAGTGCTCTCTTCCCCACTGCAGGGTGTTGAAAGCGTGCTTTATTTTGCACACATGTTCACTTCAGGAACAATCCTATTAACATCAGATGTTCAGAAGGTTGTGCTTTTTTTGTAAGCACCAGTAACAAGCCTTTAAAAATATGTGTAGCCAGGGGCTTGGGTGGGCAGGCAGTCCCCAAAAAGTCCAAATTCCCCTTAGCCAAGCCCCAGTACCTTTGCCCTGCACATTGAGAGAAGGCGACTGGGGAGTGTGGAGGGGCCCAGCCTGCAAACTTGCTCCAGACATTACTCCAAGATGAGCAAGAAGAGAAAATGATGTTTGGCTCAGGAAGGGGGCTTCATCTTCCAGTTGCAAGGAGAGCAGGAGGCCAAGGGCTTTGTGAAGATTAGACACTGGAGTCTTTGGGGGACAGGCAGACAGCCAGATGCCATACGGGAGCAAAGTTTGCCGTGTAGCCAAAGCAACGAGTTGGCAAAGCCACAGCAGAACACACTGCCAGGAGGTTATAGCTAATTGAAATAAAATAAAATACAAATAACCCTTCTGCATGAAAGTCCTGGAGATCCTAAGAATGACTCCAGCAGATTCAGGTAGAGCATACCTGTTACTTACTCTGGCACCACTATGCTCTGCAAATACCCATCCAACTCCCAGTGTCCCCATCAAAGTGGGTGATCCCCTCTATCTTTAGAAACAAAGGCCCACATTTTCCAAGGGAGCTTAGCTTTCACTTTTAGGGTTTTACCCTTGATTTTACACAGACAGTGCTTAATTCTCAGCTGATGGAGAGATGTACACAAATGCAAACATGCAGGGCTTTCATAGACCTGAGCAACCAAAGGTTCAAATGAAATCAAGGAGACCTGGGAATGGCGCAATATTACAGGCACCTCTGAAAATCCATCATGCTCTTTGGTGTCGTGAGGTGGACGTCCAAGGCTGAGTGGCCACTGTTGGAAATTACGCCAGAAAGGTCTGAAAAGCTGGAACGGAGTTTGAGAAAGGGGGAGGGAATGCTTGGCCCTAAACAACACTGGAGAGAGAGATGTAGGGCTTGCTTTTTTGTTTTGTTTTGTTTTGTTTTAATTGTAATTGAGGTTACTTTGTTCTGAGAATTAGCTAAGCCCCAGGAGCAGAGAGAAGGCTACGTAGCTCCTCAGAATGAACTGAATTGCCTGTCAAACACATGGCAGTCATAAAAAGAAAATAATAATAATAATCTGTATTTCCTACTCTTGCTGCCAGGCAGAGATCCAGCCACATCAAAAGAGAAAATCCGTGTTTCCCTTGCCTGGCCTCACCTGACAAATGTGTGAGCAATCTGGAATCTCCATCCAAAACAAAGTGCTTCCTTCAGCGGGTTGTCTTCCCTTTTTAGTATTGGAGGGTGCCCCTCCAAGATAAGGAGCAAACCTTCCACGCTGGGAACTGGAAATGCAACCCAAGGACTACAGCTGCATCTGGCAGTTTTGGAAACAGAAGTTAGCATGGGGAGGAGAGGGGGAAGAGGGGAAAAGTTACTCTGGGGAAGGAATAGTGTCTAAATAGGTAACATCGGGTACCACTGGGACACAGATCCTCCTGGCCATCTGGAGTTGAGGCCCCTACAAATGATCAGTCTTGATCTCTCTCTAGCACTGACCATCTTAGCCCCAAAGCAAAAGATACTCAGATACTGTAAGAACTAGGGCTAGGGTGAATATGTCAGAGAAGAACAGCAGATGGGAACAAAATGCCCTGCTGGTGCAATCTGGTATAGCTCTGCTGATTCTGGTGGAGATGGGCCACTTTACAGAAATAGAGAATTGAATCCTTAAGAGTCTTTAAAAAAGTACAGGAAAAATAAAGCCAAACAAAAGGAAGCCACCAAAGGCCAAGTTCTGCTGTTTCTGCTTTTCTCTCTCAGTTGGCTCTGACTGATCTTGGTGAGACTGATTCGGGCAGTCGTCACATGGTCAGAATGCCAGGCTGGTTCCCTTCCCTTTGACCCTCTTGGGCCTCATGACCAGGAGTCTTATTTCCAAAAATAGCCAGAGTCACTTAAAAAAACCTTCTATGGCAAGCATGCCATCACCTGGTCCAATGCTGGAAACCACTTTGCCCATCTTCTGCAGACTCTGAGGATCTCATGCACAGTGACACTTTCTGTACAGAAGCCTGTGAAGTCAGTAGCCTGCAGTTTAGCATTTCTTCTCCCCTTGACTCCCCAACACCTGGACTCGCCATCTGGATGAAGGGTGGGCAGCAGGAGAATCCAATTTTGCCAGCGACTGGAGCAAGGGGTTACAAATAGCTAACAAGCCAACATGCAAGAGGACTAAGAGATGCTGTACCACAGAGAGTAAGAGTCAGGGAACAGTCTCAGAGACATGGCCTCTAGCTGTCCATGATGAGAGATCATCAGTGCAGGAGGATCCATGTGGGTTTCAATCTCAGATCTATTCCATGTACTTCTACACAGCTTAGCCTAGTAATACTTGCAGCACTGGGGGCTGGCCCCTATGGTACCGACTCTGTAGTCTCTACAGGTCCTGGGACACCAGGTGATAAGCCCAGGATGGGTAAGCAAAAAAGCATTAGACACACACACCACTGGCTTCACATAAGCCACAGATTGCCCCATATGCAATATAATGTTCCACCTGCAACATCCATGGAACAGCATTCACTTGCTTTTGCTCTTTTCTTCAGGCACTCCAGAAGCCCCTGATCTTTGGAGTCTAATGAGCCCAAGGGGCTAACTACCAGAAAGCTCAGCTAGTCTCCCACTCCAAAGTCAGATCAGCCTTGCGACATGTCAGTACTTCTTAGGAACACAGGACTGGAAGGGAATTTTGGGGTCCAGTCCCCCACTGTCATAGGCAACCATGACAGAATCCCATTCACACACTGGTCAAGCACCATCTTAAAAGTACTTAAGGGTGTTGCCCATGTGGCCCCCACTGGAGGACTGTTTAAGACTCTCACTTCTATGACAGCTGGAAGCCTTCTTCTAATGGTTTCTTGACTAGACACGGGTAGAGTTTAATAGCTTCAGCTCCCAAAAGAGGAAGTCATTAGCATACAGGTTTTTGGCAGGGTGGGGAGGAGGGTTGTGTGAGTTTGTGTCTGCTCCAGTTAGCTTTGACTGGTCCCTAGCTTTGCATCTAACATTTTGTGGTTAAACAAATCCAACAACATACAGCATAAGGCACCCATCTTTCCCTGGTTTTGTTCATGAGAAGAGCTGGAGCATCATTTTCAGTAGTGTTTTTTTGGGGCAGGTTTCATGTGTTAATACAAGACCTTTACATTATTCACCTAAACTCCCCACTAGGCTTTCACAACCTTCTGCCCTGGAGGGGCAGGAACTTCAATCATAGTTTCATAGTAGCTAGGGTCAGCAGGGACCTGAACAGATCACCTAGCCTGAACCCCAGACAGGTGATCATCTAACCTCGTTTTGAATTTACCCAAGGTAGGGGCGAGGACCACTTCCCTGGGAAGTTGGTTCCAGATTCTGGCCACCCTAACCGTAAAATATTGCCTCCTGATTTCTAACTTAAACCTATTCTCCATCAGCTTATGACCATTGTTTCTCGTCACCCCAGGCGGTGCTGGGGAGAATAGGGCTCTTCCCATTTGCTGATGATCTCCCCTGATGAGTTTGTAGGCAGCCACCAGGTCCCCCCTCAGCCTCCTCTTGCCAAGACTGAACAGGTTCAGGTCCTTCAGTCTCTCCTCATAGGGCCTGTCCTGCTGCCCTCTCACCAAGTAGGTGGACCTCCTCTGAACTCTCTCCAGGCTGGCCACATCCTTTTTAAAGTGCGATGCCCAGTACTGGACGCAGTACTCCAACTGCGGCCTGACCAAAGTCGCATAGCGGGGGAGCATCACCTCTCTAGACTGGCTTGAGATGCACCTTTGGATGCATGACAAGGTATGGCTGGCCTTGCTGGCTGTGGTCTGGCATTGGCGGCTCATGCTCATCTTGGAGCCAATAATGACTCCAAGATGTCTTTCCGCCTCTGTGCTTTCAAGAAGGGAACTCCCCAGCCTGCATGTATGCTGTGGATTCCTTCTCCCAAGGTGCAGCACCCTGCATTTGTCCACGCTGAACCCCATCCTATTCTCATCTGCCCACTTTTGTAGTCTGTCTAAATCTAGTTGCAGCCTCTCTCTCCCTACATGTGTGTCCACCTCGCCCCACATCTTAGTGTCATCAGCAAACTTGGACAGCGTGCTTTCAACCCCCTCATCCAAGTTGCTGACGAAGATGTTAAACAGTGCAGGCCTGAGAACAGAACCCTGGGGTACCCCACTGCTCACATCTCACCAGGTTGAGTACAACCCGTCCACCACTACTCTCTGGGTGCGCCCCATCAGCCAGTTTTTTACCCATCCAACTGTGCAGGCATCAATGCCACAGTCACTTAATTTATTAATGAAACTATGGGCCTGAATTTCAGAAAAAGACATTCATTGCACTGTTTTCAAATCCAGTCATGAAACTCCAGTCCAAAGAAGTTTGATGGTCTGTTCAGGAAGATCCTCGCCATGCTATCTGCTGCTTAGTTTTTTTATTCACTGCCCGGTTGCTCCAGCAGCAGGCACTTCTGAAATGCAAATGATCTCTTTGCAGTTGCCCAACATTTTTTTGTAAGTCTCCCTTATCTCCCCACCAGTCTTGGTATACCCAGAGGCCTTCAGCAGTTGTCGCTGACAAAGATTTGACATTTTTGCTTCGTGCACCCTCCTGCACAAGACCAAACTTTGACTAATGGAGGCCCTACCTTTGAAATCAGTGATTCAGGACACAGAAGCAGTTGAATTACTGCAAAATTCCCCAGAGCATGGGGAAGACAGCCGCCTTCACTTACCTGTGTAGAGGTCAGTGTCTGTGTACTCATCAACCTTCTTGTGTTGAAGGACATAGTCAGAAACTTTTGTCCCAATTGCAGGCTGGACATCCAGCCACTCCAGAGAGACCACTGTGCTGGAGGGCTCTACGTTGGGAGACAGACGCAACCTGCACGAGAGACACAAAAAAAGGTGGAAAGCCTAGAGGTCAGTTAATGCTCTCGGGAAAATGTTTTTTTTTAAACAGACACTTCCATGCACTGCACAACTCCCCGGACTATAAAAAGCAAGGGGTATTAAAGCTAAGGGAGAAAAATAAACTTTCAACTACACTTCAGGTGAGTAAAGCCACAACCCCTGCCTCTGCCTTGGGACTAAATGACCAAAGCCAGTATACCTGGAGGAGGCTTACCTTCCTTCCCAACTAATTCCCATATAATTACTTCCTGCAATCAGAGAGAAGAGGCTTGGTTCAGCAGCCCTATGGACTCACAAATAAACAAGAACAAGAACAGGTTACCCAGAGAGGTTGTGTCATCTCCATCCTTGCAGGTTTTTAAGACCTGGCTAGACAGAGCCTTGGATGGGATGTTCTAGTTGGGGCTGGTCCTGCTTTGAGCAGGGGGTTGGACTAGATGTGACCTCCTGAGGTCCCTGGCAACCCTCATTTTCTATGGTTCTAAGGAGTCAAACTTTTCCCCCCTGAATGTCCATGTACCCTAGACAAAATGAAGGGATTGAGTGTAAATGAGGGGGAAAGCTAGCTCAGGGTGTGTTTATGATGTAAGACTGCAGGAGTGCTAGTGAACTAGAGGCTGCGTGGCAGGGTAGGGGGAGGGGGGAGAGTGAGGCCTGATTTCTCCTCAAGTCCTGTGCCTTGTATCACCAATCACACCAGTGCAAAGTGCCACCACATCAAGCATCACAACTAGGGCTGTACAAAGTTTTGGGTGTTGATTTGATTTGGAGGAGATTTGGCTCAATTCGGCAGCCGGATCTCTGAATCCAAATCGAATCAGGAGACCAATAAAAAGGTCCAAATCGATTCAAAGCTCTCTGAATCAATTTGGAAAAGATTCGGAGAGCTTTGGAGATTCAGGCAGTCCCCACCTGCTGCAGCAGGGGGCTGGACCCAGACTCCATGCTGGTAAGCAGGGGGCAGGGAGTTGGGGCTGGAGGAGGGGAGAGGAGACCATGGGGAGACCCCTCCAGTTCCCATAACCTGCCTGCTCCCCCAGCCCCCTGAGCACCCTAAGACCCCTGCCCGCTGTCCCAGTCCCCCCTCCCCATGGCTTCTCCATCCGCCCCAGCTCCTGGCTCTTTGATTTGTGACAGTGATTCGAATCACCGAATCGAATCGCTGTCCCCCAAATCAGCCAAATCCAAAGTGAATACTAGCCGCTTTGCACCTCATCACAACCACGTTGTAGTGGTGTCACCAGCTACACAAAGTACAGGGCTATGGAGAACCAGGCTCAGAGCATACAAATGTGTTGTTTGAACTCAGAATGGCAAATCAATTCCCTCTGAGGATATTGGCTCACTAAAAAGGTGTTCTGTTCCTTGTGGACAACTGGAGCCAGTCTTCCTGCTTTCTCAGCTAATTCCCCATTAATTTGCTCCTGATTTGCTCTCACTCCAACAAGCCACAATGAATTGCACTGTAATTCCATTTCTTTTACCATTTTAAATTTCATTCTACAAACCCTGGTAATAAGGTGATGAAAATCTATAAGGAAACCATCCAGAGCCGCTGCCTAAGCCAGGATATCCTGAAGGCATCAGTCACACAGCAAGATGCACTGGACTGTAGCCCTGGGCTTGAATGCAAGAGCAAGGAGGCGCCCGTGGGTAAATCTGTAACCACACACAGCTTATGAGAGGGGGCCGCTTTGCAACAGAACCCAGTTCACGGAGATACGTACACAGGCTGAGGGAGAGGGCTGCAGTTTGGGAGTCCATTCTCATCAAAGGCATTGAGGTCACACCTGCACCAGTCCTCGATCACATCTCCTTTTCCTGAGCACCAGTATGAGCTCATCAGGGCTCCCTTGAAAGCCTAGCATGTTTTGCAGGGGAAAAAAGAGAGAAGAGAGAAAGAAAAAGGAAAGAGAGTGATTGCTAACAGCTCGGTGAAATCAGCAAGCGGGTCAGCCTGGGCTTGCTGTGAGCATCAAGGTTGCTAATGACATCTGGAGAGAAAGGGTGGACTTGTAGTTCAGGCACAAAGCTGGGACTCAAGCAATCTAACTGATTTTCAGCTTTGCCATGGACTCTTTGTGTGACCTCTGGCAAGTCACTTAATCTCTGTGTGCCTTAGTTCCCCATATTCAAAGCTGAGATAATGGGGTTTATTTTGACTCACGTGCTGCTTTTGGCAAGGTCTGATTTCCCCTCTGTATCTGCTTTGTGCCCAGTGAAATGGGAGACTTTTAAGAGGAAAGGTGGTCTGTGCATGTAAGAGTGGAGCCACACCACTGTTTTCAAGCCCACTTCCATTGTGGGAGGTCATAGCTGATCTCCTTTCTGCCCCTGAAATGTCATTGCGTATGGTGCTCTTCCTTTCCTGCCTTCAATCACTGTGTTATGCTGTTAGGAACAGATACACGTCCTTGATCTCCACCCCAGAACTGCCTCCAGCCCAAAGACGAGTGGAACGGCACCCGAATACAGAGCTTCCCCAAAAAACTGCCCCCTTTCTGCTCATGCTTTCTTTACTCAGGTGAGTCAGCCTACTGAAAACTTTCCTGCGGAAGAACTATCCAGCAGCACTCCCAACTATACAGTTGGTTCAAGTAAAGACATCACAAAAAAAACCTTGTCAATCAACATCTCTTCTATCAATGGGGCTACAACACTCCAATCTTACTAGGAATGATTTGCAAGAGTACACGCTGCAGGACCAGGTACTGTCATCTGTAAGTGTGTCAAATACTTTCAGGGTGCATCTGGATGGGAATGGGGATATAAATGCGATCCTATCGGCATGCCAAGAATTCCTCGCTGCTGTTAAAAGCACCTGATACTGCAATCTGATACACAGGAAAAATGACACCGGCCTCCACTTGTAGAGATCAGGTTGCAAAAAGATATTTTTGATGTCCCTCTTTCTTTAAACCTATTCCCACTGCTAACTTTTCCTACCCGCTCATCCACACAGACTGCAACCAAACTGATGACTTTCCTTTCTCCATTCTCATGCGCTGGACCCAGCTACTGCAGTGGAGTTCCCCACACCACAGGGAAATGCTCAGCTAAACCCTAACAGGACTAGACCCCTGGTCTGATGTTCCAGGGATGCAATGGGGTCTCAGGAGAGCTAGGTCGTACTCCTGGCTCCACCACGGACCAACTGTGTAAGCCACTGTCTCTCTCCCTCTATATCTGAAAGCTTCGTGGCTAAGCAGTCTCTGCTGTGTTTGTCCAAGGGCATTCTGAAATAAATGACTTCAAGCACAAGTGTGGGTATGAGTGCTGCCAGGCTGGCCAGTGTGGAATATACTGTGAACATAAGGTAAAATTGTGCATTAATTGCCATCAGCAGATTCAGCAAGTACATTTAGATTCTCATGGGTACATTCAATATATTCACATATGCCCAACAAAGATGGCACTGGTTTCAGGTGGGGCTTCTAGGTGCTACCACAGCAATAGGGAGACCTTTATTTCCCCTTAATAATGTTGCAGAATCTATTTCTAGCAGGTTTTACAGCCCATTTTTAATTTGTGTAAATCCAGTATTTTGAGCCAGAATTTCCTTCCCAGTCCCCCATTTACACACACTCGCTTTACAGCCCCGGGCAGTTCATACTTGACCAAACTCTAGTACTTAAAACAATATTTTGACCTTCAAATCTCTGACTGTGCCAGATTGCAAATGCCTGGCTCGCATGATACAACTAACCCCCCACCAGGCTACGCCTTCAAGATAAAAATTACCCCAGGGAGGACAGGGACAGTTTCAGTAGGTTTGATATTTAACACAAAACTGTAGTAAAAAACACTTTCCTCAAGCCATTTATTTATAAAAAGGGTAAAAATAGAAGCGTACGTCATGCACCCTATTGTTTGCGATCTTGTCAGCTTCCCCAAATGTACAGCCACCTTTAAAAAGGCGCCTTGACTCAGCCCTGTCTGCGGTATTTGTTTCCAGACATTTATGAAATGTTCCCATTCAACAAGAAAAAAAACCAGAAAGAGAGAGAGGAATAGCAAGAGGGATGGGAGGAAAAATGTTATATTATTTTATTCCTTGGATTTTTTTTTTTATCTTAATTAAATGCCCGGGAGCGGAAAGAACAATTAGAGATTCTCCGGGATAGATGGATGGATAGAGAGGTGGAAAGACAGCTCAAAGGAATATATAGTGAGTGACAGACATAGGGGACAGACAAGAGAGAGAGCTCAGATGTATGAGAATGAATCACCTCCTTTTGCAAAGATTAACGAAATACAATCCTCTCCCAACCTCTGCACTGCGCAGGCGAGGGTGGAAGGGTGGTTCAGACACAAACAATGTAACAAGGAATTCAAGGAAAGGGAAAGGGCACATAGAAAAAAAAAACAAAACATCCCACCCAGTCCATTTACCAGGTCAGGGAGGGATGTGTGTGTCGCTGACACGAATATATTGCCATTGATGACCAAGCCAGGATGGTTTTCAATGGGCCCAGAGCTCCGCAGGGATTTCCTGATTGTTTGGAAAGACAGTGGAAAAAGTGAAAAAGGGTTTTTTTATAAAGGATGAGAGTGAGCGGTAGAGAAAGAGAGGCAGAGACAGAGAGAGCATGGGTTGGATGCCCTGGAGGTTTTTAGAGGTCACAGAGCTGGAAATAGCCTCCTGGCAGGCAGAGAGATGTAGTGGGGAGGACAGGCATTATATCATTGCTGGTCTTTGCTTTGAACTCCTCCTCCAGCTCCAAGTTATGTTCCCTTGTGGTGGACTCACAGTTTACGGCTCCCTGAAGGCACATACGGGCGCAGGCTCCCCTCACATCTCCAGCCAAAGAAAGAGACCCCGTGACTGTGCTGGCGTGAGTGAGGCCATGTGCAGAGGGTGTCAGGGAGTGAAGCGCAGGAGGGAGTGGTGGAAAAAGAAAACACCTGAGACACCTCTCAGGAAACAGCTTCCAGCCCTCTCAGTGCTCAACACCCACCGGGGCACATGAAGCTAGGAGTCTGTACCCATGACCTGAGGTCCAGTCCCACAGCAAAGAGCTGTGCGGAGGCAGCTGAGTCTGGCTGCTGAGTAAAGGCACATGGACAACACTTGGGACAAAAGCAGAGCCCGCTATACAGTGGAAACCTCCTCATATGGTCTTGGCATAGTTACTTGGTCAACCTCCCGTTCCCATAACCCACACTGCACATCTTCCACCACGGCACCCCCTCGCTACCTCCTTGCCACCTCCATGCCCACGCAGTCCACTGCTCATTGTGACACCCAGACTCTCCCACTGCACTGCCACCATACACCTATGCTGCTGTTCTCCTGTCACCATTTGCATATATGGACATGACTCAGTTGCCTTGTACTGCACCCACACAAGCACACACCCAAAATTCATGGCACCAACACCGTAAACCCATGATGTCCTAACAGCCAGCTCCTTTTCTCTCCAAACTCACACACCAAACTTGCTCTCCTTAGTGTCCTGTGGCACACTTGCTGTGCAGGCCCCTTGACACCATCACAACTAAGGCGTACGGCTGGCCCCGCTACTGCCTTAGCACTGTTACCAAGCACCCTTGCCTAGCAATGGTGCAGCAGGTTCGCTCACTACGTGGGGTCTTAATAGCACAGCACCTGTACGCTTCATTGAGTCTGAGGTCAATGCTGGTCCCAGCTCTGCCTTCTCCCTCCCACCAGAGCCTTGCAAAATAACTTGGTGACCTAATGAGGAAATCTCACTGGCCATGCTCCTGCCCTTTAATCCAATAGTTAATTTCTTTTGTTTGGTTGGGATTTTTTTTACGGTAACTACAACGCTGGACTGACCCTACCACTGCCCATCCACACGCGCTTTAATTAGATCCCACAGGTACAGAGGCAAGATCTGCCTTGTGTCAACCTTTACACAAACAAGGTTATCCAATCGATGCATCTTTCAATTCTACTCATTAAGTCACGTGCATCTACACGCAGTAACAGGGTTACACAGGGAAACAATAGCCACCCCCCGCCCCAGCCCTGACAGCAGCCTCTATTCAATTTTCCTGACATTTGTCTATGAAAGAGCAGGCAGCTGACGTCAAGTCAAGCCATGGAAGGCAAAGTGATGGGCTCAGCTGGCAGCTGGTGGGCAGGGTACACTGGGGCTGTCTTTGCTTGTTCTTAATCAAGATATCTAGGAAATGCATATGCTAGGGAGCATATGGCAGGAAGGGGAGAAAGGAGGAGGGATCAGAGGGAAGGGAAGAGGTGAATTTTTTGGCAAAAGCAGACTGATAGGGAGGAAGGTGAAAGCTATTCTGGAATCTGGGTTAAGGCAGCCCCACTAATCTCCAGACAGGCTGCTCCATCCTTCAAGTACTCTACCATGCATTCTGGAGGCTCCAGATTCCCAATATGGCCACTTCCATGGCTTACAGGAACACGGTGTCAAAATCAGGGCCACCACAGGGTACTCTGTGGTTTTCAAGTCCATTGCTGTAACACTTAGGACTGCTTTGGGGCTCTGCTCCTGCCTAACAAAAGCACAGCACTCAGTTGCCTCTGCTGTATCCTCCTTAAGCCCCAGGTTTCCTTCTGTGGGACACTGCTGTCACCTTAAAGAATTCAATGCTATTCTATGTGTGTTTTCCCCCCGGGATAAATAGCAGTGGCGCATATTTATGCCGCTGTTAGTGGTCCCCAGGGAATGCCCCTATATGTGTGCTTTGGCATGGGGCAAATTGCCTCAGGTCGGGTAGAGGAGGCTGAGGCCAGCACTTGGGCTGGCCCCTGCAGCCTCATCCAGGATCCCGGGGGCCTCCCCGGGTTGCAGCAATGACCATCCAGATGTGCCAGAACATGGCCGGCAGCCGGAGCACGACTGGCTGGCCATGCTCCTGTTTTGGGCGGCACATGCTGCCTCCATGTGCACCATGCTACACTGATTTTTTTTTTTGGCACACTTTATTTTTTTTAATACTGGAGTTTCCCATTATTTAAGTTTGGCACTGTACTGCAACGTGCACAGGATGCATTTTGTGGCACCTCAAGCCACAAGGTGCCTTGAGGTGCCACAAAGTGCATGTGATTGACCCCAATCAGGATAAACCAAAGAGTGATCCTTGGGGCTAAGGAAGCATTCAAGATGACCATGGTGAGCCACATCTAATGGAGCTGAGATCTGCCATACATCAACCTTCAGTTTTAGGATGCATCTTCACACGTAATTGTGCCTGGACCAAAAGTGTTTTTCATCTAAACCTGACTGCTGGCGACTGAAGACATTTTCTTCTTTCTGCTCGTTGGTCTGGGGTCGGGGTGCTGTGAGCATGAAAAATGTTGCCAGGAACTTGGCCTTTCTGTTCTTCAGGTACTTCATTGCTTCATTCTCTGTGACTCAAGAGATCCGTTTTCGCTCATGGACACCACCTTGTCTTCATGTTGGATGGGTTTTAATGAAACTCTCCCATGCTGTCAAATTAACCTTGGGCTGTGCTGGTTTAGGGCCTAATCCTGGCAAGGTGCTGTTCAGCGGCAAGTTAAAGGGACCAGAAGATGCTTAGCAAAGGATTCAAAGGATTGGACCTCCATTTTGGAGGGGCCTTTGACAGCAGGCTAACCTTCGAAAAGGGCTCCTCGTAGAGCAGTGAGCAGACCTCCCTCCCAGCATGTGCCAACCACTCCACAGAACCCTAATGCTGCTCTTTGCCTTGAATCAATTTTATCTTTCATTTAAAAGTATCCAAATTGTTTTGTTTCCCCATGAGTCAGTCCACTTAGTTTATGTCCTTCAGTGCCAGAGGGAAATTTATGAGATGAGAAACTGGCTCGAAACATTTATTTTCTAGATGACGACTCATGCTATTAGATATATAGTGTTATGAATCATAGGAACAGCATCTAATTTGCTCTTAAAGGTATAATAGGACTGGCTTCCCACACCCATATACACACATATATTGGATTGATGGTTCCCCCATTGGACAGCTAGATCATTTGTTTTGACATGAGCAAGACATAGAAGACTATAAAGCCCCATCTTGCCATACGTTAAGCCTATTCATAAAAAAATATTAGGGAAATGAATGATCTGCCTAGCACATCTATCCTAGACTTGATTGCTTATGGGTCTGTCTTCTATTGTTGTTTGTGCTCAGGGAAATGCAGATTTACCCACTTTCCATGGCTCAGAGGCTGAGCGGTAGAATACAGACAATTTTTGCCTCTCCGTTCCCCAGTTCAAATCAGGCTGAAGGAAGAAGTGATGAAAACTTGTTTCCATCCAATCATTTGTTGTGGTTGTACTGAAATCAAAAGAGAATCCAGCCCCAAGGGCTATAGGAGTAAGATCGCTGAACCTGAAGGAAGTCCGATTAGATGGACGTACATTGGATAGTGCAGGTAGAGCAGCTATTTGAAAAAGCCTAAGCAATAAGCCCCAAATTTTCAGAGGACTCAGCACTCACCATAAAGAGTGAAATTTCCAAAGAGCTTGGTGGGTGAGACTGCGCCTGTTTTAAACATCCATCTCTGATTGTGGTTGCTGAGGACATGAAAAATCTGCTCCTACTTGTTCTTTGAATTAAAGGACTTCTATGTTTAGGGCATGCTTTTTTTCAGAAATACTTACAAAATATGTATAGGGGGAAATATCAGGGTGAGTTGAATGTGGAGATAGATTTCTGGGGGAAATGATGGAATGGGCCTGTAGATTGTCTGGAAAGAGCTACAGGAGAAGGTAGTTAATGTGGTACACTGGTTAATTTGGTTTACACTGCAGTCCTGCCTACTTGCTCCCTCTTATTCTCTCCAAGCCTGAAAGTCCACTGGTAAGGCTACTAATCCAGGGGTCACTTTGTTGTTACTCTTGACTGTGGTCCCCATCATGCTTGAAAGCAGCTGTTGGGGGTGACTCAGGAGTGGCCTTGCTAGGTTTGGAGCAGGTGGGCAGGGCATATCTGGGAACATCCAGGCCCAGACATGCCACTGCCATGGGATGGACATGCTCTGAGTTTCTTGTGATGGTTTCCTGGTGAATCCTTTCAAACCTCAACCCCTAGACTCTTCCAGTGATAGACTTCTTTACTAGAACAATCTTAACAAAGGAGAAGAAGAGTTCCCTTTCCTTCTTGTCACTTCAAAGCCCTGACTCAGATGGTACTGAGAGAGAGTTCTTTTGACAAGATGAAGAGGTAAAGAGCTCACAATCATCCTACCGTTGAGGGATTGTTTTCTGCAGCTTAGATCTTGGCTCTAGGTGACACTCAAAACTCCTGAGATCCATCTTCAGTTCTGCTACTGCACCTGCATGGGGACATCTTGGCCAGGTTGCTTCAGCTCTCTCGGTCTGTTTTTCTATCTTTAAAATGGAGATAATTAGCTTTTTCCTCTTGTGTAAGGATGTTTGAGAAGTAGGATAGCAGACTTGCCACTGAGCCCCTACACCCAAGATGCTTGGTATTGTTCTAGCGTATGCAGTATTACTACGACTAGGTCTCATTTGTTACTCTCTGATCTCTATGTTCCTCCTTGTGTTTTGGCTTCATAGTCTTTATTATTACTTCCATTTCTAAACCATCAATCATAGCTCTATTTAGACACCGCTGCATGAGTTTCAAAGCAGCATCACGTCTTTCGGGAAAGAAGAGCCACATTCAGAGTTCCAATTCTTCCATTCTTGAGTTGCTAATTTAGGCAGCAATAGCACTTAGCCAAGCTTCTTGTCACACTAAGTTGTTAGGATGATGTCTGAAGGAAAAAAGTACAAAATAAATAAAAGAGGAGGAGTTTTGGATTGTGCCAAGATTCAGTCTCACCCTGCTCTCTGCTGGCAGCCAAGACTAACACCCTGCCTCTTACTGCCATCAACATGGTGTTGGGGTCAATTAGTTATGAGATCCTCCTCGTCAAATATAGCTAATGCTATGGGATGGAGAGCAAGAAGTGCCCTCTGAGATACAGCTGCCAGGTTACTGTGATATCATACTCCTGGGGTGGATCCAGTGGCAGAAAAATGACCTGTTTTAGATCACTGAGCACAGTGGAGTTGCAGTCCATGACAGGACCTCTGAGGCACTACCACAATAGAGGTAATATAAATATAAATAAATAATGCTGAATGTCCTTCCTGCCGGTTAATGGCACAGAGTGGGCATCCATGCAGGGATGCCATTCACGAACCAGCTAGGATCCTATGATAGTGATAGACCCATATGTAACTAGGCAGAACTGTCATTTCAGATCAGACTTTGGCTGTAATGCATAA